>NW_020884910.1:515161-875161 GCF_003945725.1 Corapipo altera | reverse complement strand
GAGACACTTAATTCAGTAATGTTGTTTCTTTAGAAACAGAATAAATAATGCCCAAATACTTGGCATTTCTTATGTCCCGATATGTGAGGATAAGGATGAGGATGATCTCATGCAAAAGACTGCACAGGGAGATCAAACTCAGCAAAAAGCAAAAGTTTTAGATTACATCTGTTATTTCATCTGCCTATGGCATGCAAGATTACTGGAAAGCACTGTGTTTTATTGAAGTTGCATCACATTTTGTGGCTCCTGGCACACAAATTTGCAAATGCTCTTTCTTTACTGAGCAATCTCCTGCTTTGAAGGTCTTATCGCAGTGGTTCTGAAATTAGTTTACAATGAGATGAAGTCTACTCACAAGAGCAGAAACATAAAGTAAACTTTGCAGCTTCTCTCTTCTCTGACTAATGTTTTTGTTATGACACTTCTTGGTCTCAAAATTCTAACAAAATCCATCAGAAGTGTGTTTCTGAGCGAGCATAAGAGAGAGTTTAAAATCCATATTCTGCTTACAACAGGCCTCTTTATCTGGCCTCTGGAGTGGTTGTATTGCTTCAGTACTGTTTCCCGGAATCTTTTGATCAGCTTCCTGAGGGCTGTGGTCTCTCTGATGCAGAAAAACCTACAGTCTTGGAGTCCCACAGGGTTAGTGACCCAGCAGTGCTGCTGAGGGGCCACAAAAGGAAAACACCGCCTGTTGAATTTGGAGCACGTCAGGGTTGCTTTTTTAGGTATATGACTTTTTGCAGATTCTTCTAGGTCTGTAGCTAATAAAATAATTATTTTATGTGGATTGCCCACAATTTTTAAAGCCACTACATATCATTGGTAAATAATGCTTTTTCAATTTAGAAGCCGTCATTGTGTGGGTTTCTGTTTCTTTCTTGTTCGTGCACATCTGGGTTTTTCTGCTCTTTTTTTAATCAGATGTATCCTGTCCTATTTCTTCCTAACTAAGTGCATATTTTCTTGCACTGGATCTATGACTGTCTCCTCCTACCACATATTTATTGTTGTTGTAGTGGCAGCTTTGGGATCTTTTCTGTGGAGAGGGTGGGAATGTCTGTGTTAAATGTTGCCTGGTTTTGAGGCAGCTCTTGCATTGTCACGATACATTTATAAATGCTTTCTCTATGCAGACACTTGCCTTCTTTTTGGCTTCCTAGTGGTTTTTATTATTGTATTTTATGATAGGTGGTGTTAGTGGCAAACGAAACAGCAAAGGAGAGGATACTTGAGGAGTTCAGCTTAGCACTCGTACTGACAGTTTGCGAAGGAAAGGGCTTGGAATTTGGTGATGTCCTCTTCCTCTACAACTTTTTCACTGACTCACAGGTATTTGATTCCTAAGTATTTTCTACATTTTTTAATTTAATGTCTTGATTTTACAAGTTGTCCAATTGACTTACCACCTGAGGAGGGGTTCAGTTTCCTCTGAGAACAGGTGGTTTCACCACAGTAGAAAACAGGGCTCCCCATAAGTTTAGGAAATGTGCGTGTCCTTCCTTGGTGCAGCATTTTCCTCGCGATTCGTTATCGCAATTTTAGGGAAGGTCTTGGAGCGCCGGGGGCGGGCAGGGGTCTCACAAGGTGCGGGGGGTGGCGCAGGTGCCTGTTGGGGTGCGTGGGGAGGGACAAACCCACCACCGCGCTCCTCGTTAGTATAGTGGTGAGTATCCCCGCCTGTCACGCGGGAGACCGGGGTTCGATTCCCCGACGGGGAGGTGACATCCGCTTTTATCCCCCGGGACCGCTCCTGCCTCCTCCGGACCCCGTCCCGCGGCGTGCGAGGGAGGGAAGGTGGGAGGCGGCTCTTTTCGGTGGGGCTTCCCCCGCGCTGGGAGCTTCGTGTCCGTGCAGAGGGTGCGGCCGCGGACTGGAGGAGGGAGAGAGTAGTGAAAAACGAAAGGTTTTGAACTCCCCTTTTTTTTTTTAGCAGCACTCGTCGCCCCGATTAATGCCCGTGCTGCTTTGCCGCGGCTCCCTGGAATTACCCGCCGACGCGGAGTTTAACGAGAGTGGTCGTGGTAGCGCCGCGGATCCGGTCCCGGCAGGAATTCCACCCGCGCCGTGCCCGTAGTAGCGCCTCAGGTGCGCGCACAGGGGAGGGGTGCACGAAGGCCGGTTAGCTCAGTTGGTTAGAGCGTGGTGCTAATAACGCCAAGGTCGCGGGTTCGATCCCCGTACGGGCCACTTCTTTTTCTCCCTTAAAAATGAGGAGATGGCCGATTTAGCAGAATACTACTTAATTTTATTTTAGTGGCGGATGGTAACACGGAAGTGAACGCGGTGGCCCCCGGCGGGAAGCTTGACTTGGGCGATCAGACGGCGACAGCGACCTTGAGCCGACGCGGGACATGTCCCCACGCCGCCCGGGCGCAGGGACAGCCGTCACCCGCAGCTCCGGAACCCGCGACAGGTGAGGTCGTACGCCGTGGTGGCAGAAGGGGAATCTCGGGCATCCCGCTCCTCGTTAGTATAGTGGTTAGTATCCCCGCCTGTCACGCGGGAGACCGGGGTTCGATTCCCCGACGGGGAGGTGGAGCTGTCGTTTTTTTCCTCAGGCAAGGGGAAATTGCACTCGGCCTCCCTTTGCTTTTCCCTAGACGTTCCTCGACGAGGTTTGTGCCGGGAGTCAAAAGAACAATCATTCCGGGGCTGGGAACAGTGTGAAGTGCTATTTAGAGACCCTCGGGGCAATGGGCAACATGCTTCCTGATCCATCTCTGACCTCCTCGGCAAAGGAGCTGATCTGAGGCAGGGGTGTTATCCTGTCGTGACCACAGCTGAAATGCTCAATGCTGAGATTTTCTCCTCAAATGGACAGCCAGCCTTCCCCTCAGGTAACACGGTGCCCCAACCCGGATTCTCCCAGCTACTCATCGGCCAAGTCGTGCTACTGCAGCATCCAAATACATGTGATTAAGTACCACCTTTTCCACAGCTTCCCGAAAGCAGAGTTTAAGGTTTAAAATCTTATCAAATATTCCCTTTATTCTTTACAAAAATGTGTTTAAGCATCCAAACATTTTCTAAGGGTAAGCAGTGCTATTTAGGCACAGATAATGCTTTCATTTCACCGGGAGAACACTTCACAGTAATTTGCCATTTTGCAGTCAGTCACATGAGTTGAGAAAGTCCTAAAACATGCACAGTAGCCCTGTGGGGCCATCACCAGTCCCTTCACAAGGCAACAGCAACAGGGGGTGACAATATTAACCCATCAATCAATCGAAAAGAGTGAGTTCACGTATTTGCAAGTTGTAACAAGTCTACAGCATAATTAAGGCACCAGGCAAGATATAAATAGACACAATGAGACGCCATGCAACAGCAGTGCCAATGAGCTGGTTTGCAGGCGTTCCCGTTCTCTCAAATGGCTCAGTGTGAGCAATCCATCTTCTTCATGATCCGTGTCAGTGCACCCAGTCTTTGGGATTTCGCAGAACCTCCAGGATTTCTGCTTCTTTGGAGCTCTCTGGCGGGGTGTGCATGTACTCCCACCTGCAGGGAGAGGGGAAACTCACTCAGACTGCCCAGCTGGCTGCCACCTCTCCTGGACCAGGTGGTGTTTGGACTAGAGTTGCCTTTTTTGGGCATGCAAAGCTAAATACACAGTTGATACTCAGCTCAGGAGACATATATGTAAGTTCAGTAAAAACAAATATTATCAGCACCGGGGTACATAGGAAAAATGTTAGCTTCCAACTTCTGAAAAAGCTGGAAGAACAAGGATAAAGGGAAGAGCAATGCCCCCTTGCCCCAAAATGCATGCAGGTTGATTTGCAAAAATCTTCTAGCAGTCTCTTGTGACCCACTAACATCACAAGGAAGATGAGTAGCAAAGGAACCCACAGAATTTTCACAGTGAGGACACAAGATTTAGGTTTTCCGGAATATGGACTGGAAGCTCTACAAGTCCTTGTTGAATCTTGGTTTTAAAAGCAAAGGTGATGAAAGATCACTTTTTTATTGAAAAGGCAATTAAAAGAGGCGTGACAGAGAAAGCATCAGCAGTCAGAGATGGGTACACCCTCTTTCCATTTTTTTCACCAGTAAGGAACCATTCCTGATGTGAAGCAAGCTATTTACACTGATGAGAACAAGCAAAACCAGATCATCCTAGAAACGAAATCAAACTGGTGCTACACTTCCAGGTCAGGGACTCATGTAGTGTTGGCAGTGGGATGAAGGTATATGGTGAGAACAGGACTGCCTTCATGGTTAAGGGGCAGCAGGCAAAGGGAGGAAGGAGGCAGAAGGAGGTCACTAGTAAACTTTATGGAATTCATGATAGGGTCTGTGCTACTCAGTGTTACCTAAAAGCAACCTGAAAATGGGGGTAAACAGTAAGTGACTGAATTTGCTGATATTGCAAGAGTAAGCAAGATGGGTTAAAACAAAAAAAGCAGTTGAAAACATTTAGTATTGAGCCAAGCAACTGAGCAATAAAATGGCAGGTGAAATTCACTGTTGATTGGTGTGAAGTGATGGACACAGAAAAAGCTGTATACAGATTGAGTTAAATTTGAGTTCAATTTTATTGCCCAGAAAAGACTCTCACATTGTAACAGTTCTATGAAAAAGCCAGCTTAATGCTGAGCAGCAGTCAAAACCAGCAAACAGAATATTAGGACTATGAAAGGAATAATGAATTAAAACTTCATTATGCCACTGTATGATCTTGGATACACAAATGTATCTTATGGTGTTGGTTCCTTATCCCTAGTTCAGAAAGGGCACAGAAAACTTAAGCCTAGAGAAAGTGGCAAATGTGATCAAAACAATGGAACAGTGACTGTGCAAAGATTAAAAATACCAGGAATCGTTAGCCTGGAAAACTGGCAATGAAAAAACAGAAGTTTGTGAAATAAGCACAGTTATGGAGAAACACAACAGCAAGAAAATCATGTTACTCAGTGAAAAATCAAATGAAGTCATCAGAGGCAAGTTGAAAACGAAGAGGCACTTTTTCATACAACACACAGTTAAACTATGAAGCTCCTTGTCACACTTTGTCAGGACTGCCAGAATCTCACATGATTTCAAAGAGCTACTAAACAAAAATCCATGGAGCAAGGAGAGAAAAATCTATCAAGAGGTACTAAGCAGAAAAACCATCCATTTTTTTGTCAGAAAATGTCTCAGCCACACACTACTGGCAACTAGCTGAGTATAGGAGATCAGAGAAGCATCTGCATGTATTTGGGCAGTTCTTGTATCAGGCATGAACTAGCCACTGTAAAGTGATGGGACACCACGACAGACCTTTGATTTAATCCTATTAACTATTTTAATAAGAACAGTAACCTACCTGCAGTCCCACATAGCTACAGCCTTACCTTGCAGTCAGGGGCAGAGACATAAGAATGCTTTCAATCCTTGATCCTGGTGTCAGGAGGCCAAACTTTGTACCTCTGTCATAAACCAAGTTGAACTCTACATACCTACGGGGAGTGAAGAGATGCAAAGAAAAAACAAGGTTATTAGCAGAGGTTGGTTGTGCCTTCTTCAACTAGCAGATATCAAACAAAACTGCCTATCTTTCTGCTGTGTTGGGTGTCAGAATGAACCCTGTTTTGGAGTGAACTGTTCTTTAGCATCCTCTGCAGGAATGCAATTATCACCTTGCCACTCCACAAAGCACAGGGAGTAGTGACCTTGGCAAACAGACTAGAGCAGACAAACTGTTCAAAGGAGAGCATTCTGCAGGCTGCTGTACTCTGCTATGCTTCTCCCAGGCCTCAACCCTGCTGACAAGCTCGACACCATGTTTACCTTGGTTATTCTCTTTTGTGTGGTGGCATCAGACATAAAGAGGGGCCTTAAAGGAACTAAGAATAACCAGAGAAAGAATTCTACTGTGCAGTCCTCCATGCTGAAGGACACATAAGCAGAAAGGTCTGAACAGTATTTTTTGTTTCTTGGGGAGATCTGGAAAGAAGCAGATGTCAAACAGCTTCAGAATGCTGGCTGGGAGTTGTAATATCAAAATATACCACTTTTCTGCCCACAGTATAGGAACAGAACAGTGACAATTCATCAGGGATTATCTTAGTACTTAGTAAAGACATGTTAGTATTTAACAGAGATACAGGAAGGGAAGAGTTCTTACCTATCTGCAAAAATGGAAAGCTTTACCTAGCCAAACAACCTGCAAACAGACACAGGGAAATAGGCAGGCCTCAAGAGCTGGTTCTGGCTGCAGCTTAAAGAAGCTGTTCCCCCTTATAAACTCAGCAAGTTTGCTAAATCCCATCCACAGAATGGATCCTGGAAGCCCCACGTTCCCAGGAACAGTCCCACCAAATTAAGTACGCTTGCCTATCTGACTAATGGCTGCAGGCCAGTGATCTTAACTTAAATGCTTATACTCTTTCCACGCCAGTATCACAGATTTCACTGCAGAAGAGACAGGAACTGAAGACCCTACTTCTGCACAAAGTGTGTGTGTTCTCATTTCTCCATGTGCTTACACAATCACAGGATACAGGGAACAGAGTACAACTGTATTGACCAGTGTACTTAAGCTTTTGCAACATTAACAGTTGGTCACATTAGAAGCATCCTCCAAAGTCTTTTAAGCTACAGCAACTTTGGACCATGCCAGAATAAAAAAAACCAACCCTCTGTATCTTTACTCCTTTACAGAAATCCTCATTTCAATGCCAAGATCAGATGGAACAAATATGTGTGTAAGAAGATGAAGGTACTTGAGCACTGTTACTTCTTGACTTTGGGAAGTTTTCTTTCATTACTGAATAGGAAGCACAATTCCCTCACCCTCAGGCTCCTCATGTGACAAGGGTAGTCCTATATCCCATGTGATTGGGCTGCAGGAGAGGTCTGGATTCAGGACACCAAGCACACCCATACCCCTTTGCCTGTTGCACAGCAGCAACTTCTCTTGGTTTTTGAAAGAGCTGGAGAGAAACCGTGGCATTTTGTTTGTGTTGCTTGTATTCTAACATAGGAAGGTGGGAAATACAGATAAGGGCATGCTACTACCTGCTTTGCACCCCTTTTGGCAACTTAGTATTGGATTTCAAAATCAGTTCTGTGCACAAAAATGCTGAAATTCTCTGGTGAGCTTTTTTAGCCCACACTACAACAGGACATTAACCTGTAACCATGAAGAACTAGCTCAGTTTTTTTCTTGCCAGCATAATCCACCTCCTGTGTATTCTTTAGCTCCTTCAGTACTCACCGTCCTCTCCGAAGCTGCTGCCATAGCTTTTCCTCTGGTGTGAAGGAGTCGTGGCGGTGCTTTTTCACAATGGGAATGTAACAAGGCACAACAGCTTTGGCACAGCTCTTCACAAACTGGAACACTTCCTCCTTGGAGGGAGAGTCCACGTCGTCAAAGAATATGCCTCCAATCCCTCTTCGCTCGCCACGGTGCTTGATATAGAAGTAGTCATCACACCTAGAAGAAGTACCAGATATTTATTAATATGGTCCACAGTATTCAAAGCAATGAACAGAACTCCAAACAGCTACGTGGCTCAGGACTAGCACTGACCAGAAGTCAGTTCCTGCATTGCCCAGTGCCCCACTGTTTTACTGACTACCGAGAGCCAGGATGGTGCAGCACCCTCTGGAAAGCACTCCTGTGTCACTTACAGGAAAGCTCTGATTAGACGGTCTCTGCAAAGCTACATGTCACCACACAGTCACTGAACAGTCACACTCAAACACCATGGCAGCTGCACCCACATGGAGTGATCCAATCCATATCCTCTACCTACTCAGAACAGGGTCACCTGATCTCAAAACTTCGCCCTAAGAGCTCTTGCTAGATTTCATTCCCAGCATTATATGCAGATACCAAATTATTTGTACAGCTTTCAGTTTAATTCAGACTTGGAAGAGAATTTCTTTATTATTTTTGCCATTCTAGTAAAAGAATTGATTTTCTTCATCAAAACAAAAGGAATCTAAAAACCTAAGACCAGATAAGAAAGCAAGTGTCATGGCAGCCTTCTTTGGAAAAAGGCTTTTTAATAGTTAAAACTTGTAAGATTGAGTCATCATAGCAGTGGCTTTTCATGGCTCATGTCCAAGTATATAAATGTGTAAGGGCAGTTTATTCTACAATAGAAAGGCAATTAATCTCTTTTGTATTTACAGGGAGTATGTAGCTGTGCAATTACTATATATAAATGACTAATTGTATCCACACCCTATCTTGCTTATAGTTGCTTTATTGGGCAGTCATGCCCTGCAAGTCTTCACATGGAAAAGAAATGGAAGGAAAATAGGAAGCAGAAACCATCAACATTAAGAACACCTTCCCTTTTAGAACTAGTTTTCCATACATGTGTCCATCCTCAATTGTTCTCAAGCAATATATATGGCATGGCCAAAGCAGAAGAGACATGGAGATGTAACTGATAACCTAAGCTATTTTTTTATTCACTGCGACGATCAGCTTTTTTATTTTATGGCAGCAGGAAGAGTTAAGTAAAAAGGCTGAGTGAGAAATGCAAAAAGAGAACAAGCCTGACAAAAGTCTTAAACCTAGATCAGGAAGACAATGTGGTAAATGTAACAATAGCTTTTATCTTTGAGAAAGGTGGGAAAAGGTCTCTGACCCCCCACAGCTGGCATTACTAGCCTACTTAGGCTGCAAACAACCTGACCTTTAAAGCACATAATCTGAACTACCATGCAAAAACTCCTCAGAGAACAAGACTGTAATCTCAAGGTTCTAAGATGTATCTCCCTACTAAGTGGTTGCCACCCAAACTATAACACCCACTTTATCTCCTGTCCTCAGACGAGACCTAGTGCCTTACAAAAGGGTATCCCCTCCTTCCTGGATACCACACCCTGTGGCAGATAGGATTATCAGACACAGAGCAGCAAGCCTCTGCTCACTAGTGAAGGATCAGATCACTTGTATCTCTTAGCTCAAGAAGAATATTCAAAGTTTTTGCATCTTAGAGATTATGCTGTTGAACTCACAGTGAATTTGTCACCGGGGAAAAAACTACAGCATCTAAATCATGAAGCTTCTACATTAAGGACAATTTCCTTTACTTACCCAGAAAAAAACAGAAAAACAAAATAGGCCATGATGGTCAGAGTGAAGACAGAAAAATCTGAGTGGGATTTTCAGAACTGCAGCGCTGGCCCAAGAGCTCACACTGAATCATGCACATTTACCATGAGCTCACTGTAAGCAGGATTTGTGCAAGTCCATGGGGAAAAAATCTTGTCCTGGTTTAACACTAGAGGTTAAAAAGAATTTTTAAGTTACCTAGTGAAGTCTGTGTCTTACAACCGCTCTTGTAGAGTCAGCCTGTTTTTTATTTGGGCTATACACTTATGATCCTAGTTGTCAGCCCCCTAATTTGAAAAACTCAGGCTTCTGTAAATAAGAGATTTCTTCAGACTACATTCTGTCCCAGTACACTTCTGCTAATTTTTCTTAGGGTTTGCTGATACTTTTTAAAAGGCAGCAGAACCTACAGTTCTTAGAGTACACTTAACTGGCAACATCTAGTGCTGCTTTCTACTCCCCCCCAAGTGCATCTCTCTCCACATACCATTTCTTGTACTTGGGATACAGCTTCAGATCGTGCTTGTCACAGGCTTCTTTCAGAGTCTTGTGAAAATGAACGGCATCCTCTTCATTCAGGTAGGTTGGAGTGAGGTCAGTCCCACCACCAAACCACCACTGCTTAGTTCCTATAAGAGAGGAAAACAGCAACATTTTTCTTTTACGCTTCTAAACAGCAAGGTTCATGAAGCATTAACAACTACTTTTAAAATACAAAACAAAATCATTATTCAGTGGTGCCCCTAAGCCTCAATCATGAAAAATTTGACTTCAAGGTAGTGAACTTTCATTTCCAGTGACTAAAGGAAAATATGAAAGAAATTTCAAAGCAGTTAAAACCATTCATTCAGTATTTTGGACCACTGATCCCGACTACAGAATATCAGTTTCACAAGATGGGCTGGCAACTCTTATTCAAGAATGCAGAAACATTTTACTGTGTGCCAAAGAAAGGGAACATCGTTATTACATCCAGGGAAGTAACTGGCTAGAAATGATCCATAATGCTGTGGCAAAACAACTGAATGAAAACTCTCTTTGAGCTTCTGACAGTACATACACTGTCACAAGATACAGATGGCCCTTCAGTGTTTGACCACCTAGACAGGGGTCCCATTTCTGACAGTGCCAAGTTGCAGAAAGTTGGGGAAATAAGGCACAATGCAGTTAGTGATCAGTGTTTCTGACAGTACGTCCTTCCAGCTGCTGAGACAAAGGCACATCATGACCAGAATGTTTATCAGCCCTTCACAGACATTTCTTCTAAATTCTAGGATTGCTGCTCTGAATGTATTTCACATTAATTTACAACCTCCTACATTTTTAACTTCGATCTGAAACCCCTGGTATACTCTACAAAAAGGAAACCCCTTTTACTCTACCACATGCACTCATTACGCTCATTTTACAAATTCACAAAGGCCAGAGATAAGGAGATCCAATGCTAAACAACAGATTCTTGGCACAGCTGGGAACAAACCTGGACTGGTTCTTAACCTCTTACCCTAGCCATGCGTTCACGCTTCCTTCATGTGGAGTCATACATTTCATACGTGCTTCATTGGATTAAAATTCTTACCATCTGCTTCTTCGATTTCAAAGTATCTGTAGTTGAAGTGCATGGTTGGAACATGAGGGTTCTTTGGATGGATAACGGAGCTCACACCCATGGCACAAAAAGGCAGCTTCCCTAGATAAAGAGATGCACCATGAAAGCCCTTAGTTTTTCAAGAAACTTCATTTACTATCATTTAAGGAACATCGCTATTTTTCCTTAGGTTTCGTGACAGGAAAACTTCTCATAATTATTAGTAAATGTGCAATTCACTTCTCATTCATGCTCTTCTGGGCACCTTTTTTTTGGCATTAGTCCTAAAATGCAGCAACATGTTAGAGAACCCATTAAATGAAGACCATTTAAAACATAAGGCACTGCTAAGGGTTTCGACCACCCCCAGTCCTCACAACTGCCCTTTGCTACACAAACATGGGTTGAGTGCTCTTTACCCTTCAGGTGGTGTTGGTTCCCTCCCTTCACCTCTTTGGTACATAACTCCTGCACTGTTTCACTATTAAGCTACAGTGTCATTATTGAGAAATCACCCGTGCCTATAATACATTCCTTAAAGCAGCGAGACGGAGGGAGAAGCACTCTGATACATGGCTTTTTAGGGATACGAAAGTCCACCTGTCAGGCTTACCGGTTCGAAATCACCTTGATACAAATGAAACCCTTCGAGCTTTGATCAGTCTGGCCTTCCTCAGGTTCAGCTCAAAGGCCAGACTGCTTTCAGAGTCCCGCACGGGAATACTCAGGTGAACGTGTCCCGGTTCCCTACCCCACCTCCCGGCCGGACACCTTACCGTCCTTGGCCTTCAGAGACTTCCCCCTGCTCCGCATCTGCCGCGCTGCCTCCTCGGACAGGAGCCCGGACACGACGGACACATTCACACCCGCCTTCTCGAAGACCTCGCCGTCCTGCAGTACGCAGCTGATGCCGCCTCCGCCTGCCAAGGCCAGGGGCAGGGTCACCGCGGGGTGACCGAGCCCGGGGGGTCGGTGCCCGCGGCGTCCCCCGCGGCTTCCCCCGTACCTTCCTTCCTCTCCCAGGTGTCGACGGAGAAGGAGGCGCCGGGGTCCAGCGCGGCCAGGGCGCGGCACACCTCCGCCTGCGTCTCCATGATGAGCAGCTCCATGCGGCTCCGCAGCTCCCGTCGCCGCCGCCGCAGCTCTCGCAGCCCGCTCACCGGCGGCGCCATGAACCGCTGCCGCAGCTCCTTGTCCTCCTCGTCCTCCCGGGACGCCGCCAGCGCTGTCTGCCGCCGCCACAGCCCCAGCGCCAGCCCGAGCCCGCCCAGCGCCCCCGCGGCCGCCAGCGCGGCCCGCCGCCCTCCCCGGCCCGCCGGCCCCGGCGGCGCGGAGCTCAGCGCCCGGGCAAGAACAAGGGTGGACGGGCCGCGGACAGCCCCGCGGAACAGCCGCGCTGCCGCCGCCATGACCGGCACCGCACGGCGGGCGGGGAGGGCCGGGGGCCGGGCCGGGGCGGGGCGGGGAGAGGCTGCGCGCCCTGTCTGTGTGGGGAGTGGATTACGTGGGAAAAGACCTCTAAGATCATCGAGTGCAGCCCGTGACCCAACACCACCATGTCAACTAGACCATGGCACTAAGTGCCACATCCAGTCTTACCCTAAACACCTCCAGGGACGGTAAGTTCACCACCTCCCTGGGCAGCCCATTCCAATGTCCAATCACCCTTTCTGTGAAGAAATTCTTTCTAATGTCCAACTTGAAGCTCCCCTGGTACAGCTTAAGACTATGTCCTCTTGTTCTGTAACTCGTTGCCCGGGAGAAGAGGCCGACCCCCACCTGGCTACAACCTCCTTGCAAGCAGTTGTAGAGAGTGATAAGGTCCCCTCTGAGCCTCCACAAGCCTAACAATCCCACCTCCCTCAGCTGCTCCTCATAAAAATTGCATTCCAGCCCCTTCACCAGCTTTGTTGCCCTTCTTTCGACATGCTCCAGCACCTCAATGTCTTTCCTGAATTGAGGGGCCCGGAAATGGACACAGTATTCAAGGTGCAGCCTCACCAATGCACAGTAGAGGAGAAGAATCACTTCCCTAGTCCTGCTGGCCACACTACTTCTGACACAGGCCAGGATGCCATTTGTCTTCTTGGCCACCTGGGCACACTGCTGGCTCATACGTGTCTGTACAGGGTAGCCTGCCCTCACTGGGTGCCACGGGGCAGTGCGAGTGCCCTGTAACCATTCCGGCTGGGTGCCCCCGGAGCTGGGCTGCCTGCGCCGTGTGGATGCTGTGGCAGGGAGAGGCACCTGTAGAGAGAGTGCTGAGGTACTGCAGCCCGCCCAGCGTGGCTTTGGGAGAGCAGGTTATGCTGTGTTTGTGCCCATGAAACATTTCTGCGTACTGCTTTCAAATAACTCGGTAGGACCACTGCAGCTACTTGGGGCTGCATAGTCACTGTGTGAGTAAAGGCTTGTACAGGGCCAGGCATGGCTGGAATAGGGGCAGAGATATGTTTTATTGAGCTATCCTGTGAACCATGTGGAATTGCTCCCCTGTGTGTGGCATAGCTGGTTTTAGAAATTTAGAAACAATTTTTAGAAATTTAGAAACTCACAGTTTTTAGAACCTGACTACTTTGCGGGACCACCAGTTTAGTGCAATGGGAATATTCCCCATGGATCTTAGAGGGTGCATGCTTATACCTTCTTTGTTTTCTCTAAAGTTGAAGCATGTTTTCTTTCCTAATAAAATAGAGGAACTAGAGATATGTGTGCAGTCATAGGGCTTTGATCTCATTGTGATTACAGAGATATGGTGGGATAGCTTGTATGACTGAAATATTGTCATGAAGGGCTACACACTGTTTAGGGGAGGCAGACCAGGCAGGTGCAGTAGTGGAGTTGCCCTCTGTGTGACGCTTGGAATATATCGAGCTCTGTCTTGGGGTGGACAACGAGCAAGAGCTTATGGTTTAGGGTAAAGGGGCAGACTAGTAAGGGTGACATCATTGTGGGTGTTTGCTACAAGCCTCCTGGTCAGGAGGAGGAAGTTGATGAGGCCTTCTGTAGGCAGCTTGAAGCAGCCTCGCAGTCACTGGCCCTGGTGGGGGACTTTAACTACCCTGACATCTGCTGGAGAAGCAAGAGGCGACAAAAATTATTAAGGGACTGGAGCACCTCTCTTAGGAGGAAAGGCTGAGGGGGCTGGGTCTGTTCAGCGTCAAGAAGAAATGGCTGAGAGGGGACCTCATTAATTTATATAAATATCTAAAGAGACGGTTCCAAGAGGATGGAGCCAGGCTCTTCTTGGTGATGCCAAGCAGTAGGACAAGAGGCAATGGGCAGAAACTGATGCACAGGAAGTTCCACTTGAATATGAGGAAGAGCTTCTTTACTGTGTGGGTGCCTACACAGTAGACCAGGTTGCCCCGAGGGGCTGTGGAGTGTCCCTCACTGTAGATTTATTCAAGAACAATCTGGAAGCAATCCTCTGCAATGTGCTGCTCTAGGATGACCCTGCATGAGCAGGGAGGTTGGACCAGATGACCCACAGTGGTCCCTTCCAACCTGACCCATTCTGTAATCACGTGAAAATAAGAATTCAGAATAATAAAGAAAAGGGCTATGTAGAGCCAGATGTTGAAAGGTACTGCATAAAAAGGCCCAGGCCTGCAAGGTTTGTACTCTGGTATGGGACTGTTCCTTGGACACAGTGAGCTTCTGGCATTTCAGGACTGATTTGCACCTGTAGTACCCAAGAGTGGGTCAGTTTCAAAGGTGGCTCTGTGGAAGGCATGGAGATTGATCCCTGCTGCAGATCAGGGCTTCGTTATCTGCCTCTTTTCATTGTAGGGTAACTGGGGGGAGTGTCTGTCTGTATAAAGCGATAATGTTTGCTTGAAGGCTTGGTCTGTTTTCTCATTTCTGATCTGATTCTGCTCTTTGGCAGCAGAGGATGCTGCAAAGCTGCTGAAGCGCTGCAAGGAGGAATGGAAGATCTCTGAGTTGTGCTCTCTTCTGCCAACATCTGGAGGACAGGATCCCTGATGAGCCAGGAAACCTGACCCACTGGAGGTAGGAGTGAAGGAAGGAATGTGTTGTTATTTGCAGAAGAGATCTGTGGCTAAGGGAGAAAGGCACTACCATCTTAGGAGCTTTGGCTGCTCTAAGCAGGTCTTTCAACCATTCTTTATCCAGGGCTGTCTGTGATAGCTCAGTTTTTTCTTGAATTGCATCTAGTGGATTTATCAAAACACTTTCATGATAGTGTGCATTCTGTACTTCCTCTGCTACTTACTGTAGTAAAGCTCTGCTCTTTGGCTGTGGTTCTTAGATGCTACGGAAATGAAAAAAATAAATAAATGCTGAGGCCAAGACATGTAAAACACATTCATGCTGATTTAGTGTGTTGGTAGTTTTTTTCTGTATTAGACTGAATGCAAGCTTTGATTGATAACATCTGGTAATTCAGCTGGATGGGACCTCTGGAGATCTGTAGTCCAACCCCAAGGGTTCAGAGTTCCCAGGCTGCATGATGTTGCACAAGACTTTTCTTGTCCAGCTGCATTTAGGAAACCTCTTTTCCTCGTTTTTTTCTGGGCTCCTGCCTCAGCACTCCACCACTCTCCCTGGGAAGATTTTTTTCTCATATCTAGTAAGAATTTCCTTTGCTGCAAACAGGTTGTCAGATCAGCGTCTTGCTCTTGCTGCTGAAGCACAACTTCTTTACAGCCTGGTCAGGCTACACTCACTGGTGGAGGTGAGGAGGAGTGACAGAGTGTACGACACTCCTACTGTTTCTGTGCTGAAGCCTCTCACATTAGCTCCTTGTGAGGATCTCCTCTATAACAGCACCTTAAGACTGAAACTTCAGCCAAATGCCATGTGCTTTCACTTTGCAGCACTGGAGAAGGTGCAATAAGCAGACAGTGCATCAAAAATGGCACCATGCATAGGAGATGGTTTTTGTAGCCCTATTTATATGTGTACAACCAAATTGTTCTTGCAGGTGAAAAATAGCATTGTAGAGAGTAGTTCAAGCCAAGTTTTTCGCTCTTTGAACTCAATGTGGTGCTTCACCACATTATTTCTGGTTACTTCTGTTTAAAGTACTGAGAATAGGAGCATGTACTGATGTGTGTGAGATGCTCAACAGTGATATGAGGCAAGAAAATGACATCTTGCATTTTGATCTGCATTTGCAGTGCATGGTGTTGGTATGAAGGGTGGGCCTTTCTGTGGAAATAAAGGAAGAGGAAAAAGACACTCAGAGCCAAAAAGGAAAGCCTGGAATTCCTTCTTGCACTTAATTGAACAAGAATTGAATCTGAGGAATTGTACCTTGAGCTAGGTGAAATTCCAAGGTCTTGACCTCCGTTGAAATCTCTACGTCAGTTTTTAAAGCCTGACTGAAAATTTGCACGGTGAAATGACTTTGAATATTGTATCTCTCCATTTGAGTATTGTATCTCTCCGTTTTCATACCTGTATGTGTAGCGAGGATCTTGTGGTAGGTTTTCTTTCCAATGACAATGAAGCGATTTAGATTTGGTTTGTAGCCAAAACCTCTACTGATGCAAATGTGATTCTAGAGCAGGTTGTAGGTGTACAGTGATTTCAAGAAGATTTGATGAACTATACTTTTATCTACAGTTTTATGTAAGGTGACCTCCTATGAAGAAAAGAGTATTGTTAATTTTATTTCTTCATTTTTGTTGTCCTACCTATACTTTAAGAGAGCTCTGAAGCTTCTCTGCTGCTTGTATTTAGGTGCTGTCTACTTTTGTTTTCTTTTTTTTTTTTTAATGAGAATTTATGCACAAAGAGGATATTAACAAAAGAACAAGAGACAGTGCATGTTACAAGGTAACAAAGCACAATCAGGCCTGATTCAGACTGAGACAGGCACATGCTTTCACTAAGGCTGTTTGATACTTTTATTTTGAGCACTAAATCAATGCAGTTGCTTACCAGAAAATGGGAAGAAAAAGATGCGTTGAGAACAGGAAAATTCACCATCAAGTTGGCATTTCTGTTACTTTTTAAGTTAAAAGAACCAATCTCATCCAGTGTATTCTACCACACAAAGCATTTATTGTGACTTCAAAAAGATTTCGAGGGCTTGCAAAGTTAGACAAGCACTCTTGTTTAACAGAGGTCATCTCTAAGGTTTTGCATGGCATTACAAGCTGAATTAATTTATTATCTCAGTATGATTATAGTGAGATAGAAGTAAAAGCTTTGGTGACTGAGCTGAAACAGTAGGCGATGGGAAGGTTATAAGAGGAAGAAGAAAACCCTTCCTTCTACATCTGTCATCTCAGTAATTTGTGTGGAGGCAGGTTCATAAGAATCCCTCTTTTATTCTTTGGTTTTTTTAATCTGGGATTGATTCTCCTGGGTGTATGAAGGAGGGAAAGGACAGCTACAGAACAAGAAGCTGCTGTGCTGGAATTCCTTCAGGCTACCTCCTGGAAGGCATTGAGTTATGCAATGCCTTAGGAAAACCTTTCTTCTTCTAATGATTGATCACCTTTCCACAGTTAATAAAAGAGAAGTGAAAAAGTGAAATGTAGCATTGCCCAAAGACAGTGGGTCTCCTAAAGAGGTTTGCACTAACAATCAGGCTCCAAAATACGCTGTCTGCAGCGTATTTTGGAAATGTATTAGCACTCCAGATCAGGTACTACATCTTCCCAGTGATGAGAGATTTGCCCACTGTTTCCCAATTCTTCTGTCCCCTTCCTTCAGCTCTGTCTTCAGATTTACTGTTACATAGCATCATATTCATAAAACATCAGGTTTCCAAAACCGTATTGCAAACATACTGCATATGTGACTTCATCTAGGCTAAAAAGCCGAAGCACAACCTTCTCTTCCAGACTTCCAAGGAAAGGGAAAGAATGAGCAGGAGGGATCTGTTGGAGAGAATTCTTTTCTCGTACCAAGATCCAGGTCAAACACACTACTCCCCTGCCCTACTCCCACAATCTTTTTTTTTTCTTGCAGCCACTGTAGCTGTTTATGCACAGTAAATGCAATGTTTACCATAATGAAAGTTCATCCAGAAGCCAAAATACACACCCTTCCATTTTCTCTGGAATAATAGGTACATATTGTATGGTTAAGCTGAGTTAGCTCACAAGAGACGTGTCTGCAGCTCTACAGGGCTCCAGAGATTTATAGTCTCTGGAAAGCTCTTGTACAACTACAGAACTGAACTTTGAATTTGTAGATTTAAAATCATGTGCTTATGCTTCCCTAATTTAGTAATGCCCACCAAGAAGCCTTGATTCTAAGGGTGTCAGAAAGAACTACTCATTTCATTATGGTGTAAAATAAGACCTTTCCCACTGTTGCAAGAAAGATGCTAAAACTTTTCTCTGTGGTAACTGCAGCAACTTGGGTTACAAGAGCTGCAGTGCTGTCTTACTATTTTGTCTGTCCATAACTTTTCCTGGTGTAAGACATGGTGGCACAATGAAAGCTATGTTTTAGGTTCTAGTTCATCTTTAATCAACTGGACTAAATTTTTATCCCACCAATAAATTCTAAATTTCTTTTGTAGACTTTGCTGTGGTTTTCAAGATTTTTAAATCAGAGAACTTCTCAATCTGCACTTGCTGATCAGATTTCTGTGTGACACACATAAGTGAACGTCACATAGTATTCAGCAGGGTTTTTTAATAGTTACAGTTATCGAAGTAGAAATCTTGGGAAGGAAGTAGCTGTATTGGTGCCACTGCCCAACACAGGATTAGCAGGAAGAC
Organism: Corapipo altera; assembly: GCF_003945725.1. NCBI lineage: Eukaryota > Metazoa > Chordata > Aves > Passeriformes > Pipridae > Corapipo > Corapipo altera. Next base: position 856,800 of record NW_020884910.1, on the reverse strand, counting down.
AGTGACAGGGAGGGTTATGATTCATATGTGGAGAATCAACAGGGGGCTTTAGGACAGGAAAGCAGTTTCCATGGAAAAAGATACTATGGTCACCCTTGCTGACAAGGAAGATGACCATTGTGAGAACTGTGGACAGTACACAAGACAGGTGTTGTGGTCGTTTTAAATCTGGCAGTTTGGGACTAATGATGGTCCCTGGCTGAGGCATTTTTAGCCTGGCACTGTGGGACTAGTTTACCACCTGGTGGAACTCCAGGCTTATTGCACCATCTTAATCTCACCCTTACACTGTACTGCAGGGGTAAGGTCGGGCAGGAATTTTACAGAAAAGAAGATAAGCTGTTTTTCCTGCCTTGCCTCCAAAACACTGATGGTAAGGCCTGTTTAGTACATTATTTGCTGTCAAGATACTCTTTCCTCATGCTGTTAGTTCAAAGAAGTTATAACTACAGGTTTTGCCATGGCCAATATTCAATTACCAGTTCTAACTATCTGTCCTGACTAAAAGCAAGCCAAATCCAAAAGCAATATGCCAGATGACACTTCTGCCAGATACTTTCCCAGACTATGCATGTTTTCACTTTAGGAATTTCCTGAACCTGGTGTGATTGATCTAGTTAGTGACTATAAACAGGTATCTTCTAAATGCTCGTTCAGTCTCAGTTGAGGATTTTCTGCACCTAGAAAATCCTCAGGCAAGGAGCATGGTGGTCTGTAGGGCTGTCTAGAACACAGCTTTTCTTAGCATCATTGATGACTCCTCATTCTTGAATATCTGAAAAGACAGTGAAGAATTTTTCCTACACATGCCATCAGGTCTCCCAAAGGTCTCTTCACCAGGATGGAGAATCCTAACCCTTTAGCTCCTTGAATGGTGACCACTGTCACCTTGTGCAAAGTATGTGTCAGGAACACATTGCTTACCTATGAAGTGCATGTATTTCCCAAGTGAAACACTGCAGATCTGCGTCAGCAGGTTAGGGGACTTCTAAATTAACCCATTGTCTTTAGTAGCTTTTTCTTCTCTCAAAACTCTGAGAAAGAACAACGTTTTGTTAATGCCTGGTTTGAAAAAGGGCACCTTAAAAGGCCAGTTGATGAATGTCTTGGCAGCACTCTGATTTCAGTCTTGCCTAAGAGAGAATCATCGTCTGTTGAATCACAACTTTCACTTCCTTCGTTTGCTGAGTTTCTTAATCTTTCATCTCACATTGGTCTAGCTCTGTGGATGGGGAAATGTCACCAAAGCAAAATAGCACACCAGAGATGAACCCAGGGACTGTAGAGGCAAGTCTAGGCAGGAACCTGGGGACTGGGCTGGAGTGGAGAAATGGAGCAGGCCCCATACAGATGAGGGTATTTTGGAGGAGAGCAGACAGCAAAGGCAGAGAGCAGAAGTTTCTGGGGGAAGTTTGTGACAGTTAGTTTGGAAACGACTAATGTTTTTTAAAAGTTAGTTTTCCAAAGTGGGCAACTACCGCAAGGGAGCCCTCTTGGGTAGTGTGGTTTGCAAGGACTGAAATGGATTTGAGTCAGTGTACTGAAAAACACAGAATCAATTCTTTACTGTCTGTCCAGAACTTACTCTGTACAGCTCCCTAGCAGAGATCTCAAAAATGCTGATAAGGTGTAGGATGTTGTAGGGCAGCTGCACCATCTCAGCATCAGACTTCCTTTTTTGTTTATTTATGTAACTTGGCCTTCTTGCCAGAGCACGCCTTGTCATGAGGCATTTAATTGTCTTTTCAGCTTTTAAATGAGTGTCCGAAACAATACTGGATCTCAGCACTGCATTATTTTCCCTTTTGGGAACTTCTTCAGTTTCATTCTTTTTCAGTGTAATAAAACCCAGAGCCCTGTCCTGATGCCTTCCTTCCCTGTTCTTCAAAACCACCTTGAAAATCCCTGGCTAGACTTATCACATGCTCATCACTGGTTTTCCCCAAGGGTCCTGTATCTTGTAACACAAGCCCTTAGGGTTGTTGTCTGGAGAGTACTTCTCATAAGAGAGCTGTTTTCTTCTCATTCTTGTGTAAAACTCCTGCAACTTTTCCTCTCCCACAAGTGTCAAACTTTTCCTCTCTTCTGGAGCTGAAGGCATGATGCACTAGCTGAATAGTTCCATTGCCTCACTTTGGTATTAGTCTAATCCTTCTCTATCACTGTGGTCTGTTTTGTTATATTTAGCTGTAAGAACAGATATTGGACAAACAATATTAAACTGTCTTAGAAGTGTGCATCAAGTCCTTGTGGAACATTATTTGCACTGTCCAATGTAACAGAAAAGTTAATTATTTTTAATACTGCTGTAACATTTCTCTAGATAATTCAAAACCGTAGAGAGTGTTAATACTCTCTATTAGTACTCTGGAATTGTGGAAGATACTGCTCTAAAAACATATTGACTCATTCCTGTTACGTTTTCATGGCATTTTTGTCAGCTTCATGAAAGCATGAACATTTTAGAGAGCAGACAGCTTCCTCAAAGAATAATCTTGGAATATAGAAAATAGGCAAAATTTTTTAGTTCTTATAATTTTTAAACTGACTGATTTCTTGCTAATTTGAAGTCAATTTTATCTGTAGCTCAGTTATTTCAGTTGCACTTTTGTAAAAGACAAATTACTTAACTGTTCACAGTTTTCTATGTTTTAAGTTTTGCTGCACACTTTCTTGTGTAATTTTTTGACGAGTTCTCCATAAACTCAGATGGCAAGTTACAGCTTGCATTGAACAGTTTGATATATTTAATTGACTTGTTCAGCACTGAGGAATTTGAATCTTGAAAAATGTCTCCACTAGCATGTTTTCCAGCCCTTCCTGGAAGTACTGGAAGGTGAACTCTAACAGCTGTCATTCATCAGCTCGAGCAGTTTCTTTGTTTAAAGTACAAAACCCTGGGCTTGTTCTGCAAGGAGACCTACTGGATCCTTGAAGGGTTTGGTTATTATTTAGTAAGTTCAGAAACTGTTAAGATTCCATGAAATTCTTTTTCTGAAAGTTTTCCCAGTAATTTGTAGGTGTGGTGATGGCAGAAGATAAAACCTATGTTTTATCTTATGTTCTTTGTTTTGTCTCGGTATTTCCTTCTGTGTTTCTACATCTAGTCCCTGCTCCACCAGAGTGTTGTGGGAGAGATAGTGGTGATAGTGGTTCTACTGCTGATGACCTGGTATTCAGCATATGGTCTGAGGGTGATTAGGGAGGGGATTATTCTATCACAGAACAAGAAGTCCGAGTGCCTATTGAAATTACCAGGCAGCAGGTTTAAATCAAACACAGGCAAGTTCTCTTTATATAGCACGGTAGAAATAAACCAAGACTGATAGGAGCAGGGTGTTACAGGCGTGCAAATGGACTTTAAAAAGGAAATAAACAGATCATAGAAAGGCTTTTAAAGGCACAGATGCAAAACCAGCCTCTGAGTCTGGCTGTCCCTGAACACCAAATTACCAGATCTCACCAGGAAGAGTCAACCTTGCTCTGATTTTTGTACTCTTTCCCAAAGTACCCATCCCTGGCCACTGGCAGAGGAAGGAGCTTGGCTTTTTATAGGTTTGGTCTGATTCATTGTGGCTGTCCTCATGCTACTGACCCCCTATATCTGTGAAGCAAGAGCGGAATTCATGGTTGAGTACACATCTTCTAGTGTGCAAAAAAAAAGAAATGAAAGTTGTCCTCAGTCACACCACAACCTGTTCATGCTTTTTTAATATGCAAGGTTAATGAGAATAAACACATCTCTTGACCTAAACACATTCCCTAGACTAAAAGTGCAGTAGATCCTGGGATGGTTTGAGAAGAAAGAGTAAAACAGCATCAAATTACTCTTAATTCTGCTGTGGTCTTATTTGCTTAGCTCACAAATATTCAGGGATAGCAAGAAAAAGTCTGGCTTCCAGTGCAGCCCAGTGCCAAGAATGTAATCCACAGTTTGTCCTTAATCCCAAGAGGATTGTCTCAAATGTTTCCAGTGCTTTTGGCAGGAATATTAAATTACAAAATCTAGGATACTTGCCAGAAATAGACAAAAGTAGGTTCACAGTAAAGGCAGTGCCCCTGCTCTATGCTTCTGTAGGAGCAAAATGGCCTGTCAATATGGACTATTACTTTGAAAATAAATTAAAAGGCCAACTTCTCATAAGTGTCTTACAGCAACCCATTCCAATTAGTTCCTAGTACTAAAATATGCACTGTTTGGTGCCTACTGATGACAATTCAAGGAAGTTAAGTGAAGCCAACCATCTTGTGAGTATATTGAGCTTTTCTTTTGAGCTAAAAGCACTTATCTGTCTCATTTCTGACTCAGGCTGGGACCTGAACTCCAGAGCCTGACTTCTGCTTTCTTTGTTGGTTGGAAGGAACTTGCAGAACACAATGGGGTGTTTCAGATTCACTCTGATACAACCAAGGCCAGAGTTCAAAAATTGCTGGTTTTGTTGAATTTACCATAAGAAGGTATTTATACTTTTGTAAAATAAATCCTGGACTATACAAGGAATTCCAAGAAGAGAAAGCTGGAGAATGGTAAGGACTTGGTGTATGTATGTCAAGCCTCCTTTGAGACTTTGAGGCATGAATTACATGCAATCAATACTTGCTTTATTTGTCAAGGTGAAATCCCATTTGTCTTTAGAGAGTGAACTTTTGGTTCTCATGAAATTGTTATACCAGAGTACTGGCTAGGGTACAAGCCCTCCACTAGCAAAAAGGACAAATTATAAACTCTTTAGTCAGTTGATATTGGAAAATTTTCATCTGACATCAGACATGTTGACTTTGACACATTTTCCTTATTTCAGAGACACTGGAACATTTGCACATAGAAGCTGTGGATGCCCCATTCCTGGAGGTGTTCAAGGCCAGGTTGGATGGGGCTCTGAGCAACCTGGTCTAGGAAAAGGTGTCTCTGCCTGTGGCAGAAGGGGTTGGAACTAGATGATCTCTAAGGTCCCTTCCAACCCAAGACATTCTACGATTCTATGATTCTCTCTGTCCCACGTGGCTGCTTTTCAGGGTCTGCAGAGGAGTGTCTGACATTCTCATCCCTTCTTGACTATCCTCCAGTTGTTTCTGCAAGAGATAGAAACACCAATTATTTATTTAGTAATACATTTGAGTTTTATTACTTTATTTGTATTCTCTTCCTCATGCTTTATCAAGAACTGTCCTTAAGATCAGCTAGTGATTTAATTTAGAAATTCCAGCTGTAGCTTACCCAAAACAAACATCTTACAGAATACCAAAAGTGTATAAATGCCACTTTATTGGCTATTATTTTAACATAAGAAGAGTCTGAGCTTCAGCCTCTAGATTTTTCACAGTGCCTACCCCATTTAGGTCCCCTGATTAAACAAAACATAATGTAGTTACAGGAAGCTGGTAACAATATTTTATTGCCACACTATTTAGCACCAATGCTAAGAAGTCTTCATGGACGGTGCTGTACTTTGCTGGTGCCTCCTACTAGACAAGTCTACTAACTCAGGCATGAACCCTGCAGAATCAGTCTCATATTCTGTCAAGAATGGAGTGGCTAAAAAACACTTTCCTCATTTGTATCAGACAGTTGTGGTTTTTTGTGGTGGCAGGAAAGGGCGGAGAGGAAGAAGTGTTGACCGCAGAGCTGCTTTCATGCTTCTCTTTCTTGCTTTTTTTGGTCTGAGGGATATTTATGTCTGCCAGCTGGGGCTCACCTGCAGATGCATGTCTTGTCTCACAAAGCTGATTGACTTCTTAGGTGCTTAGAAGACCTCTACATGCTGTTGAATTTGCACCAGCTATGTTGGAAGTCACATCCTGTCTTACATGCATACTTGCAGCCACAAATGGAAAATAGAACAAATTTTACACTCATTGCTCAAGTTTTGATAGATGTAAACATGAGACAGCATCTACCTTGTTATTTTGATCCTTTTTACAGCTCTGTTCAGATGAAAGGGTTTGAAAGAATGCTGAAACTAGAGGGAAGGTGACAAATACGTGGAGGAGCAATGCACACTCTCCCTCTCTTGTGAAAAAGGTTATGGAAAGCTTAGTAGGCATGAGGCTTGTTAAACCCACATGTTTTTCAGAGAAAGACAGGCATGCATTCAAGGAAATGTTGATGGCAACATTCAAGTTGCTTAAAAAGATAACAGCACTGCTTTCTAAACCTAAGTTCCTCTTCATTTTAGTTATAAAACACTAGTTTCTTTCATCAAAGGAAACTCTAAGATACATTTTTCTTGTTAACCATATACCTAGTGATATTTTTTTTGTCCTATTGAAGATTGACTTGACCCTTTGTTAAAACAATACCACAGGTAACTTGTTAGTGTTTAGGAGAAGGGAAAAAACAGTAGTATTGAGAGAGAAGAAAACTGAGGCTTCCAACTTGTTATTGTCAAAAATGTATGAGACCAAGTGACAGCCTAGTCATCTAAATTCCATACAGCGGTTATTTTGCTTTGTGCCCTCTGTTTTCAAAACCTTGAATGCTTAAGTTAAAGTATATGAAAGCAAGTTATGTACATAGGCTGAAAAAGATAGCTGTCAAAGGCTTTTGGCAAGGCATTTGGACCATCATGCAAACTCCAGTTCTTCAGTTGCAGTGTTTGCTGAGCATCTGTGAAGGAGCATCAGCTGCAGAAACAGCCATTTCATGTGCCTGTACTGCAGTGGTATGTTGGCATTGTAATGTGAGGGATTAAAATACATAAAAAATTGAGTGCACCTGAGAAAATCTGAGGCTAAAGTAGACCCACTAAACATACTGAATAATTAGCTTCACTGTAATCAGAAGCAAAATACCCAGCATTCAAACAAGAAATGCTGGCCTCTTTTCTGTGCACCGACAAAAAACGAAACAAAATTAACTGGAACACAATCTCAGATAGGCTTGGAGTCCTAAATGAAAGAAAGAAAAAGGAAAAGGACACAAATTCAATAACTGAATTCAAAGCCTCCAGTAGGTCCCAGACTCATCATGGGAGGATCCAGGAAGAGTGGAGCCCAAACCTCTTTTTGCAAATAAGAGGAGTGCCTTATTGAAGGAAAAGAGGGTTAACATAGCGGGTTTGCTTGTGTTAAAACATGTCTTTGAACTGAAGTTCTAGTTGACTTCAGTGGAGTTTTGCCAAAATACATCTGTATTAGGCACTGAATAGGATTTCAGGACTCCAGGTTCATTGATGTACTTTATACATCAGCCCTTGGGAAATTGTCTTAATCACTTATCGTCCTATTAAGAAATGACTCTGTAATGATACTCTCTGCTTCTTACTTTATGTTGTGCAGAGTTGGTAAAAGCCTTCGCACCCCAATTTTTAGTGGATGGTTGCACTGCTTAGTGCTGGCATGAAAATAAATAGCAGCAGTTTGGGACTCACGCTGCTTTTCTTTTTGTTTGTTTGTTTGTTTGTTTGGGGTTTTTGTGTTGTTCATGTTTGCTGTTGTTTCATTATAACAGCCTGGATAGTATGTGGGGTACTTTAACTGAGAAAAAATTGGCCATTCATACGTTTCTTATTAGCGTTCCTAAGGCATGTTGGTCAAATCGTACTAACTGTAAAGACTGAGCAATGATTAATGAACCCTTTGGAGAATGTAGATGAGTTCTGCTTCACATTCTGCTGAGCACAAGGACAGCTACCAGCATTTTCAGAATGTTTGCTAATGCTGTGAGCTTCAATATCTGGGACATTTTCTAGGCCCTATTAAAACAACTTGGTTTGCTGCTGGCAGACTGTATGCCGTAAACAAATTATTGCCAACCAGAAACTCTGTCCACAGGATCTCAGAATGCGTTCACTTCTCAAGCCTCATATTGAGGGATGCTGAGGACCTGCAGCCCTGGTTCTTATTGCTGAGAGCTATTTCCCCTTGGGACTTCTGAAAACTGGCATAATGTGTGCCAATGAGGATCCAAAAATGACTGTGTGATATTCGGTAATAAGCACCCTGGGGGCTCGACCAGTCTTCCTATTCTGCATTTCTGCAGTATGTCATATTATAGGGGTCTGAATCCAAGTGTCTCACGAGCTATGCAATACACTAGATAATAATAGTAGTCATAACTAAGGAATATAGTTTGGCTGCTTTCATCGGAGCCACATTTCAAATCTTGCAGAGCTGAATGTAGAAATCCAGAGTTTCTAGATCTCACCCTTTGTTATTTGAGCAGCAGGCCATCCGTTGCAGTAGTTACTCCCTTCTATACACAGCAGTTCCTCATGAAGTGAAATAAAAACAATGAGATGGAAAAAAGATACTTGATGCAATTTCTGTTGTTTTGTTTGCTCTCAAATGGCCTTTACAACTCTGCAGAGTGCAATTGGAAATGAGGCCTCCTACTGCCAGCTCCTGTGCAAGCATGCTGGAAGGAACCATCTTTTCCACACAGTTCTCTTAAAATGATATTGCCTGTAAAATTTGTATTTGGGCACTGAGATTATCAGCAGAGCTTAAGGAGAAGTTAGGAGATGCCACATTAACCAAGTGCCATCCATTCAAAGATGACTCAAAGTCACAAGATTTATTTAAAACATGTTATAACTTAGAGTTCTTCTCTATTTGCCATCTTGCCCAGGGATTCAGATTTTATAGCTTTAGATCTTTAACCATGCTGATGGAAAGACTACTTTTATAGAGGGAGATAAAGGTCATGGGTAGTCATGTGGTTGCATGAGTTAACCTTCAGACAGAAACACCAGATATTACAGTATTTAGCAAGATGGAGTAGAATTATTGTCCTTTTAAATTGCTTTTCAGCACCAGCACCATGGTATTCCTCGTAATTCTTCCTAAGAATATGAATGGGCCCCATTGTTGCTGTAATCTCAAGAAATAATAATGAGTCTTCCTTATAGCCTTAGGGTGATCACATTTTGCAGCATGTGGGGGCTAAAACTTTTCTTAGAGCAGCATGCTTGTGAGTAAATGAATGGTTCCTTAACAGTAAGCCCATGTTTGTTCACAAGGCCACATGTGTGTCAAAGCAGGACACACTCATGACACTGAAAAACTAAAAGTGAATGTTGCTGAGAACCATAAGGAAGAACATTATGTAACCATCCTCTTTTTATTCTATTCTTAATGGTTCATCCTCTGTAAGCAGCAGTACTATAATTTTTCATGATAGTAAAAATGGAGTCTGAGTGAATTGATTCCAAAATCTCCTTGCTGGCCTCGGTGTAGCCTAAAAGCCACACATATCTAAATGGTAAAATGCAAAACCTCTGTCAGCATTTCCCCTCTGCTGAGCCTTGCAGTCAGCACAAGTGGACCTCACAGCAGGTCTACAACCAGTCATGCTAGTGGCTTACATACTCAAAGGCACATAAGTCCTGAGTTCAAAGACTTGAACTTACATGAACCTTACTTATATAGGGAACGAGTATCATGACTGCATCTATGCTTTATTTCTATTCCCCAGTGTGCAGGTTAAACCAGTCTAGTATCAGAAGATGCTAGATTATTTAGATTAATATACTTTATTTCTCCTTATCGAAGTGAAAGTTGCATGCATACATCATTTATCACTTTTTTATCATTGCCCAAAAGATAAAAGTTACATTTATGCACCAGAAGGTGCCATATGATGAAATTACGTTGGCATGTACCTAAAATAACAGTGAAGACAGATTCCAGATAGAACTCAGTATAAGCATCTTTTGTTCAACTATGATCTTGTCTGTAAATTTTAACTACTGTAGCCAACCCAAGTTGCACTGGCTTGATGGCTGTCTTAACTCAAGATCCCCTTTGGTTTTGCAGTTTGGGTATGGGGTTCTGGGGTGGATTTTTTTTGAAAGGTATGTTAAAGAATCTAAATTGCTTTCATTCCTTATGGACAAAAGAAAAGCAATAGCAATTAAAAAAAACAAGATGGAGACTAGGAAGATAGAGAAAGCTACAGTTTTAAGGATGGGGAAGCTTGAAATCAGGGTGACATAACATTCTTGAGGTCACATCAGAGCCCCCAGCAAAGCAAGATCTCCTGGCCACTTTTCACAGTTTATTCATTCCTACGTTTGTATAAGTCAGGAAAAAAACATGCATGAAGGCGACGAGAGAGAGAGGAGGCTGTTGTATTCTCGAGCCTGTGTGACTATTCCACAATCAGTCTGTGGCTGTGCCTCCAGATGTTCAGATACACAGGGCTCAATTCTCCCTTTCAGTAAGCAGAATTTAGATCTAAGCCTGAGGATGTGTATGTTCCCAGACATATCCTAACCTTGGACCATGCATTGGTACATAATGCCAGATCACACAGGCAATCTGAAGGGATGTAGGGACCTCACCAATTGCAGAGCCTATGTGGCATAACCTATTCCCTGCAATGGTGAGCAACAGGCAGCCATGATGGTGGTAATGGCAGCAGAAAGCAGCCTGTATCCCAGGCTATCACAAGTGAAAAGTGAAATTGTTTAGATCTGCAAATTGTACTGACAGTTCCAGCCTAATAATCATTTGGGTGATGTGTTTGTTATTTTTGTAGCCATTCAGGTAGCAAGCATTATTATTGGAGAAATTTGGGAGTAACTTTCTGTTTTCTTCTCTCGTTTCAGTCTTATTCTTCTAATACATCTTCAGATCATGCACATTTTCCTCTTATCAGATTTTTCTTCCTTTGCTGTATCTCCTTCTGTCACTGTCTTTTCCCTTCAGCTTACCTCTGTTCACTCTGTTCTTTCTACTCTCCTGCCAGATCAGTTTTCTCACTACCATACAATAACCTGAGTATCCTGGGATGTACTGCAGGGATATGGCCATAGCATAATATATGGCAATATGTGAAACCATACGGTATGATGGAGAAACTGTGTAGAACCACGTATTTATTTTTGTTGCATGTATGTTTATGATAATACTGTGAGGTCTCACGTAGAAAACTGTTTTAACCCAGACATGTAACACTCACCTAGTTGTCCATCTTCTAGCTCTGCCATTATTCAGATTTTATTGATGCGGACAGACTGGAGAGTGCCTAGATCTGAAGGAAACCTCATTAAATATTTTCTCCAGCCGTCTGGTTGACAGTGAAGCAAGTTTATAACCCTAGTTAATGAAATCACACAAAAGCAGGCTTTCTCAAACAGTTAGGCTTTAAGTATAACAGTTTTTATGCCTTCTATCTCTGTTCATTCCACCTTGTCATAATCTCTTCCGGATTATCACCACATGCTGTCTAATTAGAAAAGTCTTCTTAGAGAATGGTTTTATCTTCATTTTTCCAGGAAAAATTCTATGTCATGGCCCTTCTTAAATAATACAGGATTGAAAAACCAGGAGGAAGATGATCAAGGAGTTGCACTGGTTTGACTCAATCAAATTATTTTAGTCAATGCAGGTGCCATTTGTGGGTATTATCCTAAGTCATAAACAGCTGAAGATAATTCAGTCCATTATCTGTTGTTAATTTAATTTCAGATTGTCAGTTTAGCTAAATCAGTACAACCTAGTCAGAGTAAAGAGAGTGAGTGGATAGACACAAATCTTGGCATGAGGATAATTGTTGAGATTCTGAAGGTAAATAAATGCATAAAGAATTAATCTTTTCCCATTCAGTCAATGACAAAAGCTACACTGATCAAAATAGAATGGCAGAAAAAACAACAATGGATTAGAACAATTGTGCAAAGACAGATCTCCTTCTCAGTCATTGGCTTTGGGAACAGCTTGTTGCCTTAAAGGTATGTTTTTCTCCTGTTTTGTTTTTTTTTCCAGGACCATCGTGGCTGCCTGTTGCTGTGTTTGGTACTTTTTATAAGACTTGAAATGTTATAGTTAGAGGAGATGTGTTTGATCCACTGATTCAGGAGTTGGGAATCTTCCTGACTTACTACGTCTACAGTAGAATATCTAAATTTATTATGAAATATTTCATAATGGCAAAGTATCTTTGGAAGTATTGTGTGGCTAAAAGGACTTATGGGTACTTTTGTTCCATTGACTAGAAGTGCTCCAAGTGGTATTACAGGACACTGCAGGAATAAAGCTAAAAGCCAACTGAGAAAGATATAGAGGATTTTCTTATGTGATATTTAACCATGTTTTTCAAACTTGCATGTGATAATTATGTTTGAATGCTAAAAGCCTTATTTTAATACTGCCCTCTGTTCCCACATTAACTCAGAAAAGGGCATTTGTCCCCACAGTTTTACAAGAAAGCCTACAAAGCAGAGAAAAAGCAATCCTTATGAAATCAATAGGAAGTTTTATCTGGTAAGAAAAACAAGAGCATGGTACAGTAATATAGTACTTGCATACTTGTGCATATATAGATCTGTCTTATCTCAAGGTGACTATGGCTAGGTCTGTGTTAATGAGTAGCACAGCACAGTGGGAATGGATTTGTGGAGCCAAACAGTGCTGAAGACTGAGTGTTTACACTATCTGCTTTTTTAAGGTAGTTAATTTGGACTGGCTCTGGTCAGGTCCCACGGGCTGACTGCCCTTTAGCAGCTGGAGTATCCAGGTTGAGCTCATCAAGAATGTCTTCCAATTTCTTTTTTGTCCAAAAGAAATTCAGTCCATGTGCTCTGGGGCCATTCTGTACCATGAACCAAAGTGCTGAATGTGGGAGCTATTGGGACACTGTCTGAAAAGCACCTTCCTGATTTTAACAGGAATGCTAATGTAGGCACCCCTCCTCAGCTGCCAGCTGATGCTTTCATTTAATTACAAGGCACATTCATCAAGGTCCTCACAGGAGTATTGGGTGAAATTCCTGTTTGTGATTACTGTCAAGGGCTTCACTGTTGACTAATTTCCCATTTTTCAGCCCAGGTGAAATATTCTTTAAAGATGTATTGCGAACTTTATACTTTGTACCTTTGTATCTTATTTTGTTCCTCTTTGTAAAGCCTAACGCTTAGTCCACCTGAGGACTGAGTGTTTCAGCGGCTTTCAAGAGACTTCCAGTGGTTTAGATCAAGCTCACAGGTTCTACACCATACAACAAAAACATTTTCAGAATTCTTTAGCATATTTTTCTCTTTTGTATCAAAGGGCTTTTTTGGAGGGCAGATCCTGGGATCAGGGGAGTCTCTTTCCAAGTGGCTGAAGAATTGGACAGAAATCAGGGACATGTGTGGTGAAAGGAGGACTGAGGAGGGAAGGAAGCCTTTTGTATGTGTGTTATTCTTTTCATAGGGAGAAAAAAAAAGATGATACTAAAGGATAAGATGCTTGAGAAGAAAAACTAAAGCATGGAATGGACATGCTTTAGGGCAGAACAGAAAGGAGGGAGCGTAGCAAGAAGATATGGAAGAGAACAAGACTACTGAAAGGGCATCCATGTAGAAAACAGTCACCCAGGACAAGAGGTAGATTGCATCTTATGGATGAGTAAATACAGAAATCATAGATTTGAACAAACTGGTACATCATGAATGTAGCTCTTAATTTGTGGAAATTTGTGGAATAACTTTACTAGACTTATCTGTTGGTTTTATCTTCAACTGCTAAGAAATTTGTGGCATACCAGCTGAACCTTAACCAAGAGATCTGATTTAAAACCCAAAATGGCTATAATGAAGGGAGGAGAGGGAATACTGGGTGTATGTGTGTGGTTCCTTAAGTGTGTAGTTGACTGTGTCCCATGATTGTGTCTTGTGGTTTTATTATAGAGAGCTAAAGTATGATCCAGTAGAGAAGGTAGATCAAGAAGAGTTTAAGGCTTTTCTAGATAGCTTAACTCTTTGTTAAAGGTGGCCACTTACTGTGTAGAAACCTTCAGAGCTTGCATTCCATGAGTGAAGGGAGAATGTTAATAGCCAGACTACTAAGTTTCAGATTTAACAGCAGTTTTGTCTCTGTTAGTTCCTTTAAACTTTGGCCATTCAGTCATCTGCTGTAGATGTTACTGGGAGATCCAAGCTCAAACAGAAATACCTGGGCTGTGAAGCTGTGCTGGCCAGTGCACCAAGGCTACAACAGAGAAACAAACTCACTCTCTCTTTTTTTTTATTTTTTTCTTTTCAGTTCATTGCAGTTTTTCCTCTCTTGAGGTGTGTGTGGGAACACCCAATAAGAAGCACTCTAAAAGCTGCTGGTGTTACGGAGATGGTGTTTATAGACTCTCACTACGATATTAGCAGCCAGCTGGGTCAAGTGTCACAGACCATACCACTCTTGTTTCCTGAAGGTGTTTTCATTTGTAGGAATCATTAGTGCAACTTTACACTCATTGAGTAACTCAAACAGTGAAAACTTGGACTGGTTTTGTAGCCACTTACATTAACAATGTCTTTTAGTTATTTCCTTCTCAGGACTTTAAGGAAGTGTGACAAATACTTGGTAGGTCACCCTAGCAATGCTTTCTACTATTGTTTGGCAGCTCTTGAAAATCTGAGTCATGTCCTTTCCTGTTTCCAATTTTCACTGGGGAACTCCCCCTTGGTACTTGACACTTCACCACACCAACAGTACCCATGCCTACTTGCATACCACAAAACATTTCTCATGTTATCCCAAGTGATCTACCTCTGCAAATATTTCAGTATTATAAACAGTCAAGGCCCATTTTTTGAGCAAAACTCTAACTAAATACTGAGCTTGCCTCCCTTGTTTTTTGGGGGGGGTTGTCGTTGTTTGTTTTTTTAGTGATTACATTCATATGAGCCAACTTAAATCAATTTTGAACCAAGACGCTGCAAAGAAAAGTCCATTGACTGGATACTAATCATTGTTTGTTTCTCTTTTTTTTACATTGTTAATTGCATTTTCTGTTCCTTTTTGGCAGGTATAATTATCAAATACACTAATCAAATGTCAAAGTGGAGATCTTTCATCCTTAATTTTTTTGCTTTACAAAAATAAGGGTTGCCTAAAGTTCGTAGTATAGTATTTAAACACGTGTGGGAGTAGAATTGTTTTAGACCACACCACAGACAAATACCAGAATGGTCAAACCCTGCATTTTGTTTGCCCAGACAGCTTGGCTGTCTCTCTGTTGTCTCTGAGGATTGTAGATATGCTTCATCTTAAAGATGCTGGTAAAGTAACTAATCTGATTTCATCTCTGTTGAATTCCAGTTTATGGTATTTGAGTTTAAGAAGTTATTTCCTAGTCAAAGCTATGGGTTAATTGTTGTTTTATTCTTTTCCCCTCCTGTTGTATAGGGAAAGCTGGTTTTGCTCAGTCTAATCAGCTCAACAGTCAAACATTGAATCTTCCACATTTTCAATAAAACTGATCCCTAAAAAAAGTGCTAAAGTAATAAGGTGAAACCAGTTGTGGCAGTGGTCATTCTAAATATAGTTTTGCAAATCTCCACATGCAGTTTTCTCAATGTAGTTTGAATATTTTTTTTCCTTTAACTATCTTCTATTTTCGTGGCAAATATTTTTGGAAATGAATATTTTTTTAAATAAAATTTTAAGCTAATAAGAGGCTTTTCCTCTTCAAACTAGCCACTGCAGTATCTGCAGACAATTATTAATTATCTCTTCTTCAGACTTCCATGTCTGTCTTTCCAAAGACACAATTCTGACACTTCCCAAACCAGAGGCAGGAAGGGAGAACAGTCAATTGCCATTGCAGATGACTCTGAAAATGAACTATTCTGTTTGCATTCCAAACTGCCAATGAAAGGTAATTGCTAAGCTCTCCACAGAACAGCAATCTGAAAAATGTTGGCTTGCTAATTTCAACAAATTGGGCCTGGGGAAGATTAAGAAAAGGTAGGCTTCCAATTTCAAAAGCCCCTGAGTTTGCCATAGAAGCTGGGGCTTTTTTGTTCCTTTTCAGCCCATGTAGTGGGATGGCAGGAGAGGGAGGGGAGCATCTGAGATTCTTTGATTTCTAGACTATGGGGACAAGGAATCTGAAAATCCTGGACACTCCTTCCCTGGAGGGCTCCTAATATTTCTGATTTTGAAAAAAAAAAAATAAAAAATCTGCCAAGGGGGCTGACTGTAGGCCAAGACAGCACGGAAGCACTCTCCAAAGTCTGTCTGCTGAACTTCTGAGATTTCAGTGAGTAAATCAGCAAGAGTTCAAGCAGGATCCCAAGGGAAAAGTGCCTCTTGACTTTGATTTAAAATGTATTCCTTAAAAGTTCCCTAACAACTTTAGTAGTAGATGAGGAAAAGCAAGCACTCTGCGTAACAGTAGCTGAACATCCCAGGGAACATTGCCAGCAGTGACTGGCTGCAGTCAGATGCAGCTAATACAAGCCTCCTCACAGAATTTCTGCCTCTTGGTGTCTCCCAGTGACATCACATCTGTACTGGCTTAAAACTAAACTGATCCCCTTCCTTAGTTTTACAGCTACAGCTTGTCCTGATCTTCTTATTCCTAAGCTCTGAAATGCTTTCAGAGTCATCTGACAGTTGTCCACAGGACACACTGATCCCAGCAATTGAAAACTGATCTGGATCACGATGTGTCTGAACTGAACTGCAGTATTGGCTCAAACTCTCCTTTTTCAAGCACTTTGGACATAGAAGTTATTGTCAAAACACAGGTAATGTTTGTTGAAAAATTAACTAAACTGTCAAAAACCCACCCTTTTCGACAATTTTTAAATCATGTTTTTCTTTCCCTTCATATAGCCTTGTCTTCTTCCTCTGTCTTTGGAAGACCTGAAAAATCAAGATGTATGTCATCACTTATGTGGCAGCAGTTTGGTGTCTTGCTTAAGACGTGACTGAACACGTTTTGAAGAGGGTAGACAAATCACCTTTTTTGTTTATAGAAAGCAAAAAGTTTCCACTTTGAATGCCATGATGTGCCACTCTGTTGCATTCACTTTGTAGAAGCTTCTTAACACTGAGAGACATTTTCATAAACTTTAAGAGAGCATTCTAAAAATATCAGGTAAGTTCTATTAACAAGTGATAAGTTAGTATGAAGGTTTTAGTAATCATCCACTTTGCAGGCATTTGAGATGGAAGAAAATCTGTTCAGAAAGCAAGCTGTGTTACCCACCACGCATGCTGAAACACTGTCTGTTCACAAGAAGACACAGCAGTGGATGAATCCCTTTTGGGAGAACAGCCTGTTGGAGTAGAGAACTGGAAACATTGGAAAGAGTAAATGAAGAAGCTCTGTCTTGAAAAAGGTAGTCTTACGAGTCCTCTTCTTTCTTAAAATATATATTTAATCCTTGGTATGATTTCTGCAAAGACCACCTCTGGTTCTGTCAAAAAAATGAAACTACTGCAACTGTTAGCATCCTGATTCTGTGCTATTCACCTCTTCTGGAAAGGTCAAGGGATCCTTCTTTCCATTAAAGTGGACCTTCTGACTTGCAGCACCACTGATTCAGATTCTGCTCTCAAATTGCTCTGTCATTATCTCTCTGTTGTTGTCTGAAAACAAGAGTGGCATGATAGTACTGGAGTAATTGTCATGTTTGTTCCACATGGTCATGACACTTCAACATGAGAGGAGTTACGAGAACATGCCCACCTGTGGGATGTGGACTCTACTGTTGATGTTGGATCAATCTTTGTGTCACCTGAAGGTAGATGTTCACTTTATAAAGCATTGTCTGGTTTATCAGTTCAGCTTTAAGTATATGTTTAAGCAAAACTTACTGGCAACACTCCACCACAGTTGTTTGCTGTCGGATACGTCCTGACAGCTCCTACCAAGCACAGTAATGGGAAATCCTCAACAGAGCCATTTATTTAATTAGAATTATTTTGAAATAACTATAATGTATGTACATTAGAGTTGATTTAAGTAGAGACTTATGACCATTCCATATATTGTGTTACCCAAGTTGCTCTAGCTCGTGGGACAACTGGATAAACTGGCAAAGTGAAGCTGTTTGTCACAGGCAATTTAATTCTGTAATTAGCTTTTCCTTCTTCCTATATGCTTGCAGGGCAAGAATCTGCTCTGGTTTGGTTACGTTCACAAGAAAGTGAAAAGGTCTTTTGGAAAACTGAACTGCCCAATTACTAAAATAGAAAAGACACAAAACTAAAAACAAACACACAAAGAGTCTTAAGAAGAAAAAAAAGAGGTTGTTAAAATAGGCAATGAGGTGGATTCTTTTCTTAGCTATATTGATTTAAATAAAAGTTATTTCAGTGACATGAAATCTAAATGTATATAAGAATAACTGAAGTGCAGCATCTGACTTTCATTGCCTCTGTTGCAGTGATAGCTGGGCTTCACTTGTGCTTGCTGGAGATAAAATACTTCCCCATGGTCATACCAAGTTCAACAACCAGCTCAAAAGCACAAGTAATGATGCAAGCATCAGCTGTGCCAGGGAGAGAGTAATATAACTGAAAGCTATTTACTTCTAGTGATATTTCTGTAAGAGAAAATGTGAGTTTGCAGCCTTTTCTTAGCTGGGTTGCTACAAACACTGTCCAGCTACAAAAATCTTTTTTTGTGTGTGTGTATTTGTAGGCATTCTGACTTAGTTCTTCCATGCTTTTCAGGGGAAGAAGGAGAGAGGTGAGATGCCACAGGGCTTCAAATGACGCCAATTATGTGGGAAGAATCCCACTCTATGAGGCATAGCCATGCAACTTTGCATGTTGAGTTTTTTGTTCAAAAATGTCCATAAAACATTTCCTTCATGCTTCACCAATTTATGTTGTGCCAAGGGTCCTTTCCGAGCTTTACAACAAACTTGAGGCTTGTAAGAAAAGGCCAAAGAGCCAAGGAATAATGTGCTACAGACAGAGGGGCAGAAAGCAGAACAAGGGTACCAACAAGTCTGCAGGTTTCTGTTATGCCAAGAAATGTGTTAAATTCACAGCCAGTTTGTATCCCTTTGTTCTCCTGCCAGCGTTGTTTAGCTGCTCTCACATGACAGACTGTCTATTCTCATCGTAACCCTTCTCTGCACCTTTGCTAGAACTGTTTTCCTCTCCAGAATGGTTTTCCTCTCAAGTGTGAGAGCACAAATCATATGCTGTGTTCTGGGGGAAGCACTAGAGAGCGTTTTGTACACTTGTGTTAGTGCTTCCCTGCCTCTACTACCAAAATACCATCTAAGGCATGTTTTCCTCTTCTCTGAATGCCTGAAGATTTTATTCAATCATCTTTTGCGTGTCCTAGCTCATTTGACTTTTGACAAAACCGGCCTTAATCCTATGCATCTCTATCTCTACACAACAGCTATCTTTGTTGACCAGGATTATTTGCTATTTCTGACTCCTGAGAACCACTCTATAGTGAAGTTTTTTTCCACTTATTCAGGCCTAAAATATTTCTCAGTAAGATTTTTTTTTTTTCTCGATGGGAATAGTTTTTATATCTTCGGTCTAGATATATTCCAATCTTCCTCCATATTCAAGTCTTTCATCTCTTTAGTCCAGGTAAATCTGCTAGTGAGTTTCCTTAATTTGACAGTTTGTCCTTTTGAAGCTGAAATATTTTATTACCAACTTGCTTCTCTTTGTTATTCTGTCCATAGAAATGCAAACAGTTGCTGAGTGCTCAGCCCAATGGAGTTTTTTATGACCAGTTCTTTTTTAGTGTCTTCATTACTTACTAATTTGGGGTTGTCTCTTTTTGTCTCAGTGACTACTGAGAAGAAATCTGGCAGCTATCACACACATGGCTGTCTGGGCCCAAGTTTATTATTAGAACCATGTTTCCCAAATAGGGTATCTGGGAAGTTAAAGTTGACCATGGCACAATTCCCAGTGGTGTTTCTTTAATAACATTTCAGTGACAGACTTCTTCTTGCACCATTGTATTTTAGCTGCAGACAAGAAAGGCCAGGTTTCAATGAAGTGTTCAAATCAAAAACAACCACTCCCCAAAAAGCAGAGGCTGTGAGCAGGTGGCTTGGGCTTCTGGAAGTGGAGCTCCCTGTTCCCATACAATGGGGAATTTTATGGTGAACGAAATGATGATGAGTTAAGTGACAGATGGCTTTTAATAAAATGCAAAGATCACTTGATGTTTTCCACTTGTGTGGATGAAATGGCTAAACACTTAAATAGAAGAAGTATTGTACTAAGATTGCAAATTACTTGGATATTGGCCTATTGATCGTATCCACATGGGTCAGGTCTGGCTTCCATTTGGAACAGGAGCAGAGCAGTAAAATACAAAAGTTTGATCCACAAGCTATTGTTCTCCTGAGTTACAGAGACCAAGCCAGCCTTTTCTGCCATAGGGTTGCTCTGTTCAGCCTGGAGTCCCATGGAGGGAGGATTCCTTCTCCCATGCCACCAGCTCAAAATTGAGTGGGTACCTACTGATTCTTCCGACCTGTTGCAAGTGACCATTTGCTCATTAGCAATGGGCATTACCTGGCAGAAGTTGTAAGTGGATAAGTCAGTCATGGGAAGAAATGCATTTAAAATTTTTGCACATTTTGCCTACATCCAAGAGGTTGAGTGCAACTTGAACTCTTAAATGTAAGAAACATGCAAAGCACTCTTCTTCTCAGTCCATGTCTGTGTCTCACTGAAATTATCCTGCTGTTTACATATGACAAGGCTTCTAGCAGCTTGTCATAACATTTCTGACTTATAGTGGTTCATCTAGCCTTCTCACTCTCCTTCCTGGAATCTAATCATAGCTATTTGTAACACTTTTATAGCCTGTTTTGTGTTCTGACTTGCTACATCATATTTTCAAGTAAAGACCCAAACTGAAGAGTACCTGGCAGAAAAACTGTGTACCTGTTCCAAGATCTTAGGCTGCGAACCAGTAAAGGAATCCAGGCCAGTTAACACTGGCCAAAATTCGAAGTGGAAAGGTTATATATCTGAGAGCTGCAGTAGCTGCCTGAGTACTTGTAATAATGACTTGGCTGTACAGGTGAGGCCAGCAGGACACAGGACAGAAACTTGGGGCCAGAATCACAGGCTGTGCAATGGGGAGCCAGCAGGAAAAACAGGGACGTCTTTTTCATAAAATGCATAGAGAAAGAAATAGGGCATTAAGCTGTGCTTTAAATGGCAAAGGCATCTTACCTATTGGCCTCTACTTAGAAAGGAAACAAGGAGAGTGGATTCTGGCATGGTACTGTAGGAATAACAGAGCTATCATAAAAGGACAGGTATTTCATCTTCTAGAAGCAGCTTATGTCAGTCATCTGAGCACACAAGGCCCAGTGGGTAGAGACCCAGAGCCACAGGATCAAGGGCTTCTTGTTCTCTCTGAGCTTGGAGCCCACCTGCATTTGGCACAGGGGATGTGACCTAGCAGCAGACTGCAAATAAGGGTCTCCCACAGCCCTGCCACCTCCCAGCTCTGCCCCGTGCACCCCCTCACCTCTCTCCTCACAGTCTTCCCTCGTGGCCAGATGCCACAGCCAACATCCTCTGTGAACAGCAGTCCACTGCATGCCTGTGAGCTACAGGGAGGAGCTGTATCCCATGCAGATGGGTAGGAGAACTGGATCTTGAGGGGTCTGTCTCCTGCCAGGGGAGGAAGCACCAGCTCTGGCCTGCTTTGCCTGAAGAAAGGGCTGCTTTCAGCACTATGAAGCTTCAGTTTGGGTCACCCTTGGATGCACATAGAGGTGGAGTCACACCAGTACACTGGCATCCATTGGGAGGATGAGGGGGCAAGTGGAGGATTTAAGTTCCATATGACACTGTAGTTAAATGGAAACAAGGCAACAATTGGTGGGGAGAAATCTGAGGTTTAATGTTGCTTTTGACCTAGTGAAAACAACTGGCTGCTCAGGACACATTTTCTCTATTTTTTCAAACCCTTTCCCCTTTTCCTTCCTGCTGTTTTACTTGCAACGCTCTTCAAGTGCGTGTGTTTTGACCTATTTCTTCTGCTTATGCCTAACAAAGTACAAGCATGCTTAGTGCCTATTAGATAATGTATTTCTTCATAGGTTTGCAGATGCTCTTATGTATAGACACATGCCCTGAAGGCTTCACTTTGGTTGGCAAATAGCACTTCCTAATGTGCTCACCACTTAAGATTGAGTTTGACTTGCTGGCAGGGAGGCTGTCTCAGCCTACCTGGGTTACCTCTGCAACATATTTTGCTGTCATATATTTTGTTTGTTTGTGTCCTGTCTCCCCGATGGAGTAGAGGACCACTGCACAGCCTGAGGCAGGAGAAAGCACCCTGCAATTCCCAGAAAAGGCAGTCCCTAAGGGACTGTGAAAGCAGTCACAGCCTAATGTAGTTCTTTGGTTGACCTGGTCTTGAAAAAGTGACCTTAAAACTAGGTGGGGGTTGCATGTTGTGAGCTCCAAACACTGTGGGTTCTGATTAGATGTGCTACAGCTACTCACCAGATTTTTTTTAAAGCTCCTGGGACAGGCAAGTTGTCTCCTGGCAGAGTCTCTGGAAGAAATATCATGCGACCACAAATCAGTCACTGGTGCTTACTACTACTGGGGCAGTAAGTGCAGCGGAGACCAGTCCCCAGTCACCTGGGGCAAGGGGATTGAGAGAAGGTCTACAAAACAGAGTTGTGCTCAGATTTTGGGGCTCAATAGCAGAGATTTGGGCATGTATGGGACTCAGGGCAGCAGTCATAGTGTGATGTAAAGATTAGGATCAGACTGTGATGGTAGATAGTAAAGCTAGAAGACGAGTGACAAGGGGATGTTATTGCAGTCTGTATTTCTATAAATGCATTCATCTCCCAAAGTAATTAATGAACGGTGTCAGGTCTGTTGCATTTTTAGCTCTAAGACCAGAGGTGTATGATAGACTGCATGGTGCATTGCCTACACAGACCTTCATTAGTCATCTTGCTTATTGGATTGTTGGGGAAGAAATCAACTTTCCATTCTCTTTATTCCTTGTTCTCCACTGTTTTGCTTTTCCTACGTTCAACAGTTTTTCCTGTAATTTACTGTAATAAATAAACAAAAGATACAGTATTTTATTTGTCTTACTGCAGTATTTTATTTTATTGTACTTTATTGTCTTTGATTTTGCAAGCTGGGGTAGAGGCTGCAACATTTTCTTAATTTAGTAGTGACTCAGGATGTACATGGTTTCTCCTGGAACTAAAATATGAATACATTTTATTTAGATTTATTTTATTTATTGCTTCACATTTAAAGGTTTGTGTGGCTTTTATGTTTGGTTTAGGGAGAGGTTTGTGTCTCATGAGAGTTGATTTTGACCCGAAAGAGCAAATCTGTTAACTTTTTGGTCACATGCATTGTTTTCACTTGCAGGAACATTCATTTGACTTCCTGCTAGTCATCCGTTTCCAAAGCATTTTGAAAGGTTCTTATTGTTGTCAAATCATTTGTGTGCAATAGACTACATCCCAGTGATTCCTTATGCTTTCCTTTTACTGTGTGCCAAATAAAGTCATTGGTGTTGCAGATTAGTTATTAACTTCTTGCTTGTACAGATTATTTGGAAAACACCTAGGAACAAAACTTTTTTTGCACTGTATCAATTATTCAAATTGCTATTTGAATCCTTGAATTTAGTTCAACATATTTAAATGACAACAAACATCAGCTTTCCTTCTGTTGCTGGTGTGGGATAGCTACAGTTGCCAGAAGAAACTGAAGTGAAATTACATTACTGCAAATTAGATTATTATATTACTTGACCAATATGGTGCACTTTATTCCAGATAAAGATGTAGTCAGCTATCTTAGATGCAATTCTTTGTATTTTTTACATGCACTGCCTTTAATGAAAGGTAATAAAACTGTGAGTAAACAGGTCCACTGTATCTCCTGTGGACTTTGGGCTGCAATTGTGAATGTTTAGCTCTTCCTAGAGTTAGATGCCTTGTGCAAGACTCCCAGAAAATGACAAGCACATAACTTGCAGCCAGCTATAAAATCAAATGGCCTCCAAGTCATCACATAGCATCACCATAGTAAAGAATATTGCATCTGTCTAACTAGCTTCAGAGATGCACTGGTAGCTCGAGTTGGCCTTTCTGAGCCAGTGCCTCAGTCCTGCCAACAGTACGGTCATGTTTTTCACCCGTGCCTTTCAGCCTGCCCAAAGGTCCATGCTAGACTGTTATCAATACTCAGGTATTAGCTCATGCCCGTGAACTCATGCACTAAAGATGCAGCTGCAGCACACATATCCTGTCTGGAACAGAGGCAGGAATAGCATCCATTTCCTCAAGGTTTCCTACACTCATCTGTGGTGAATAGTTCCAACAGCTTGCTCTGCAAAAATGTGGCACATCCTGAGAATAAGTCCATCCTGTATACTAAACAAAGGCAAGGCTTTGCAAAATAAAGCGAGGCCAGAAACAAAATAATACCAGACTATGTAATTTTAGACTGTCCTGAAAGTACAAGCAAGGGGACTGACATGAAGTCACATAATCAGTCTTCTGGTATTTCATGACTTCTAACTCCTTTGTTGTGGAACCTTAGTGATTTTTAAAAAAATTGGTTTTGTGCCTATTATACTTAGGTGAACCAAAGGGTAAGGACTGAAGAGATGAGAGCTAGCAGCAAAAAGGTATAGCAGAGTTAAATAAACTAACTTTAGAAGGCAGGTAAACTACGTAGGTACTTGGTGACAGCTTGGGTCTGTAAAGGCCAGGATGTGAAGAGGGAAGACCTTGGGAACCTCTTGGGAGAAGGGGAAAAGTACAAAGGTATTTTTAGCTCAAGGGAAGACAAATTACAGAGGACTGAACTTTGGTTCTTAGCCCAGAACACACTGAAAGCCACCTCAGCAGACTACAGAGTGGGATAGTCCATTAACAGACAATATTTCCAGGCTTTCAATCTGTTATTTTTACTACATGTACTCATAGGCTGTAGAAAACTGCTGCTGAGAATAGACTCCACCTATGGTCATTCCCAGTGATAGCCATCAAAAAGAGGAGTGGCTCTTCCAATAAAGGAAGCATCTTATTTGATACAATCCTAAAAACATACTGTAAGCTCACTGAAGCATCATATAGAAAACTTTCAGATTAGAAGTGATTAGGATTTTAACAATTGAAATAGGAGAGAATAACTAAATTATTAACAACACCTCAGATTGTTTTCCTAGCATGATACACTCCTCTACGTAAAATACAGCGTTGATGCAGTACAGAATTCCTAACAAACTGATTTTTTTCATCACTAGCAGAATTGTTTATTAACTTTCCTTTCAAATAGCAAGACCCAGCCCCACGCGGTTGGATCCTGAGGTATGGAGAGATTTTCCAGGAGCCCCATGACTCGCTCCTGCGTTGATCATAAAGTGTGAGGCTCCATTTTGCTCCTGACAGCAGCTCTACAAGGAGGTAGTTCTTCTTCCCCTGAAGGCTGTCCCTGGGGCTTGATGGCAGGGGGCAGAAGTGCTCGAGGAGGGAGAATCCTGCCCCTGAACGAGGTACAGTGGCTCTCAGCTTGCTTGGCTCACCCTCCCCCGCACCCCACACCTCGACAGGCAGCCGGTGACAATCAGTTTGTTAATTAGATGGTAATTCCCGGAGGCCGAAGAGGGGCTGGCGGGTAGGGCGTTGTTCGCTGCCCCCTGCTTTGCGGGACTCCCACGCCTTCTCGGGCCGTCGGAGGCGAAAGGCCCGGGGGGGGGAGGAGAAAGAGGAAGAAGCGCGTCTGCTGCTCCAGCTAGAAGTTGGTCCGAGACCAGAAACTCACTACTGAGAGTAAGAGATAGCAGCGCTTTATCTTTCTTCGCGTGAGTCTCTCCACCCCCTGGAAGGTATTGGTATAAACGGAGGAGGAATTTGAGCAGGCTCGAGCCAAGTAATATTTCTGTCTAAACACACAACGTGCTTCCTCCTACGTTTTCGCTTCCAGATGGGGCTCAGCTGAACCAGCCCTCCTCTTCAGCCCAGTCGTAAGCACCACCGTGTGGGAACCGGGCTGGAGCTGCTGGAGGCTGTAGCAGCAGCCTGGGCGGTCCTGAGCAGAAGCAACGAGCTCTGCCCTCTTCTCTGGGATCATTTAAAGATAAAATACCTGCTCTGTTGACGACCGGTAAGTGAACATCCCTGCTTTATAAAGTCAACCCTTGCACAGGCTGAGAGGGTGCTTGGATGGTGTCTGAACCCATAGGACTGGGTGCGGTGGAAGTGCTTGTTCCCGAATTCGCAGGACGTAGGATGGTTGTTGTGAGACGTTCGACGCTTGGGGGGTCTTTCCCAACCTCAACCATTCCATGCTCTTCTCACTAGGCTCTCGCGTCATTTCAGACGGGAAAGCTTCCTGTTTTAACCTCATGTAGAGTCTATATGCATGCTTCTAATTTTAAAACCTGCTTCAGGTGAATACTGGGTGGCAGCAT
Source organism: Corapipo altera (assembly GCF_003945725.1). Taxonomy (NCBI): domain Eukaryota; kingdom Metazoa; phylum Chordata; class Aves; order Passeriformes; family Pipridae; genus Corapipo; species Corapipo altera. The sequence goes on along the minus strand of NW_020884910.1, from coordinate 830,666 downwards.
CTGCCAACAGCATTGCTATTCAGTGTAAATTACCGCGTATTCAAAGGCAGAGCTGCCTATTCCGATACCTCAGCGTGTTCCTGGATGAAAGCATTCAAGGAATTAAATTGAATTTCCAGAGGGATGAAGCCTGCCTCTACAAGCCTCCTTTGAAGAGAATACAATTTTAATCGGCTTGAGAGCTGGTGAGATGAGACATCCCAGACCTTTCCCAGAGATTCCTGGGAACTTTCTGGCTAAAAGATTTTAACACCGGGGCGCAGCGGGGAGCCGGCTCCCGGTGGGGATGAGCCCGAAATAAGTCGAAGCGCCGCCGCCCCCCGCCTTCCCGGCGGCTCTCGGATGCACTTGATGCCGCGGGCGGGCGGCCGGGGCCGGAGGGCGAGGCCGGGCTGAGGCGCTGCCCGGGGCCGCATGTGGAGCCAGGAGTCGCCCCCGGCCGGAGCGGGGCCCCCCGGCGGGCGGCGGGGGAGGGTCCGGCGGGCGGCCGGGCGCCTCCGCACGCACAGGTAGGCGGCTCTGGAGGGCCGTGGGTGAGGGGAAAAAGGGCCGCGTTTCCCCGGCTGCTCCCGCCGTGCGCGGGGCGCGGGAGCCGCCCGCTCGTCCCCGGCCTCTCGGAGCAGCCCCGCTCGCAGGCCGGGGCGGCGGGAGGAGCCGCCACGGGGCCCCCCCGTGGGTCGCGGCGGGAGGCGAGTCCGGGGGCGGGAGAGTAAGGGGTGGCGGGGCCCGGAGCTCCCGGGGTGGGTAGGTCAGGGCAGGGTTGGGGGAAAGCGGGTTCATGCGGGCAGGACAGCCCCGCGGAGGGGGAGCCTCCAGGCGCTGCTGGCGGCGGTCCGTAAGTAAAATTTGAGGGGAGATTCGCGGCTTCTGCTAAGCTGCTTGGGTCGGGTAATCCCACCCGTGTTGCCATGGCTGCCGGTCAGGCAAGTTCGGATAAAGGGTTGCTTCTGGTGAGGGTACCCTTGGAAATGCCGAAGGCCTCAGGGAAGGAACAATGGCTCTGTGGGCAGACTCGGCTTTAAGCTATGCAAATCTATTACTTGTAGTTCAGGGAAGAAACAAACCTTGGAAGTTTCATGTTCTCTGCTTTTTTTTTTTAGTTATTATTTTAAATTATTTGGATTATTATTTGGCAGTCGGGGTGGTGTTTTCTATTTTAGGTACAGCAAGCTGTGAGATCAGTCCTGGTGTCCTTTCTCAAATTAAAGTTTACAAGGAGATGAACAGCTGATCTATTGGGATTTGTGGCTGTTGTGTTCTTGTTACCCAACTGAAACTTTCTGTCCAGATTTCTTTCATTTTTGTCTCTCTCTTCTTCACCCACGTTATGCTGAGCTATTCTTGCAGACAGTTGGGTTGCAGAACTATTAAAAGGATAAACTTTGTGATGGGATGAGATTACTTGTTTTAACCTGGTAATTCTGTTGCAGCTGAACTATGTAAAAATGTTATACATAAAAATATCTCTTCTGGAGGGTGCCATGGTAGTAGACTGGTCACTCCTAAACTCAAAACACTGAACTTTAATTTACTCACAGTAAATTAAAGTAAAAGGAAATATGTATGGAGCGGGGCTTCCTACCCATTAACAGGCAGTACTCTTATCTGATTAGTCTCAGAAGTGATATTTATGAAACTAAACCAACTTTCCTTTCCTACGTAATGTTGCACCAGCTGTATCTTTTTTTCCTAACTACATGAAATAAATCTGTGGATCTTTTTTCCCCAGCGTGATGCAGTACCTCCGTCTTTAGCACATCTGTCTCTGCTAAACTGAAGCAGTCCATTAAGTTACTCTTTAAGCTTACAGCTGTTTATTTAAGCAGCAGAGTGAAAAGTGGGTAAGCCTCATGGGCTCCCTGAGGGTCATCTTGGCTTTAGACGACCTTTCCCTCTTGTGGGATGTATAAATGATCCTCTGAGATTTCTGGAGGAAAAGTTCTCTGTAGAAGCAGTTGCCAGTTGGGGAAGTGCCCATGGGAGCAGCTGCAGAGTGTACAGTCACAAGAGTAAAACCTGGAAGCTGGCAGAAAAATCACGAGTCCTGAGTTATAAACAGGTGGGGAAATATGTGTTAGACATGGTAGACAGGGTGATTGGCAAGACATTATGTTGATGTGTACCGTGTGCCCTGCTAAGTAATGACTTAAATGATTATGAAGGGGAGTTTCCTCCCTGAGAAGGGAAATACAGCGGCTGATTTGGTGACGGATCCTGTTCACAGCAGGAAGCGCTTGAGATGCTTCTCCTTCACCACCTTCTCAGACTCTTGATAGCTTAACAGCAGAGACAGTTTTAGAGGATTTGTTATGATTGCTTTCTTCCTTATGTGATCATTTTTGGATCCTTCTTACGACAGCTTATTTGTGCCATTAATGTTTTTATCTGAGGCTTGTTTTCTTTGTTAGTTTCTGGGCACACCATGATTAGTGCCTTTCCATAAAGATTTGATCCATTCTCCCATGACAGGTTTGGAAAGGTTCTCATAAACCCACTTTGGCTGATGTGTGGTTTTCTGCTTCTCGCACGTTGCTTTGTAGTCTCTGAACCAATATCCAGGATATTTTGGCCTGGAACAGGATGCAATCAAATGGATCCTTTGAAAATAAAACTTGAGACCACCATGGGTCTCCTCAAGGCAGTCTATACCATTGACTCAAAGGTGATTCTGAGGAAAGGCTCTAATTTTTTTCCTTCACAGTATAGCTTGAGGTGTAGCACAGAATCTTGGTTTGTCTTTGTTAACATTAAGGTTGTTTTACTTATAAGCACAAAATGTTGTTTTTACTGTGGTATGATGTGGAGTACTCTGCTGTGGCTGCCTAGTTAAGTGCAGTTTAGGAATGATCTCAAGGTTAGTTGAAATACCTCTTTCTACAGACATCTTTCCTTACAGATGTTTGCACTATTTTAGCTAAATTGTTTGAAATGTGCCCTGTGTGTTGAAGAGGAGATTAATTTATCAGACTTAATGAAATCTACTTTGTAATTCATTTGAATAATTTGTTCATCAGTTTCCCCAGCTTCATAGAGGAGTTAGTAAATAATATTGGGAAACACATTTATAAGGTAACTGAATCTACAGGATTTTTTTCATAGTCTCTGTTTTCTACCATCTAATTACTCAAAATACCAGGAAGAGAATAACCCCCCCCGAACTTCTTTGTTAATCCAGTTTCTTCTAGTTTTGCTCTGTTTCGTGTGATTACGTCTGTGTGTATTCATAGCCTTCAAGGGAAATGAAAATAAAGCTACTTTTATGTATTATTTGTTGTGTGAGCTTCCTAAAGTGTCAAATCTTTCTTTTATCATACTTCTACAGGAGAGCCTCAAACTTCAGCTTTTCTTGATGTATACTGAGGCTGGGAGGAAAATATGATGTGCAGGCTGTTGTTTTCTTTATAAGTCACCTTTCAATAGTGTGTAGAAACTAATCTGCTCTCACTTTGCAGTTCAATGTATTCATCACTGGTAGCAGTAGCTGCTATCTGTACAGAAAAGGTAATGGACAGTGTGAAGCAAAAAGGGGTGAAGTGTAGCTTGCATGCAGTGCTCTTGAAAAATGGGTTGAAAAATGCAAGTGCAGAATGTGGTAAAATATTTTGCAGCCGTGCTTCTTGCTGCGTTCTGTACCTATCATCTGAAAATACCACGTCCTTTTAAAGTTGGTTTTGTTCAGGTGGATTGGCTCTTCAGTGCTCTAGGTTGGTCATCCTTTGGTCTTGAAGGCAAAAGTGAAGCCTTGGTATCTTAAGAGAAAACACCCTTTACAGTTCTACCACAGAGTGAGCAAATTGTGTCCCCCTGGTAATACCCAAAGTTTGTGTGTAGTGTGTTACCTCTTCTCCTGGCCCCTGCAGCAGCGTGGTGTGCTAGACCTGTTCTTTACATTCCAGTGTAAGTGGGGAGTCAGGAGAGGCAAGGCAAGAACTTGAATATCCTTCATTTGCCTTGGCTGAGAAGGAAGGCTGGAAAACTTCAGGAACCACAAAGCTGATCCTCCCTCCTGTTAGGAGGGCAGGAATGGAGCAACCATGGAAATGGTTTTAAGAGCAGCAGGAATGAAATGAAGATCAGTCTTAATCATTAAAGCTCTTAACATCTGTTGATTTTAAAGTGCAGGTTTTCATTCCCCTAGGAGGAATATTGCTTTCTTTTGGGCCACTAGCCAGTAGGAAACCTTATTTGTGAGGTATGTGGCTAGCAGTCTTAGATTTCCACAGACTCTTCAACTCACTTTTAAAAGAACAGTTTCTAGCCCTTGTGGGTACAGGTCGTAAACACTACAATAAGGATTAGCTGCTGCAGAGCTCAGAAAAGTTCTTTGTTAGGCTGGATCTGCAGACTGACCCAGCACAACAGTATCCAGACACTGCTTTCTGCTCCTGCTCTTCAGGGTCCTAGGCCGACAGTGAAATGAGAATTGTATGAGGGACATGTCATCAGCTTACCCAGAGCCTTAGGAGGGGAAATACACCCATGTGATGGCCATTTAATGGTACAAAACATGCATGTATAAAATACAAATGAAATTGTATATGAGATGGGGGAGAAGTCCCTTTCCCAGGATAAGAAAGGAGTTGAAGTTATGTTTTTGCCATTAGCTTTTTTTCTTCCCACTCCCGGTTAATGTAGGTCCCTCCTGGGCAGCTAATTTTTGCAGGTGTGTAGTGCTGACAGGGTTTTTCGGCTCTGCAATGACCTGTGTAGGAGAAATGATCTGTTTAGGGAAAGGAGCATAACAGCATTAGCACAAGAGACACTGTGGGGAAGGAACCTGTGGAGTTTTCTCACTGCAGTGAAGAGAGAGGAAGATATTTGCTGCTCAAGAGCTGTTGTTGCTGAATGAAACCTCGGTTATCATTTGGCAGTTAAAGTTGATATTTCCTGTTTCTTTGAAGTTCTGGAACCTGTCAGTCTGTGTCCTCTACCAGTGTCATATCTGAGCACCCCGGAAACATTATCACCTCTATCTTTACAGTGATTCAGGTAGTCTGAAGTCCTCCTGTGGGACTGAGTTCAGGAGGAGTTTAGTGGTGTAGGTGGGAGACAGGCTGTGGGATTTGTTTGAACGCAACATTTGCACAATGGAGCCACAATATTAAATCTACTTGGTGAAGCACAGGAACAAGTTAGGATTTGTCCAGATTGCTGAATGTGCACAAGCCTTGCTAGCGTGTAGTAGCTAGTCTTGATCGTGCCCCTTGTGTAGACAAGTTACTGCCTTCTCATTTGATTATCTGGGAAAAGCCTGAGGTTTTTTTGCTGGAAACAGTTAAGGGAAGACTACAGGTAGCTCTGCTTGCCCAAATGTTTTGCAGTATTTAACGAGGCAGGGTGACTATTACTTGCCTCACCTGAGAATCTGGAAGGCTATGTAAGCCTATCCTTCAATACACCCTCCTCCCCCCAATTTTATAACCACCCATGGCAGTTTTAATTCTCCATTTTCAGAAAGTTGAGGGCCCCAGGCCTGTGTCTGCAGTGAAGGACCCCATGGTTCAGCAGCTCTGATGTAGCAGAACCACTTCAGTCTCCTTTTGTGGGTTTTCTGTCCTTTTTTGTGCCCTGGTTCCACCTCGGTAGGTCCATAAAGGGATGCTAAAAGGAGCAGGCAGGAATGCTGTCCTCCAGCTCCTGTACTAAACAATTGTAGGTGCTGCAGGGGTAATGTGTGGAGGAGGGGTATGAAACATAAATTGACCATAACATGCTGTTCCTAAAGAACATCTCCCACTGTCGCTGCTGGAGACAGAACTGGGCTGGCTGGACACTGGTCTGACACAGCACAGCGTTCCTTGTACCTTCGTGGCTCATCTTGTGCTATGGAGCGCAGGCCAGGATCATAAACTGGGGTTTTGAGTAGCCAGATGATTAAAATACTGATTAATGTAAATACCATTTGTACTGTTTCTCAAGATTGACTGCCTTTTCTTGCAATACATGTTGAGGAAGTACTGTTACTTCATTTTCCTTGGAACCATTTGAATGGAATAGTTATTTTAATTCGTTCGTTCTTTTGTGCAAATAGCACACCGTAATTTGTTTTCAACTTGCGATGTTGGTTCTTAGATGGCTTAGCCTCAAACTTTAGGTTTTGTGTTAAAAATTTCTAATCTAAATTGAAACTCTTGTTTCAGAAATAACTGTAAAGTGAGTTAGAACATAATCTCATTCAGTTTTCACAGAGAATATTTCCTGTAATAAATACTGGCTAGCGTTGGAGTGACTTCTTTTGAAGCTGGGTAATTGAAGTCAGCTAACACTGTTAATTGACTGAAAAGGATATTTAAAATGTTGAGCATCATACAACCACTTTGGGGAATTTGGATACTTATATGTTTGTGCAAGGCTTTCAAAAATTTTAGCACTTTTTTTTTTCCGCAATGACTAGAGACTTTTATATCTCTGTCACACAGTCGTGTGACAAGATAGAATGAAAATGAATTTCTGATGTTTTTCTGCATGTACTTTCTGACCTTTAATGAAAAATGAGCTTATAGGCTTTCTTAATTCTACCCAGTCGGGTGTTTATTTTTGTAAAACTTGTGGAAGTCTCAAACGCAATAAGTTCCTAATCTCCTCTCAAATTCGACCGAAATAAGCCAAAGGGGTTCAGAAGTTCTGTAGGAAAGGAAAGAAAGGACATGCACGCATCCAGGGTGTGATTGCAGAAATCTCATTTCATGCTGAGACCACATGTGATGGAACAGAACAAAAAGCCCTTTACTGTATGGTATTTCATGCTCTAATGGAGTTCTGCATCGTCTGCGGCATGAATAGCAATCTGATAGGACATGGTGATGCTGGAGGCTGAGCTGGATTTGGCGTGGTCAGGGTAGCAAGGAAAAGATGACAACAGGCAACACAGCAGGTGCAGCTTACGGCGTGTCTTGCTCTAGAGGACTTCAAGTTTTGTGCTGAAGCAGATATCAGACTTTGTGTTTTATCACTGCTGCAGCATGGGCCAGTTTGGTTATAAAAGAGCAGATCTGTGTCACGAGGTCCATTGCCCTTCCGTGACTCACAGGGAGGTGAGTCCAGTCTTGTCTCAGGGTTTACTGGTTACTTTCACATGCAGCCCTGAGCATATGCAATGCTCAGCAAAGATCAGGTAGAGGAGGACGGCTAATCTGTTTAAAAATACTGCAGTCCTGAAGAAACTCCTCTTTGTTTTGCTGTAGCATTTAGGGACTGTTGAAACTGAGAATCAAACGGCAAGAAGTAGATGCTCTGTTTCACCAACAGCGAACCAGACTTGGCTTGCAAAGGAGCAAAGCAAACTGGTGGAGGGAGCTGATGATGTGCAGCCCAGAGGTACTTTGTGAAGTCATCACTGCAGCAGAGATTGGGCTTCGTGTCTGCAGCCTACCCCTAGTTACCTGCCAATGCCTCACTGCTCTCAGCTGGGCTTGGAGGCCTTTTGGCAACTGCAGTAGGGGGTCTCACCCCGAGTGAGGATGTGTGGGTGAGGTGACGTGCACCTTTGACTCCCCTCAGTTTTAGACATGACTGTCCTTTTCAAAAAACAGATGAAGACTGTCCTTTTCAAAAAAAAGAAGAAAAAAAACACCAAGAAAAAAAGTGATAGATCAATATTCAGATTTGGGGAGGAAGTGGGTTGTGATTAACCGTCAGTGAGGGTTGAAGTCTGAAAGTCATAAATAGTGTTTCTGTGTGGCACTGAGAAAAGCGTAGAAGCTTTCCCAGCATGCCATACTGACTAATGTAAGGCAGCTTTCCTGACAGACAGATGGCAATTGGAGATTACCATCAGATATAATTAGCTTTCCTCTTGCATAGGTAAGGAAAGTAAAGTGCATAATTCGGGGCTATGAACTCCAGTATAGGATGAATACCCACTAAAAGTTTGCACAGCAGTATGGACTGTTGTTTGCACAGAAGTATATAAATGAACATGTGCCAACTTTTCTGTAGGGAGCTGCATTCTGTTACAGCAACTAATAGTTGCTCTGTGAAGAATTCCAGTTCTGGTTTTACATCTTCTAGCCTGCTCCTTTGTCCTGAGTTTTTGTTATGTTTGATTTCAGCTTTGTTTAAATAAACACAGTTAATGATACTCTGAATGCTGAAGTCAGATACACCCTCATCTTTGTTCTCCTTGGAAAACTTACTACCTTACAAACAATGGTTTGGTTTTTTGGTTTTTGTTTTTTGGGTTTTTTTAAACACATGTTTCACTGGCAACCTTTCCCATTCAGAAAAGATGTCAGACATGCTGTGTTAAATATTCTTCAGGACTACACTTTTCTACTGTGCTCTGCATCTCGTAGCACTGAGTCCTCAGAATGTACTCTGTTTTGATATTGTGTGTGATGATTTTGTTTTTTAAATTTGAATACAGGAAAAACTAAGCACTAAAACTCTTTAGGGGATCAGGTACAGGCTCTGATGCAATCTGTACAACAGTTCTTTGTGAGCTCAAAAACATCCTATGTCTACAAAGCATTCTCACAGTTACAAAGCTGCTTATTAGACCTTTTCTTATGGGTGATTTTGTTGTTACTGTAAATAATGAATTTGAGCTTTAGTGCTAAGAAAACAAAGCTGTGCATAAAGAAAACTTTTGAAAGTAGCTTTAGTGTGTACAATAGTCAAGGTTTTCCAGTTTGGCACTGTCAGTTTGGGATTAGTTTTCATATGTTAGTTAGCACTTAAGTTGTGTATTCTGATTGATTTTCATGATCCAAAGGCAGTGTGAAATCTAAGACATTAAAGTTACCAGAGAAGCTGCTCAAACTGCTGGTGTCCTGCAGATTTCTTCTGAGCTGGCAGGGTTCCTGCCCTGAGAAACTTCCAAAATTTAGAAGTAGTGTGGGGTAAGTGGTACCACTTATCTCCATTTTTCTCCCTCTCTGAATTAATTTGTCTTTACACTTTTCACTGACTTGTTTTGCTGCATTCCTGAGAATCCCAGAGCTCTGCTTGGCACAGATGCATTGCAGGAGATTGACTTGCAGAATTTGCTGTTGGGGTGAATTGCATCACAGACAGCTGGGGGCTCGGGGTTTTTTTGGTTGTTGGTTTTGGGGCTCTGACTACAGACATGCTTTGCATGTTATTTAAATGAAAATTAAACTGTTCAGTTTCATATGCTGGCCAGGAGCACCTTCACACCTATTTTCTGGGCCTCTCAATCCACACAAACCTGAATAATGTAACCTATTGCTTTTTAAAATGGAGTCAAATATGGGCATTAAAAATTACCATAAAAGGAGCTGTGCCATCAGATGTTGGCAGACCCTGTGTGTGTGAGATTTATTGTGACTGGGGCTTGCAAATGCTACTGTGAAAACTGGTCATACAAAAAACACCTGTGTCTATTTAGGGACAGATTCTGACACCAGTAGAGATCAGGATTTATACTGTTGTGACTAAGTGGCAGAATAGTCTGATGGACTTGGGATTTGCTGTCGATGTAGATGGGGGGAGCATTTCATTCTCCAGGTGCTGGTAGAGAAGCTAGTAAATCAGCTCTCTCAGTTATCCTTAAAAGAAAAAGGCAACAAAAAAACCACAACAGAATATTATTCCCTCTGCACTTGAGAGCCCTAATTTTGTTCATGAGTAGGTTTTAAGTTTTTTGGTGTGCTTTCCTCTTTTTTTCCCTTTTGGTTGTTGTTTTTTTTGGGTTGTTGTTGAGTTTGTTTTTTTTTTTTTTCTGTGATTTATTTTAGTCTGGTGTTGAGATTTTTCTTTATTTTCCCTGAACTGACGGGTAGATTTGGTTTTGTAATTCCTAGCCATTTTTGTGAGAGCTGAGGTTAAATCACTAGCTCCAAATCAGCCAGAACTGGGTGTTTTAGATATCCTACACATTGTTAGAAGACAAAGAGTGTGCCTTGTTTTAGAGGTAAACTTAATGCTGTTGTGAATGTGCACATATTAAATACAGATCAAAATCATGGTTCTGGAGGAAGAACCTGAACCGGATATGGTTTGTAACTGAACTGTTTTGAAACCTGACTAATTTGCCTATTTCCAGCCATTTCTCCTTCTACTTTTTTCTGTCTTTTTTTCTCTGGGAAACCTAAGAAGGATTGCTTGTTTGACCTCAAACCTCTGACTCTGCAGGCACTCACGGACAAAGAACAGTGCTTGTGAATGAGTAACTGATGTTGTACTGGGATGCATATCTTTGTATTAATTTTCTGTTTTTTCAAGCATTGTGTAGTATGTCCGTGGTCTTTGTTGTTTTAAAAGGAGGTGGAGAATCAAAACAATTCAAAACCATGATGCTCTTTTCCTGCAAGTTGACAGAACCCTTTTCAGTTGTGCAAGTCAAAGTACAAGAAGGAAATGACCTGAACTCTGACCCCCAGAACATGTTGCATGGCTTGTTTATATTCCAGTCTTTCTGGAAGAAGAGTTCTTTCAGAGAGAAGGGAGAGGGGAAACAGACTGAGAAGGAACAGTGTTGTCACCACAGCATGCAGGAGGAGCTGTGTGGATTTATAGCACTCATTTTCTGTTTCTTTGTTCTATTATGTATTATACTGACACCTATGATGTGTAGTGTATAAATAGCAGTCCATCTTAGGCTGGCTAAAGCTTTAAAGGTTAATCTGTGAGAGTACAAGAGAGCAGGGAAAAAAATCTAGTAGCTAAGGTTGTGTTACTGAATTTTGAATTTGTGCAGGTTTTTTATATTTTTTTTTTAAAGGTGTAGTTAGAGCTGTACGTGTTGTTTGTGTTTGGGCATGGAGGAAGCAGAGCTATCTGTGCTAAACTCATACCTGCTTTTGACTTTGCATGCACAGGTTAGCTTTTGACCAAACCCAAAATAGTTGTTTGTGTACTGCACTGCATCTCCATGGCCGCTGGCTGTGACAGGAACTGCTGATCTGAGTTCATGTGCATGGGAGGAAGAAAGAGGAAAAGAAGTGAAATGTGTTAGGGGAGGGCTGTATAGGGGCAGGACAAGGGAAAGCATATGGAAATGTCTGTTCCCAACTTCTGTTCACTTTTACATAAATTGACCACTTCCTTCTAGTCCTCATCTCTATGCACAAAAGCAGGCAAGAAGCTGACAGTGTGAACTTGATCTTACTCCTGATCATAATTACAGGCAAGGTTTCTGGAAATCTGTGATACTTAGAAAGCACCAGCTAGATGAGAATCGAGTAGTTATTGTTGTTCTTCCCCTCAAAGCCATGAGTTGGATTTGGATCTACTCAGGGCTGACTTTTAAGCTTAAGTTAGCAGTGTTTAACTGTGCTACAAAAAGTGTGTCTGTTGTTGGAATGAGCCCTAAGCCATTTTGGAATGGTAGATAATGTTTTCTGTCTTGGATGGAAAAAATGATTAAAACCAACACTCACCAGCTGAAAAATATCAATCCAGCTATCTCTTTTGTGCTTGCAGTTTTAATTGTGTGTGTGCACCATGCAGTGGAGCCTTGAGCTGGTGCCAGGGATCCACACTGCACTGTGATAACCAGCCAAAATACTGGCTTGGATCTCAAGGGTGGCATAGCAACCCTGTGATAGCCCCAAGCTGGAGGTGAGGTGTTCTGCCTCTCAGCAGGGCTGAATAACTCTGCTTCAGACATTTGCACTGAACACTGCTCCTATTTGAGGGCCATTTCAGTGATGCCTAATGCCCGTGCCCCCTTGTATTTTGCTCATCAGGGTTTTCTGGCAGGCTGCACTGGCTGGTGGCTTTGTACTTGTGTTTTTCATCTGTGGAGCTAGTATTTCTTGTCAGTGTAAGTGACATTAAATTTTGCACTGGTAGGCCCAGAAGCCTTATCTCTGTGAGACAATGCACGTAATTGATTGTGGTACCTCGGAGGACAGGATCACAGCAGGTTTTTTGCAGCCAAATGTGGGACTGTTTCAGTAAGCTTTAAAAAGCCTGTGGTAACCTGACCTGGGCTTGTACACATGCCTTTTTGCTATCCAAGAAACAGTCTGAGTGCATGGAGCCTCTCTTTCTCTCTGGGCTTACAATTTCTTTCTGTTTCTGCCCCTACTGTGGGGCACATGTGAAAGCTTCTGGCTCCTTGGGCAGAGAGAGGGAAGAGGAGTGAAAAAGGAAGGAACGCACCACTGAACAGATGATACCTTCTTTCTATCTAGTGCAGTTAGAACAAGGGAGTCTAAGCATGGTGATGAGACTGTAAGTCAAGACCTGCAGGCTTTCTGTAGCTTTTGCCAACCTCTCTGTATTGAGCCTTCTTGAAAGGCTACAAAGTCCTGTTCTTTCAGATCTTGTCTGAAATGTTGATGGCCTTAGGTTTGGCTAGAACAACCCCCCATATCTGATCTCTTGCATTTAAAGGTGGCAATGGGAATGAGGCGAGAGTGTGGGGCTGAAGATAAGGTTTGCAGGGGTGTAGGTGCTGTGTTGCAAGTTACGCTGTGAACTGTACTTGTTCCTGAGCCTTTCTGCAGCCTTTGGGAAGGGAGCTCACCTTCCTCTGTCACCACATGTGCTGTCTAGGTAAATAGGATTGCAGGGGGTGAAAGTACAATAAATTTAATTAGACTTGAATTCTTTATCAGTATCTTTTAGCTGAAGTATATGTCTATGTGGGGAGTTTCTGAGGATATAAATAGGTCTGCAGTCACACAAGAGGAAAAGTGATGCAGAGATCTTGAAGACTTTGTGCAGAAGCAAACTGAAATGGTGATCATCAATGAAAAATACTGATTAAGTTGCTTTTTCTTTTTACTTGAGCCAGTGAACAGTTATGTGCTGATGAGCAAAATACTGTTGTCGATTCTTGAAAGGCAAAAAAGGAATAAAAGAATTATGGATTTTTCACAATGTAATAAATGTACTGCTGTATCTTGTGGTACAGAATATGTTGCAGCAGGATGAAGAAGGGAAGAGAGACAAGCATTTAGGCCCTAAAACCAATCTATTGCAATCTGTCTTGAATTACTGTGCAGCTGCACAAGAGGTCAGAGATGGACACAGCTCCAGTATGTGTCTCTCTCCAATAGGTTATAGTGTCAACAGAGGCTACATTTCCAGCTGTAGGAGCTGATGAACAAAGACTAAGTCTATTAAACATTACTACTACTGTGATGCCAAATCTACTGGACATCATTACTTGCTGTTGAGTACTTGGAAAAAAGATTATCTTACAGTTTCTTTTCAGGTCTGCAGTAGTTGGATAAAGGAGAAATGATAGGGGAAACACTGGAAACCTTCCTTAAAAAGGAGAAGCTATGTTTGGAGAAAGACTGTCTTTTTCTTCAGTTACCTGGTACTGTTGAAGTAAAATGCTCTTGAAGAGGAAGAAGGCTTCAGTTTTCACAGTCAGCAAACTGTTCTTCCACTGCTTATCCCCACATTGTTGAAAGAGATTAGGACAGAAAGAGCCTGAAAACATCTTACCTTCCAGTGCAGGAAAGACAACTTTGTCTGCAGTTCAAAATGTGTGTGGTGTAATGGTGGAAATCCCCAATGACATTTTGACACAGTAAAACCTTGAGGTTTTTGGTGTCATAGTTTGTGCAGACTTTCAGAAACAGGACTAACTGCTTTGGTTTGGTGTGCGGCAGGACAGGTTAGCAAGAATCTTTTCCAGTTAAGATGATTTAGACTTACAACTTCAAAACCAAGTCTGTTGTTGGAGAGTTAGAAATGCAGTTTTAATCCTGAGCCACTTTGCTAGGATAACCCAATGTATCTCTTTTAAACAATATTTCCGAGGACGTTTGTTTCTTAATAAAATCAGAAAGAGTATTGGAAACCATGAGAATTTCAGGTGCATGTGAGGGAAGGCAGTAGACTGAGTCAGCCACTTCAGTGCCTTTAAAACTCTACAGCAGTGCTGTAGAATCAATGAACCATGCACACACATAGAGCAAGAACTGAACTAGAAGACTGAATGATGAGTAGTGGTTAGATTTGGCAGAAGAAATATGTGCCATAATGTGCTCATGTTTTGACAGCTTAACCTGAAAAAGATGATGATGTGAGAAAACTCCTTCTTCAGTTGTCCTTTTGCTGCATAGTTGTTTCACCAGGCATGTGCTGCACCCTGACCAAAAGGAAGCAGTGCTGCAGATGGTGATCATAGAATCATAGAATAGATTGGGTTGGAAAAGACCTCCAAGATCATCAAGTCCAACCTCTGGTCCAACTCCAATTACTATATCATGGCACTAAGGGCCACATGCAATCTCTTTTTAAAAACCTCCAGGATGGTGAATCCACCACCTCTCTGGGTAGGCCGTTCCAATGCCTGATAACCCTCTCTGTAAAGAATTTCTTCCTAACATCTAACCTAAACCTCCCCTGGCAGAGCTTGAGCCCATGTCCCCTTGTCCTATTGTTGGTTGCCTGGGAGAAGAGACCAACCCCCACCTGGCTATAACCTCCCTTCAGGTAGTTGAAGAGAGTGATGAGGTCGCCTCTAAGCCTTCTCTTCTCCAGACTGAACAACCCAGTTAGTGATCACAAGCAAAACCACAAAATACTGACTACATCTTAAGAATCCCAATGTTTCTTTTAAAATTTTTATTAGGATTTTATGTTCTTTTTCTGCTGTCGCTTTAAATTTCAAGGTCTGCTTAAGGCACATTTTCAAGCTCACTTCCTCCCCCACAATACAAGGCTTAGGAATTTGAGGTCTGAGTGAGCTGACATTTTCAGGCTGTCAGTTAATTACAGTTGCAAGAAGTTACCTAGTCTTGTGACAGTTCAAGATTGTTTTAAGATGAGTAGTATTTAATTTAGTAGTAACCACTTTTTAGTTAAATATTATTAACTCTTTGCTTTAGTAGTAGTCAAAGGTACTTTACAAAATACATAGGACAAATGGAAAAGCCTACTGCATTATGTTATTAACAACCTAATTTTTAAGGAATAAAGCAAAAGGAATAATAAAAATTATGGAAAAAAAGGTGATTATAGTGTGGTCGTTTGATTCCCCAGTCCAACAGCTGTAGATTCCTATGGGGTTATTTTATTCTGTGGCATGGCTGCATCAATAGCGTGTGTAAGTTGGAAGATAAACAGAGGCTCTGAGATAGTGGCTCATACCATATTCCACCAACACTGTACCAGAATAAAGATGCAGCTCTGACAAGGATGTGGGTTCCCCACTTCCACCAGGGGAAGAAAATATTAGCCTTGGGTCTTATATAGCTAATTGCTCATATACCCAAATCAGTCTTTCTGGTGGGTTGATGGGAGCTGAGGCAGATCTGTCTCTCAGTAGGAGATACAGGCTGATCTCTGAGGTCTCTTAATACTATAACAAAGTCAGTCTTGTCTAATTCTGTAATTGTAGCTCTGCTTTGGGAGAAGTAGGAAACAGAGCCACAGAAGTTATCTTAGATTCTTACTAAAAAATGCCCATCAGTCTTTTGCAACATGCATCCCATTGCTTGCTTGCTTTCAGAAAACTGACCAGCTAATACCGTGATCATCAGGCTGTTGTGCTCCTTGCTCCTTCCATTGAGGAGGTCACTGTAGGCTTTTTAGAAGGAGGAAGGAACTGAATAGTTGAGTTTCAGCTTTGTCCTCCTTGTTTTGCTTAATCCTGATTGACGTTGACCTAAGGGCACCATGACCTCTGACATTTGGGTTGATGGGCTTAAATCAACATGCCGACTGTTGTATTGACATAAATAAATTGGAAGGGATTGTTGTTTTACATCCGAACTGTGTCTTCTCAAATTGCCTGTTCTCTTGCGTCTCTAACTGTGGGAATTCTCTAGTGCAGTATCTGCATTGTAGGAATATGTTTTCCTTTGGTTAACTTTCTGTAACACTCAGCTGTTTTAAAATAGGAAGGGAAAGCTGGAAAATTCTGTCACCATTAAAAATACACACAGAATAATTTCTTCTGTAAACAAGGCAATGGTTTTGTTTACTAAACCAGATTAAGAAAGTCTTCACTAAGAAGATCGCCTTTCTTGACTACAGAACTCTCTCTTCAAACAGGGAATGAAGCCAGGCACCGGGGGATGGGATGGTGAGGAGACACTTGTATAATTAAAGACCGTTTTATCTTTCTAACAACTGAGTTAGGTGCTCTTAATGATGGGTTGTTTGGAGCTGGGGTGGACCCATTATCATGTGTGTGCTGGGCTGAGTGTCCTACATAAGACACTGAAGGTTGTTACAGATCCCTTGTGATTCTTTGAAAGAATGCTGCTGACTTATGTTCTCTTATTTCAATGATTTTTTTCTTTCTAGGCTGTACTCACAGCTTTATAAATATTTCAAGTGGAACAGTTTTCCCCCCTCTGTGGATAATACTGTTACAAATAATATTTTTGTTTTGAAAAGACTCTTCATGGGCACCTTTGTCTTGTCTTTTCTCTGTTTTGCAGCTTGGTCTGACTCTTCAGCAAGTTTCTTTCTTACACTGAAGTCACCAAAATGAGCAATTTAATCAGTTGTTCATTTAGCAACTTTATCTGAAGAGCTACTTTGTTATATTCTGTTTAACTGAGGTTTGCGTTGATTGAATTAGGGAGTAAAAAGTAAACAGTTGATTTTCACTTTAGTGGGATGTTTTGGCAAACCTTTGCAAAGCAGGAGGTGGTAAAGATACTGACAGTGAAAGGAAAAAAACTAAAGTGCAGTAAATAATAGAATCACATGGGTTTGGAAAGATCTTTAAGATCAGGGAGTCCAAACATTAGCCCAGCACTGCCACATCTACCTGTCAGCCATGTTCCTAAGGGCCACATCTACATGACTTTTAAATACCTCCAGAGCTGGTGACTCAGCCACTTCCCTGGGTAGCCTGTTCCAATAATTAACAACTCTTGCAGTGAAAATATTTTTCCTAATATCCAATCTAAACCTCCTCTGGCACAACTCAGGGCCATTTCCTATTAGCCTTTGACTTGTTGCCTGGGAGAAGAGACAGACTCCCATCTCACCACACCCCCCCATTGAAATGGTTGGGGAGAGCAATAAGGTCCCCACTGAACCTCTTCTCCAAACTCTTCAGCAACTTTGCCTTTCTCTGGATGTGCTCTGGCACCTCAGTGTCTTTATTCTCCTTCCAAAACTGAACATAGAATTCAAGATGTGGCCTCACCAGTGCTGAGTACAGAGGGACAGTCGCTTCCCTTGTCCTGCTGGCCACACTGTTTGTGATCCAAGACAGGATAATACTGGTCGTCTTGGCCCCCTGAGCACACTGATGACTCGTGTTCAGCTGCTGTCAAACAGCACCCCCAGGGCCTTTTCCATCAGGCAGTTGTCCAGCAACTGCCCCAAGCCTGTAGCACTGCATGGGAGTTGTGAGCCAAGGACAGGACCTGACACTTGGCCCTATTGAACCTTATAGCATTGGTCTTGGCCCATCCTTTTGATCTGTCCAGATGTTTCTGCAGAGCCCTCCTATCCTCCAGCACATCAACACTCCCACCCAACTCTGTGTTGTCTGCAGAGTGACAGTGCACCCTATCTCCTTGTCCAGACCATTTCTTGCTTTTAAAGATATTAGACAGGACTGGTCCTAACACTGAGCCCTGGGGAACCCCACTAGTGACTGGCTGCCAGTTGGATGTAACTCCGCCACCTCTACTTGGGCTTGGCCAGCCAGCCAGCTTTTAATCCAGTGGAGAGCACACCCATCTGAGCCATGAACAGCCAGTTTCTCTAAGAGAGTGCTGTAGGAAATGATGTCTAAGCTTTACAAAGGTCTAGGTAGACAGCATACACAGCCTTTCCCTCATCCTTCATGCAGGACACTCTGTTATACAAGGAGATCAGGTTGGTCAAGCAGGACCTGCCTTTCCTAAACCTGTGCAGGCTGGGCTTGATCCCTCGGTTGTCCTGTACATGCTGTGTGATGGCACTCAGGATTATGAGCCAATTGCTGTTAATGACACTTGACTGAACCCAATAGGTGAGTTTTCTTGTAATGTTATTGCACTTTTAGGGAATGATTCTTACAGAATTATTGCTAAAACAAAGAGATTGTGCTAAAAGTTGAAAGTGACTGTCAAGACAAATTTGCAGTGACCCTTCAAGAAGCATCAAGGGAGTTGGAGCTGAAGGGAAGCAATGCTAATTCCCAAGGAGGCCTGAAAGGTTGAAGTTGCAACAGCTGCAACCTGTGAGTATTTTGTCTAGAACAGAGTAGGATAGCCTGGAGAACATACTTAAGCTTGCTAGATTCTGCCTTGTTTGTTGCATGGCTTTGTTACTGATATCTCTGACTCTACTGCTAAAGCCTGGTGAAGAATATGGGTGATAAAAGAATAAAGAAGTGGTGGGTTCTTACACTCAAGTAAATGTAACAAATAGTTCCCTGTCAGGTATTTCCTCAGGTACTGCCACGAGTGGCAGTAATTTACTTTTCAGTGTCTAATAACAAAAAAGCTCTCCAGCAGTTTCTTGGCCTTTCAGGTGGGATATCAAGACATTACTAGCATACAGCATATTGCTATAAATCATTTGAACTATATCCACCTTTAGTTTTATTGCCTTGGGGCTGTTTAAAATAGCAGCAATTCTAAATACTCTAAGAAGCAAAATAGAGTTAAAAAGAAGAAAAATTAAAAAAAAAGTCAAAAGAATGAACCATAAAGGCAGGTGTTTTGCTCTGGAAAATGCAGCAGTATGTTTGGATATGACTTATTTTACTGGACAGCTGTTTGTTATGTTCCCTTTAAAATGCAGATAGGTAGGTAGGTGTATATGCATTGTGTGGTTTGAACCTGCTTACTGTGAATGGGGAAGGAGTGAAAACAGTGCAAGGCCGTAGCTGTCAAGTAAATTTCCCTGGTAACTTGTGCCCAGAATGGCTATTTTGGACTTTCATGAGATTGACCAACAACAGTTCATTCATAGCTTCTGAAAAGGCAGCTCACTGTCTAGATGTGAGCAATACAGAACTTGATTTCCCCTCAGTATGTCTTGCCAGATGCATGCATTTCTGATATTTCTCTGTTGTTGTTTTTTTACCAGACTGTGCAATGAGGTGCAAGCTCTGTTTGAGAAATGAACACTTTTGCTGATATTTTTCCATGACTTAGTAAGTTTAACTGATGAGATCCTAACTTTTCTTCCTCACTTAGCAATGTTTGAAAATAACATTTTTCTGTCACTTGAGCAGTGAAGTTTGGCCTATGTCAGGAGCTGGAGGCTGTACAGGCATAAGCAAGTAGCTTCAGTGCAATTTTAAATGTCAAAACTGGACTTGAAGAACATTCAGTCATCCTAAAAAAGCCAGTAGAAATTTGGGGCAGCTCATACCCTGTTCTGTTTCATCAGCCTATCTGCCTCCTGGAGAGTGCCAGTGCTTGTTTAGCTGTGTAATTATGGAAACTGATAGCATGTGGCACAAGAAGGGGGAGAAGCGTAGGTGCCTATAAAGGCCAGCTGCTGACCCAGGAGTCTAGTTTGGTTGGGCTGCTAGTGAACAGAAAAGAGTTTCTACTCTTGACATGCTTCTGGAAGAGCCCATCTTCCTCCTGTGTCTTCAGCGAGAACCTGGAGGGAACCCCTCTCAGAGCTTCTGTGCACCGTGGCCACATGTGGTAGGTGCAAAGCAGCATTCAGCTCCTGTCTATGGTGTGTCAGAAGTCAAAGTGAAGTGATCTCCAGTCAGATCTGTGGTGGTGGAGAATGGCTGTAATAATAATACCTTCCTTTTGTAGTTTTCCAGATGCTTTAGAAAAGTTCATGTAATAGCTTATCTTGGGTTTAAATTTCTTGGTTTGTTTTTTTTGTGTTTCAGGTCTGCCAGTCATGAAACGAATTCTTCTGTTTTTTATCCTGGCTGCTGCTGTTATGTATGGTATACTGCATGGAAATCTGTGGAGAAATAACCTCTACTGGTATGGTGATGTTTTGTTCAGACACCTCATGGCTGTATGAGAGATGTGGCTGTGAGTTGCTGTGTTGCTCTTTAACTGTTTACCAGTGATCAACAGAAGTCATTACTACTGTCTCTGTGTGTTTGTTCTGTGCCTGGGTTTTTTTTGTACTGTAAGGGAATCAATATGATCATTCTGTCCCGTCTCCCCTTGTGTCACTTTTAAACCTAGTAATCAATTTGAGCCTGATTGTATGGAGAGGTCAGGACCTCATAAATAGGGAGCCCCTCTGAGGTTCTTGAAAACAGGTGTTCAGGTGAGGAGATACCTTATCTCTGTGTGTCATGTGTCCATATCTCCCTGTACCCCACGCGTGTTTAGTGTTAGTTTGTTCTTTAAGTGTCTGATAAGTGATGTGGGAGAGGCCTTCTCCGCTCATGGGAATAACTGCAGGTGAGGTGGGCACCTTTTGCAGAGCTGAAATTTGTTGAGGCCCAGTGGCAGCCCTTGTGGGCAGTGAGCCTTCACTGTCTCCAGGCTCACGGAACAAGTGGCTTGGGACCTAAAATTCAGGGCACTTATTTGAAGAAGTCAGGTTTCCACTGGCATTTACACAGCTGTGACCAGGACTGACCAGAGTGTTATGAAGGTAATAGTGATAGCTTTTAAAAGTAGTGATTGATGTACCTCCTTTTATCTTGTTTATAGCATACAGTTGATACAAATAGCTTTCTATTGTGGTTTCTGTTCACAGCAAACCACACTGTTATGAAATTTCCCTTTTTACAGGATTAGCTTTTATGGACAGACTTCCTCTGTGGGGGCTTCTCCTTCCTGTGAGACTAGTGGAGTTACCCAGTAAGTTCAGCAGTTGAGTATTTTTGTGGGTTTTATTTTTGGTTGGTTTTTGGGCAGGTGGGAGGGATTGAGGCTGAAATCTGTAGCCTTTGTCCATAGGCTCCCTGTTCAGTTGGTTATTGTACAACTGTGTCTGGTGGCTGTTTCTGTTATGAGCACAATGGTAACATGTCTGTCAGAAAGAAATTTGTCTTACCTCATGTTTCCAGTGTTTGTTTAATATTAATGGCCACTTCCAATGACTGTCTGTAACAAACAGTGAACTGTTGGAAGGACATCGGTTTACACTTTCCAAATTTTTGCAGTTCTGAATTATACCTGAATAAAATCAGCAGAGCTAAGAGGGCAACTTTTGTGCTTAAAATGTATTAAATCAGAGGTGTGTTTTACTTGCGACGTGCAAGTGCCTGTATAAGCAGATCTTGTGCTAGTGAATTCCTGCAGTTAGCTTTGTGAGACTAATGAGCACCTATGTTAAAGCTTAAAAGCAGTCATCTGTTCTCTCTGAAGCCATGCTGCAAAATGCCATCTGTGAGGCTGATGCTGGGAAGCAGCAAGGTGGCGAGAGCTGATAGATTTCACAGGGTGCTTTCTCAGTGTCAGTATTCACATGACAACTTGAGGTTACCAAAAGCAACTAACCTTAATGGTCTGTTTGGCTTATGGTTCTAAAGTGGTGGTTTCATCCTTCTGTTCTTAATGAAGCCCAGATGCACACGTTGCTCACATTGAACTTTACCTTCTCTTCTGGGTTTCATATTTGTGATTAATTGGGCTAAATCACCAAGGCGGGAATGTGCTTAGGTGTGTAAATCTTAGCCTTCTTGTGAGAGGAATGACTTATCCCCAAAGAATCTCATTTTCCTTAAAGTACCCTATGTAGTGCTGTCTGTTTCCCTCTCCAAACAAGACTCCATCTCTTCTCTGAGGAGCGCTGGGGATGCCATCTTGTATGGCTGCAGGGGTGATTCAGCCTGTGTGTCTTGCTTCTCTGGAGGTGGGCCTGAGTTCTCTGCTCTGGTTATGCCTGCTTTGATACTTGCTGAGCAAGGGAGGTTACAGACCCTTTGTAACAGCACTGTGAGATAAAAGCCTTTACTAGTAAAAGTAGTTGTGCTGCAATGAGAAAGTTCCGTCTTTACAACACAGGCAGAGGGAGTCATGAAAATTTGGTGTGACATTAGCTCGGTAATCAGCTTTTACTACTTTAGTTTGTCCAAGTTTCCCTACCTTGTTTCTGCAACCCATTCCTGTTCTTACTATTTCTTTGAAATTCTTCTTTTGCAGGCTGCCACCTACAGCTGTGGAGAGAAGGAGCGCGCTGGACACTTGTCTCCTGAAACCAGCATTTGAATCTTTACTGGGGTGAGTCTTCTGTGGGAACTGGGGGGGGGAAGGAAAGGCTGTGCTGATTGGGCTATTTACATGTTTTGGAGCAAACACTGAGTAATGTCCTGAGAAAGCTTGGTAAGATGTTTAGACCAAGGCCTGGCTGAAGAAGTCTTAAAGCTCTGCACAAAGACACCATGGCTTTTCTTTTTCCCCTGGTACTTTTTGTGTACAAGAAAATGTGTCTGTCACGAGTACCGTTGTTTCTTTTTAAAGAACACGGAAGGGTGTAAAATTTGTCCTACCCAAAGCAGACTTGTAGTCTGTGAGTTTTGGTTAGCTCCTGGTCCAGGGAGGTGATCCGAGTTCCCCTTGCCCATGGATTTGTACCCAGGCTGTCTAATGTGTTGGGCACAGCAGAATAACTGGTGCTCAGCAAGGGTGCAGGAATGAACTCAGAGGTGCACAGCGAGAAGCTAGACACAGAACTAGGGCAAAGTCTTTGGTACATTTCTGTAGCTCCTTTACTGAGACAATTTGCATGAGCTGAAGATCTGTTCTGTGCACTTTGGTAATAGCCTGGGGAGGTTGAAAGGATTTTTAACCTTGCAGAATTATTTGTTGGAAAGGAACCAGAGCTAGAAGAGCTAGAATTAAGAATCTCTTTGCAGTAGGTAAATCATTTATTATGTCTAAGGTTACCAGCTGCTTCTGAACAGTAAGGCAAGTTACTAAATTTAGTATGAGTGTTTAGTGCATCATGTCTCGAAGTTAGTTGGTCTTGCTTAGTTAACCTCTGGCCCAGTTCTTGGTGTGTGGGCTGTGGTGTTTTGTAGTTTGGGTTTTTTTTCCTCTTTATTGTTAGTATCTTCTGAATATGTAGATTGTAAAGAAGAAGAAGAAAATACTTGGTTTGTGAAACTGAGAGTGAAGGTTTTCTTAACAACTGTTAATGTTCTTCATAGAAAAACAAGTCTGTGGTGGGTGGGGGTTTTTATGATTAGCACTAGGTTTTCTCATGACTGTATATTTCTGTGTTAACATTTTAATGTAAGACCTAGTGTGCAGGATCACTACAAAGTCAACCAGTACAGTAAGTGTGTGCTTAGTTAATTCAAAGGTGAAGCCAAGGGCATGGTAGCATGTGACATTTGTGTCTACTGTTCATTCATTTGCCTAGACTAGGCAGATAAGGTAATAAGAGTCACTTCCCTGCTATGAGATATTCCTTGTCTGTGGTTCCTGTCTTTTGAAGAAAGAAGTGACCCATTATTTTTATCTTGATGCTTATAAGGCATCATGCCATCGTGTTCTGGTTTGTGGGAAGAATGTGCTTTTGAGGCAAACGTCCTTGTGATCCCCTCGTGTCATGCTTCTCATCCCAGGGTAGCCCTGCCATGTGTGCCCTGGGCTCCTTTCACATATGTGGTTAAACCAGAAGATGCACTGCAGGACCGTGCCTGATGTGCTGCAGCTGCTAAGGAGTGTTCAGTCCATGGGACCGTATCAGAATTAGTCCAGAATAAAAAATACTTAATATGCATGTAATGTGGACATGAGAACTCCATACTTTTTTGTTATATGGATATACCCATGTTGCCTCAAACTACTTATTAATGTCAACACGGCCATTGTTTGGAATGGGAGTGCATCTCAAATCAGGAGATGGTATTTTCAAGTTAAAACACCTTGTTTCAAATCCCATTCTTACTTATTAAATTGCCATATACAATACTAACTCTTAATTTTCCTTGCTTGCCTCTGTTATGTACTTTTCAAACTGAAGTTACTCATTGTCTTCCTGGGGTTATATATTCTCTTGAATATATGGTCTCATGGTGTGCTTTCAGTCACACAATTTTGATGACGATTTTAGTGACTGTATATAACTTCCACTAGCAGACAAATCTTTTTATCTCTTTATGCATATTTTCTAAGATCTTCCTCTTTTCTGTCATCTGCTTGCTTTCCCTGTGTTCATGAATTTCCTTCTTTTAAAAATGGATGCTGGTAATAGGATAAAAATTACAATAGTAGGATAAAGAAAGCTTTTTACGAAGCAATTGCATGAATTATTTGCTTATGCAGATGCATCATGTGGATTTTTGAAACTTCTTTCTTTTTCAGTGTTGACAAAATATACCCATTCCTGTGTGCTAATGATTTTATCAGGGTGGCAGAGTTCCAAGGGAGCGATAAGTTTGAACTACCTTATGGAATAAAGAGAGCAGGTTAGTGTTTCCCATGTACCTTGTTTTTAAACAGAAATTCGTAAAAGTCTTGTAAGCCCCCCAAATCTGGTCCTGGTCTTTCCTGTTCACTGATGCCAATTCTTTTGGGGGTGCCTAGCAGTGACTTAATGATTTCGTTTAGTCCCTCTGACCTGACACCTTTCTGTTTCTAACAAAAAACCACGGTGTTGGGGTTGCCCCCTCTCAGCTCCAAAAAGGTGGGAGTGAGGAAGAGTGGACCTTATTCAGCTTCCTTTTGTTTGTATGTGGGCTGGAGTGCTAAAGATATTTAGCTAGTGATTTGTTAGGTCAGATATTAACTGGGTCAGTGTGATGGGCTTCATTCAACACCTCTAAGATGACTGGGATTTAGTGTCCTACTGAGGCAGAAGTCCTCAGGTTGGGGTAGTTACATCAGTGAAATTTTCCTTTTACTGTCCTGGTTTTGGCTGGAATAGAGTTAATAGTCTTCTTAGTACGTGGTACAGCGCTGTGTTTTGGATTCAGCATGAGAATAGTGTTGCTAGCACGTGGATGTTTTACTTGTTGCTAAGTAGTGCTTACCCTAAGTCAAGGACTTTTCAGTTTCCCATGCTCTGCCAGCGAACAGGTGCACAAGAAGTCTCAAGTTTTTAACACTGAATAGTGCACCTTCCAGGTACCCTGCGGGTCCCAGCTTTAGATTCTTGATTTGGCCTTCATCAGCGTAACAGGGGTGGTGCAATTTTTCCCACACCTCTGGGTTTGCAGCGCGGAAAAGCACATTTGGGAAAGAGTTGAGGCTTCCTCTCAGAGGCAAATTGAATGTCCATCAGGAGCCTGCCCACCGAGGGAGGGCTGGGAAGATGCCTCTGCCCAGCTTTGCCAGTGAGCACAGGCTGGTTTGATGTTGTCTCCCACGATAGGTAATGCTTTTACTGTCCCTGCGTGTATGACCCCTCTTGGGTCAGGGCTGCTTCTGTTTCATCTGAAGGTGGGTGGAAGAAAAAAAAAAGTCAGTGAGGATGTAGGTCTTGGAAATTCTTCCAATTCTTACTTACTGTAACTAGGATTTATTTTTTATACAAATCCCATGATATTTTCCAACAGGGAAGTACGGGGGTAGGATGAACTAAGAGAGGAGCTCTGATAAACCTGAATTTCTTTGGCATCATTGACTGACCTGTGGCCCTAAATTCCAAGTATTCTTATGTTGAGTTTTTTATGCACAGTGAATGTAAAACTGATAGGTATGAAAATGCTGTAGTCAGGGTGACATGCTTATTTTTGTATCGACAAATACTGAATGTTTTCATTAATCTTCTTTATATTTGCCTTCTAGAGCAATTTTTTCGTTTAGCCCTTTCAAGACTGGAGAGCTGTGGACTTTCCAATGAAGATGACAAGTGAGTTCATTTATTTGATACTGTTTCTGTTAATTGCATTTTTTATATTTGGTACTTACCTGAAAAGGAATGTCAGTGGTGTTATCCTGAAATTGCCCAAGTTAACCAAGATACAGATCAGACCGACTGTGTAACCGACTCCGAGATTTAAATAAGCTTCGCTTTACACACATAGCACCAGCATTCAAGAATAGTTTTTCTGTGAAGGAGTTTAGAGATTTCTTTTTGTAAGTGTGTTAGGAATTTGCTGGCTGAATGTGGTCCCATCTTCCTTAGTATCTTTTTATTCTTGAAAGCTGAGTGTGACCTCCGCTTTCAAAGTCGTTATTTGCGTAACATGGACACTGTTTGAGATAAGCAGATGCAAACCAATGGCTGCTTCTGTGTAAAAGAAATCTTATGCATATCCCTGTGCCTCTGCATCCTCTGGCTGCTGCACACCCTTCTTTGTACATGTGCTCAGCTTCCTTCCCTTGTGAATGAGAGAGACATAGGCAGACAGGAAAGGCTGTTCCTGAGTTTTTGGAGTAACGAGGGTGTGGCATGGAGCAGACCGTGCCTTAGATAACTTGCTTCCCATGGATTAGATTGCCTTGATTAAACCTCTTGTTAGAAGCCGCTTCTGCTAGGATTTTTTGTTTGGTTTTGGAGGAGCTTTCTGTGTGTGTGTGTGTCTTGTTGGGGTTTTTTTTTGTTTTGGTTTTGGTTGGGGTATTTTTGGAGGTAGTGTAGTAGTGTTGGCAAGTAGACTAAAATCCTGTGTTTACAAAGTGATGCAAATGACTCATTAGATTTGCAATCTAGCAAACTGGCTGACAACCTGCCAAATATGTTAATACACAGACTTCTTAATAGAGCTGAATGCAAATAAGGCTGAAGTTGGCTGTACTTGGTTTTGGTCTTTTTAATTCAAATCATACAAGATTGCTGCTTCAAGCCAAACATCAAGATCACATTTTAATGTAGCATGGGTGGAATATGTTCACACCTAAGAACTGGTTTTAGTAACCATTTTTTCTTTGCCTACTGTACTCCATCCTTTCACCATGTTTAGTATCTGGTTCTAGGATGTTCAGGTTTATTCTTAAGAAAAGGGAAAAAAAAAGGTGACTCCCCCTATTTACTATCAGGAGAGTGATAGTTGGGGAAATTTATACAGAACTGACTGAAAAAGCTTGTCTTTTGTCTGAAGTTTGAAGGAGAGTGCCAGATGTTGTATTAGAAATTTTCTGAAGTCATAAGTTCAACTCTGTAATTGTTCAGGCTGTAAAGCAGAGATGCTTCCAGTACAGCATAGTACTTTTTTAAATGTATTTCTCCTGTAGATGAGAAGCAAGGTAATTGGTATTTATCCTTTGATGGTTCTGGGAAATATGCTTCATTTTATTAAAAATAATGTAGTTCAGTGGTACTGAAGCAAAATGAGAGGTATTACTATTTAATAGGCAGTAGGATAAGCAAATCAAGTGCACAGTGAGTTCATACTTTGTATTCTTTCCAGATCCATCAGGTTTTGTGTGTAGCACTCTTAGGGCATGAGTCACTGTAGTAGGGAAGAGCTTTTATGTATACATTTCACTGAGATGCAATTGCTTTTAAAAGTGAAACGTTTTGGGAATTAATCCTGACAACATTCTGCAGTAATACAGAGTTATTAGGCTGTTGCCTAATTCAGCCTTCTTGTCAGAACACAACCCAAATTTCCCTTTAAAAATTTTTGTAGCCAGGGTGGGGGAATCTGCTATAAACTGTTTTAACAAATACTAGGCTGTATGAGCACTAAATCTGTGGCTGTATTTGTGTACAACTTACATAAAACTGTATATAATGAACTACAAAGGATTTTTTTCCCAAATAGTACTGTTTTCCAAACTTAGGTCGAGTTCTCACTGTGTAAAGGTGTAGTTCTCCAAAACTGTTTGGAAATGAACAGTGTCACTGACTCCAGTTCAGTTGTGACTTCAGTTCCTCTCTGGGTACTCTCAGGACTCTAAGCTCAATAGTTATTACAAATGCATTTGCACAATCCTCAGTCAACAAAATGTGACCTCTGCATCCTCCTTTCACCAAATAACCTCAAAGGAAATAATTTGCATTCCTCAACTGACTATAAGGGGGGGGGGTGTTAAAGGATCTGAGGTTGAGATCTTTTTCTTTTTCCACAGAAACAGTATTTCAGTGGAATGTGGATGATGCAAGCCTTTTGACTTTTAAAGGCTACATTTCCATTTAGCAGTATTTTTCTTTTATAGACTAGGAACATGTTCCTTTTAGCACTTTACCATATAAACAAAATATGTAAACTAACACGTGGCCTTGAGGTTGAGGCTCTTGTACACCACATGAATAGGGTAGTGGTTTGAGTGACTGGTGCATGTAGACATTGGAGATCAGTTGCCATGCTGTTTGCATCAGGATCCATTTATACTCTTAAACAGATCTCTAACACCTAAAGGCAATCCCTTAGTTACTCAGACTTTTGCTATAGCTATTTTTACAGCCAAGGTCTTACTATTTTTCATGAATATTGTCATGAATGTTGTGCTGGTGGTTGTAAGTTGAACCTCCAGACACTTCAGTCTGTTATATTTCACTCGTAGCACACCTGATGTTGTTTAAGGACATCTGAATTTATTTCTCTTCTTGTCTATTTATTGCCTTGGAGAAAGGGTGAGTGTTTGGGGGTTTTTAAGTTGAAAACATTATGAAAAAGGAAACTTGTAAAAAGTGGGGTTGGCAAAATATGTGGGAGTAAGACATCTGCTGAAAATTGATGTCTTGACTTCTGTGATGTGCAGTAAGTACAGGTCGGTTTGTTTAACTTAAGTATCTGAATACAATCCAACCTTGCTGTATATTCTTTATCTCCGTGTCATATGTTAGTTTCTGTGATATTATGTTCTATTTTTTACATAAATCATTTTCCTCCCTGCTTATTGTTGTCAGTGGACTCTGTTACTGGGAACTTAAACTTACTATTGTAACTGAAGACACTTGAATACTGGGGGGGGAAAGGGAAGGTAAGGGAAGCAGGCAATTCCGAAAGGGCACATTTGTGCCACATTTCCTGTTTGACTTTTCTGTTAAACTGCTTTGACTCCCTGAGCTTGGTAGAGATTCTGATTCGTTTGTTTGTATTTGACTGTATTCAAGTACAATTCTCCAAGAATATTTGATCTGCATGTTGACTTTATCCATTTTAAAAGTTCAAATACCAATGTTAGATGTTTTATTGGGTATTTGAAGACAACTGATAATTTTAGTTTTGAGTATGCATGTTACAAAGCGAACTGGAGTTCAAAAGATTAATCAAATTTCAAATTTGACTTCATTTTCTGTCCAAGTAGTTAACTCTTAATCACAAACAAAAAATATGGTCTGCATCTGTCAGTAAGAGGAAAGAGAGTTTGGATTTGACCTGAGAGCAGCAGCATAGCTTCTGTAGCTAAGTGAACCTCAGTTGTTCAGCTCAAATCATGTTTTATTTTGCCCTCCCTGCCCTGAGTGTGTCCTGTGCATCTTGACTGTCCAGTGCAGAGAGGAGAAACCAAAGAGCTCTTCAGTTGTATGCCAGACTGAAAGGCATTATTTCAATAGCTAAGGATTAACTCAGTGAAGAAACTTCTTAAAGTAGAGCCTCTGCCAAAAATTGGAAGGGTGTAATAAAGAATCTCTTTAATTCATCTCCAAGGGACAGAAAAAGCAGTACCTCCTCGAAAGTAACTTTGTGGCTGCTTGTCATGGTCAGAATAATACAAATCACTTGTAATGGAGTTGACACCATTTTTGTGAATTTGCACCAAGCAGTCAGAAGGCATAAAAGAAAGTATTCGACAAGATGAAAAGCAGTTTTTCTGGCTTTTTATTGAGACCTGACATGAGTTCATGCATGGTGTGTCAGTCACTGTCGCTCCAGGGTATCCACCAAGCATCAGGGATGGATGCTGTAGCCAGGAGGGAGGAGGAGGGGATGGAATATGAGTTGCAGTTTGGGTTTTGCGTTGTGGAGATGAGGTTTGTGCCTCAATTACCCAGGTGCAGCCACGGGACTTTTGGTGATGGTGAATTCAGAGATTTGAGGTGATTGAAACTTTCAGTGATTTACAGATGCGCGCTGTAAATGCCAGGAAAACACGGTACAGCCGTGTGCTAATTCTGTGCTTTTTGCCCCACTCCCTCATTCCACCTTCATCACTTACTGATCAAGGTTTTTTGTCCAGTTTTCCTTTTTCCTTCCTTACTTTGAGCTCTACGCTGTAGCTGTTAAGTAACAAAGTGTAATTCAGGAAAAGGGCAACTTCTGCTTTCTCCTGCTGTCAGCTTAGTAAGAGGCATATGTTTGTCAGCTGGCTTTCTCAGTGTATCTTAAAACTAGATATAAAAACCAAAATGGAAAATGAATGGGCTGAAGGAGTAGAGAGGTGGAGAGGTTTTATGGGTGTAGAGGGATTGGGCATACTGAGGGACAGGATGGTGTAACAGGTTTTTACCCCTCTTATTTCAGAGGTGCCAAGTCACATGATTTATGGTATTAGCTGGAAATCTTTTTATGAATGCTTGCCT
This sequence comes from Corapipo altera, assembly GCF_003945725.1. Taxonomy (NCBI): domain Eukaryota; kingdom Metazoa; phylum Chordata; class Aves; order Passeriformes; family Pipridae; genus Corapipo; species Corapipo altera. Next base: position 800,531 of record NW_020884910.1, on the reverse strand, counting down.
TCTACTAAGCAGTTCAGGAAACACTAAAGAAAGGTGTGCCGGTTTTTTCCATGTCACCCAACCCTGAAAGCTGCATTTAGAGCACTATTTATATTTATATACATTTAAAGGCAACTCCCTCTGCAGATGTTGTTAGTTCTGTGGGAGGTACAGAGAATTGCTTTGTACATTGAGATGTTGGTCAGTCTCGGGTGGAGCAGGCTGTTTTCACTGATGTTGAATAATATTCTCAGCTGAAAAAACAGGTTGGACTATCTGAGGAGAAAGATGTTAATTAGTGTGCATAAAGTGCCACACTGGGCATTTAACACCAGTTATAGTATTCTTTGGGACACATTCTTGGTGTCCCGAACCTAGAGCAAGAAATGACATAGAGGCTTTTTCTTACCTGTAGAAAGAATCAAGAGGGTGGGACATTGTGAGGTGACTCATCCTCAGTAAACAAACAAACTGTGAGCTTGTGTCTGAAGAAAATGCCAACATTTTCATTTTCCCATTGTTCCTGCTGCAACCAAATTGAATGGCTTTTGCTCAAAGAAAGAAGCATTTTCGCAACAACAAAAAACGCTGTGCTTATTCTGTAAGGAGGAGTTTGCAGTCTTATACATTGAGTGTAAACCTTCTCTAAAAAGGCAAAATATCGAGTAAAAAAACAGCAAGCCTGTCTGTGAGCTCCCCCTTATTTTTATTTTAAACAAAGCAGACATTTTACTAGCATTGTAATAAGGCATTAGAAAGCAAAATATGCAGGTAGAAAATCTGGGATAACTTTGAAAGTCTTACCATTAGAATTTACTTTCGTAAGTTTAACATCTATAAAATGCCTTTCTTGGGTGCTCTTTAGCTCTGAATATAATGTAAATTCAGAAGGAATTACAGTTTTGATTTGAGGTCATTTTTAGGATCTTATTTTTAACTTGCAGCGTTTTATATATTTAGTGGTGCTGTCTGATTTGAATCTGGTCATATGAGAATGCAACTTCTAATCAAGTGAATCTGCCTTGTTACGTCATGACAGCATGAAATTCAGCACATGTTGAAATGTGTTTAGACAGCACTTTTTAAGTAAAGGGAGAAAAAACAAGATCCTATGCATCTGAAAAGCCATCACATATCATTGGGCGAAGGTTTTTCACATGTACAGTCTGTAAGGTAAATTGTGAACATAAATCTTGGTGCTTTAGCTCGTGTTGGAGATCTCCTGAGTTGTGGAATTATACAGTGTTGTGGAGCACCTTAATTTGAGTTAGTTTTTCCAGGCATACTCTGTCCTGGTTGATACCCCCAGACTGTGAAAAGTTTGAAGCGCTGTGGAAGATAATTTATGTAATGGCCCCCATATCACCAGCTGGTTAGATGATCTTAAACAGCAAACCACGAGAAAAATGATGTGTTTAAAAGCAGTTTCACATGAGAGAAGCCAATTCCTGACTTTGTGAGTCCCTGAAATAGTGCAGCTGCTTTTTTTTTTTTTTTTTTTTTAAAGCAGCTGTAGTGGATGATACAGGATTGAGTCTGCTTTGTAGGGGCTGGGACTGTAAAAGATACAGGACCTCAGTTAGAAAATAAGCCAGTTAAATGCAGATGTATAATTAATAATATGAAGCCAGGGAAGTAATGGCTATTAAAACTTCCATTTGTTCCACAGCATTGCCTGTCGTCGGTGTGTTGTCGTCGGTAATGGAGGAGTACTTCGAAATAAAACATTAGGGGAGAAAATTGATTCATATGATGTCATAATAAGGTAAATGGTATCTCCTTTTCAAATTGTGTGCATGGAGCAATGGGTGCTTCTCCACGCCAGATATTTTCTTTGCCCTTCTCTAGTTTCTGTGTTTGAGCCAAATTGGAAGGCCTTCTGCTTGAGTGACACATGATAAGCAACTGTGTGATTGTATTCTAAACCATCTTGGCCAAGATCCCATATGTGCTTGATCCCTCTGAGTTTACAGGGTGAGTGCACCTGATAATTGCTCATCTACTGTGGAATGTGATAAGTAAATGCTGGGCTGGTAAACTTCTCTGTCCCTAGACATGCTGTCTGTGCCACGGACTAATGTAGGTGCCAAACACCACATGGTAAGTATATGGTGGGGTAGTCACTGATGTCTGTGTGTCTCTGTCCTGTGCCTTCTGCAGGATGAATAATGGCCCTGTTATAGGGTACGAAGAGGATGTTGGGAGGAGGACGACTTTCCGCCTTTCTTACCCAGAATCTATGTTCTCAGATCCGATCCACTACGACCCTAATACAACTGTGGTTTTCATTGTCTTCAAACCACGTGACTTGAAGTGGCTTTGGAAGATCCTAAGTGGTCAGAAAATAGTGAGTTCAATTCTTCATGCACCTTGGCTCATCTTACCACACGTCTCTCACGGAAAATACGTTTGCTTTTAACCTCAGTCCTCCTAGCTCAGGGGAGCACTTGATCTCCTAGTCAGTCTGTTTAATATCTTTCCCATAAATGCTTCTGTCTCCTTTCTGATGCACATATTTGATCAGTTCCCCACCACAAAGCAGTTTTCCTCTGGGAAATATATTTTTATTCTCTTCCTAGCACTGTCTGATATTTTGCCATACATGCTGCAGACAGTACAAAGTACTTGAGAATGATAACTTCTGTCTGCCTGTTGTCTGTGCTGTACCTAATGTGTCCAAGCACACAGTGAACATTTACTGCTTCCAGGGCATGCTGTTGGTATGAGTTGTTCATTAGGGATCTTTCTACTGTTTTCCAGCCAACTGGACCCAACCGCTGCTGCTGCAGTGGGTTATCCTGTTGAAGGAGCAGGTGTTTTTGAACTTCTGGAGGTTCAACACTCCTCTTCTTCCTTTACCTCATGCCCTCAGAGTTTACTTTCATTAGCTACAAAACTAAATTCAGCTATTTATAGCCATTAAAAATGTATATTTACTTACCTGTTACAGAGTGATAAAGGCTTTTGGAAGAAACCGGCTAAGAATATGATATACAAATCTAGTCAAATCAGGATTCTTGATCCCGGCATCACCAGGAAAACAGCTTATGAGTTGCTTCGTTTCCCAGCAAGGTTTCCTAAGAAGGAGGTAGGCTCTTTTCTTCATTGCCTTTTAGTTTTGTGCCACCAAATGTGTACTTAGAGGCAATTATATCTTTGTTACAGTGGACTCTCTCAGGGTTGCATTAAAGTGGTTTGCATTTAGACGGTGCTCAGAAAAGATGGGAAAATGGAATCCAGAAAGAGAGTGGCTAGCCTTGTGTGCCAGAAACATGTTTTTATAGATTCTGTAATTGGTATGACGTGAGACCGCTTTTCAGATAGACATAATGTCTTTTACAAAATGGGGAAAAATGGGAAGGTAATGGAACATGGCAGATCCAAAGAGCTTCTAGAAATAGTAGGAAGTCTTGAATTATTGAATGTTGAGTTTTTTACAGTGTTTCTTAAAAACAAAACAAAACCCACCAAACCCCACAAAACAACAAACAGGAAAAAACCCCCCAACTAAACCTCCCATGAAAAAACAAAACACCAAAAATAACCCCACGCCAAACAAACAAAACCCCCCAAAACCCCAACAAACTGGTAATTCTAACACTGCTGCAATTTCACACTTCTGAGGAGGGACTAGGGAACATACAGGATATTCCAGCCGTGTTAATGACATATGTCTTAGCAGCATTGTTGTGCTTACTGATTTGATGCCAAGCATTGTAATGAGCTAACCAGCAATTTGGACATAAAAATACATTTTAAGTGTCAGTTTATGACTGAAGAATGTTTCTGATGAAAGGTAAGGCTTCAAGCTGGAGACCTCCCTTGTGCAGTCAGGGTTGACCACGTACTGTTTAGCACAGATACAATTCCCTGGGGTCACATCACTGTTTCGTGGGCACCAACCAACTGACACGTGTGGAAATGTTTGACAGGCTGTCACTGTGCAGTATCTGCCACAACTGTTTTCTGGTTTAATCTTTCTAATCTTTGAGGGAGTGGAGATTTTTTTGTTTGTTTGTTTGTTTCTGGGAGTTTCTGTGCCTTTTCTTTTCTCTTTTCAAAATTTCTGTCTGTTTTTTTGAGCGCAGTAGTGGCTTTTTTCTCCCTTATTAGCTCTGGAACTGGAATAGCCATTTTAGCTATGTGCTTGCTGAGGCTCCGTGGCGTTTCAGGTTTTCAGCAGAGGGTGGGAAGAAAGCAGTGTAATAATTGGATGCCTGACTATCTCCTAAATGGCCACAGATGTTCTATGGCCTCTATGGGTCCAGAAATCTCTCCCATCTCTTCTGGTGTAAATGTTAAAACTGGTGCTGTCACTGAGTCAGAGAAATGTGCTGGTATCCTGAAGCTGGTAAAGAGGCAGAGGTCCCTCCGTCACCCTTTGCTTCTCTGCTGCTCTCTAGGTGCCCCTGCACAGAGCTGGAGTAGAGTTTGGAGCCCTCTGTGTTTGGAGCCCCCTTCTGCCACCTCCAGTTCCCATTTACTCCATTCCAGGGGTTTTGCAGTCCCTTGTCCCTGGGGCAGCAATGATCAGTCTAAGGCAGGCTCTTCCTCACTTTTCCTCCCATCCTAGAGGCGGGCCGTGGCTGGGAGCCTGCACATCTGCAGTGGCCCTGGAGCAGCTTGGTTAAGCTGCGGGTTGTGCCTCTTGGGTTCCCGTGGGCAGGACAGCCTTTTGCAGGATTCACTTCGGGACCCTCTGTACCTTAGTGTGTCCCTGGGGAGGGGTGGTGCTGCCTTCCCTGTCCTGTGCTTCAGCCCCCTCTGCCTGCGGGAGACACCAACGACTGCTGCTGCTCTCCCAGCTGTCCCTGCCTCTTCCATTAAGCCAGTCTCGAGTTCCCGGTGTGCACATTTGTCCATAGCCAGCAAGCATTTCTGATTTTTAGTAGAGCCAGGAATAAAACTGGATGTGTTGCCTCAGCAGCACTGAAATCAGAAAGTGTTGCGGATTCATTCCAAGGCTGTTCCTATTCTCGTTAAATGTGACTGGCTAAAATAATTACAGGCTGAGGATATCTGGATGTTGCTAGAGTGGTACCATGATAATACATTTTAAAAATAGTTGCCTTTTAAACTATATTCTTTTGAGGTGAATTTTGTGATAGCCAAAGGTGAACAATGTTAGTTAAAAACGTGATATTCCTGATGTTTCCAAATAGCGCTAATCCTGAAGTGTAGCATTCCTGCCATAGTTTTGAGGTCCTGTTGAGTATGGATGTTGCAACAGAGTCACCACTAAGTTTATGAAGATGGGCCCCTAGGGCAGAAAGTTATTTTGCTAAGTTGGCAGGAGTGCACATTTTAAAAAGATGTTATTTCTGGAGTACTCTAAGAGTTGTGTAAAGGAACAAAAAATTGTACATAAAAGGTGATAGTTCAGTTCTGTGACTTTAGTTAGACTTACAGACCTGAGAAGAGTAGCATTTTCCTGGGGATTTTTTGTGTTATTATACGATACAAAGAAATACATCGAGTGCATCTGCCTTCTCTCTGCACAGAGATGTCCAGTACTGGTTTGTCTGCTTCATTTTCGGAGACAAACAAAGTGAGCCTTTGGTAACAGTTTAAAAAAAAACACATCATTTTGTGCTCAGTTTGACATTTGATTGCAGCTACTGATAGCACATAGTTCATTTGGTCTCTGAGAAAAATGTTATTTTAGCTAAGAAGAGCGTTGGTGCCTGAAAGTTTTGTCCATTTCTGTGGACACTTTTTCACCTTAGCTTCATCTATTGGTTTAATGAAAGAGTTCACCTCTTTCTAAAAAACCTTGCCTCATTTACTTCCCCAGATCATTTTAGCTCCTGCTGCTGAAAAAAATCATGTACTTGACCACAAGATAGGGCAGATGGTTGCATGGAGTTGTTCTCTGCTAGCTTTTCATTGGGTGCTCTTAATCTTACACAGTTAAAACCTGTTTATATCCTGCTCTTGATATTTCACATAGCATTTACTTCTGAGCTGTTCTTACTATAGGGAGAAATAAGCAGTTTTACTTACAGGTTTCTCTTCTTCTAATGTGAATAGTGGGGGAAAGTCTAAAGCAATGGTCTTCTGGAATTTCCCTGCTTTGAAAAAATTTAAATTTAGTCAAATTTGCGTGGCAGTAGCATTCCTGCTTTTTTACTTTGGTGCTATGAAGGTTTGAGGCATGTCATGTTCTGTTCATCTGGGTTTCCGTCATCTAGAAACTTCTGAACACATCTGGTAATTCGGTCATATTAGATAGGTGAAATGGTCTCCAATGTAATGAAGCCTGACCAGTTTCTCACTAGAAACCAGAGAATCCCAGGGAAGGCTGACACAGCAGACCCCCCAGTCATGGGAAGTCTGTGGGCAGTACCTTCCTCTTTTTGAGACACGAGGGGATCAAACTATGAAACCAAACATCTGTAGAAAACCCAGGCTGCCTGATTTACCTTGTCTTTGTTATTAAGTTTGCTGTTCCCATTAAGCTACCAGGTATTTATGTATATGTTATCTCTGTGTTTTGTTTTAGAAACCCAAGCATCCAACAACAGGGCTGATTGCCATTACACTAGCATTTCACATATGCCACGAAGTCCACCTGGCAGGCTTCAAGTACGACTTCACTGACAGAAACAGTTCTTTGCACTACTATGGCAATGAAACCATGTCTCAGATGATGCAGGTAACTATAACTTGTTTGTGCTGAGAGAATTATAGCTGGTAACTGGGGAAGGCAATTTAATATAGATAAGAAGTGTCGACTGCAGGTCAGAAAGCCTCCTGCCTTCTCCTGGTTCAGCTGCTTGCAGGTTAACATTGCTTGAATCTCCTCCTCTCTGCTTTTATTTTTGAAGAATGTAGATAATGATATTTGTGTCCCTTGTGCTACACCATATTCTGCAATGTCTGCATGAGCTATGTCCGCTTGTGTGTTCTGTTTTGCTTTGCTGGTGTTGTCCTTAGGTTGCACATACAGTGTCGTAGAGATGTTTTCATTAACACTGTCAGAATGTGAGTGGTGTTGTTTCTGTTTGCACTCTCTTTTTCCTTGGCACCTGCTTGCACAATTTGTCATAGCTGCCAAAGCCCTTAAAGGACAGAAAGAAGAGCAAAGGGAAATGGAAGGAGTTAAGACCTATGAACTTGCAGTTAGGAAAAGAACTGAATTTTGGAAATGGAAAGCAGAAAAGAGAAGCAGCTCTTGAAGGAGGATAGGAAGAGAAGATAATGCTTTCAGGATGGGGAAACCACAATTCAACAGGAGAGGAAGCAGCAGGAGCCTGGCAAACATCAGGGATGCCTTCTCTCCTCCCTGCTGTTTTGCTATGGTCATGTCTCTGCTCTTATTTTCAGTTGCCTTTGGCTCTGTACTCCAAGCAACCCCATCTCAGTCCTTCACCTCAGTGTGAAGTTTTCTCTTCCATTTGCCCAGAGCATATGGGGACCATTTTCCTCTTCTTCCTTTTCCTGAAGAGGGTGGGTAGGGACAATGCCTGTAAGAGCCTCTCATGTCTCTCTCAGGACTCCTAGGTGCCTGCTGTTCTGAGATAATTTTCCTCTAACACTGAACTCACCTTCATTTTGAGGCTCCTCTCTGCAGGTGATGTTTCCTAAAATCTTTAAGCTTAATGACACTGAAGAATTAACAGAAATAATTTTTGTTTAGTAGTTTGTTTTTTTAAGTTGTAAATATTAGGCTACATATGTGTAGTATTTAATGCGGTATTTGTATTCTATTCATTTTAATTTACTGGATTCAGTGCCTAAGTAAATTTACTTTCCTTGTGCTGCCCTCCACTAACCTCGGTGGTCTCCTCTGTGTCCAGGATCTGGGTATAGCACAGAAGATGGGTTGGTTTTGGCTTGCTGAAGCTGATTGGCAGGATGCATCTGATGTGCTTTTCAAGAACCTCTACTGAGTTTTGAGAATTACTCATTTTCTCACTGCTTGTGCTGTAAATGTGGTCCCTCAGTTTTTCTCTCTAAGCAGAGTGAGAAGTTGAGAGGGTTAATAATGGAAGGTCTTCTCTGAGACCACATCTCACCCATTCTTGCCACCAAAGGATCATCCTTTTTGGTTGTGTCCTAATGGAAAAATCTAATGTAGTTTTGAGCAATAATCCCTTGTTTTCTTGAGAGACTGTGCTAAGCCTTTGCTAAAGAAGTCTTTTCCCCAGAACTTTCCTACTCTTAGCATCTTCCAAGTATCACAAGTAATAGAAAGAAGATAACAGTGAAGTGGTGCTTCTGATTATAATTTGATACTTATTCTTTTTTATTATTCCCTCACATCTTTTTAGAATGAATATCACAACATCAGTGCTGAGCAGAAATTCTTGAAGAAGCTTATAGACAAGAACTTTGTGGTCAATTTGACGTGAAAGCTGAATGGAAAATACAAAGAAGAATCACTATTTTCAAGATTTGAAAAATTTTTATTTTTTGTATGACATTTTTATTTTTTAAGTGCAGCATAACTGTTTACTGTTTAAAAGGAGCCCAGAAACCTCACCAAGGCAGAAGCTTCTTCTAAGCCTGAGGGTAATGGACTACTGCAAACAGAGTTAATTGAATTTCTGTGAAGCTATTTAATAGTGGGAAAACCGTGAAACTTTCAGCTGAAAGTATCAGGGATATATAAAAATGTGATGCACATCCCTTATTTATCAGTGAGAACTGTTTCCAAATGATGGTGTCCTCCAAAAGGGTTCCACTATCAAGAGACTGAGATGACCAGTGTTTAATGAGTAGATGGATGTAAAGTATTGAGTATCTGTCTCGTAGTATGGAAATGACTTTAAAACTATGCCTATAAATAATTACTGTATGTTTTGGGGAAGGGTGGACATACAGAGTGTACAGGTTTTGCTCTGCCATACTCCTGAGGAGAGGACGTCAGCAAAGAAGGAACGATCAGCTTGTGCGCTGCCCATCGACTCTGAACTGCTGTTTGCCTTTGCCAAAGGTGAAGACCCTTTGGTCCAGTTTGTGGAGATGTTGATATTACAATGCTTGTGGTGTACCCATTTTATGGAAGAATCATATTCCCTGTGCTGTGCATCCAGTAAATTTTACAGTTGCTGACTTGACTTACAAAAGAGGGAGTATGAAGACCGAAGAGTTGTCCGAACTACCCGCGTGTCAGGCACGCACAATGGAAACGTGAGCTGGGACAGATGTTCATGCCTGAGTTTAGAGTCAATGCTTGTTGGATTCCTAGGTCTCCAGGGCAGGATGTCATGTATTTTTCTGTTTGCTCCCCAAGAATTGAGGTGGATTTTTCCAAATGAGCACAATCTCCTTCTTCGGATGCTGTAATGCATTTCCACCTTTGAAATGCATCAGTACAAGCAATGAAGACTCCCGTTTTTGGCAGTAGAGTGTGGTAGGAATATCCAAGATGTACCTCAGCTGAATTACCATTTGGCATCTGTTTACCTCTCCTGTCCTGATGTTTAGATTTAAAGTATGTGGCTGAACTAAATCATTTAGCAGTGGGAATTTACTTGAGATTTTAATTCAAACATTTAATGGGGCGTTTATGTTTTCTGTATTGGTTTGTTTCTGACAAACCTGCTGAATAAATTAAGTCTACCTGGGAATGCACTTGACAATTGTCAAAGAACAACAACTAATATGCTGTTCTAATTCTTGCACAGGGCGTGTATATGAAGTTTTTATTTTAATTGTGGCAGATTTGTTGGAAGATTTTGTGGTTATCTTAATCAATCATATCTAAAAAAATACAAAGAAGTCCACTTAAAAAAAAAAAGTTTAAAGTTAGTTTAAAGTTTAAAGCAGTAAATACCTTTGCTGCTTTTAAATAAAATTATATAGGTAGTGCATTTAAGGGTAATGCAAACAACTGCAATATGAATACAAACCTCTAATAGGTCAAGAGCATGGTATTTCTTCTTTTCAGAAGCTGAGGATTACGAAAGTACTGAACCCAATTTCTTTGCTGCAGCAATGTAGAGGAATAATCAATGAAGTAACCAAAGAGTCTTCTTTCTTTTTTCTATTACTCTTGGGGAGTAGGTATTTAAAACAAACACACACCTTCCCATAGTTCTGATTTCCATCTTTAGCTCCTTGGCTCTGCCATTTGGGAATTAGCGAGAGCGGTGTGATTTGGAGGGGTGCCACAGCTGAAGGGGAGGAGGCTTGTGTTTTCACCTGAGCTTTGGTCTGATTTAGGCAAGCTGGACATGCCTGAAATAACTCTGGATATCAGAAGAATCTGTGGCATGGGGTGGGGAAGGACCCAGATGTGTCCCCAGCAAGGAACAGGCTGTACTATGGTGTCTTGTCAGCTGTGTGTCCCTTGGGCGCAGCTGCAGTCCAGCCATGTGCAGGGCAGCAGGCAAGAGCGTGGAGGAGAAGGGAATCTGGGAGGTCCTAGGGCACCAGAGCAGGTAGTGGAAATGGAGGAAATCACAATTTCTTCACCAGGTGGCAGAAAGGCTCTTACTCAATTTTTTATGTCTCTTTTTTTTTTTTCCCCCTAAACGTGCACATTTCTGAGGCTTTTAGGAGAACTTTCCTTAAAAATCTGAATACAAACAGAAAACAGTGACAGTGCTGTCTTCGTCTCTGCCTGCATTTATTTCTCCTGGTTATTTCAGTTAATTAAAAAGGTTTGTATGTCAGTCTGCAGCCCCAGACCTGCAGTGATTTAAACTACTGGCAGTAGTAGTAATTCCATGTGAGAACGATGCTGTGGTAAGGCTGTTCACAGAGGTTGCAGTGTTGTCCAAGCTCTTGTTGCATAGAAGTCCTTGGTAAATCTTAGACTGTGTTGAGAACTGAGGCAGGCAGAAGTGGGGGGCTGCCTCTTCGCTCTCAAAATCTACAGTCACTTCCAGAGCTGGGGCCCCCAGCTCTCCCATGGCTGCTACCATGATCCAGCTGCATCCATGTAATATCTCTTAGCATGCTGTCTGTAAGGATTTTTTTCCTGGAGAGCTGTTGGATTTGCTCCAGACACTGTGAGGAGAGTGCTTGTGGTGGAGCAAGCTGCTTCCCTCTGCTTCTCCACCCGTCTCCAGTGGCAGGAAGTGGGTAGGGAGCTCTGCTTTTGAGGATGTGGTTATTTTCTCTGCTTTATTTTGTCTCCAGTGATATTCTTCCCATTAGTCTAAACTGACTTTGTCTCCTGATTCTCCTAAGAGGTTTTCTGCTTTTCGTGGGAGGGTGAGGTTTGGATTCTAACTATAGCAGAACAAACAAAATAACTGAAAAAAAGACTTCATGGCAAACAAGTGGTGTCTCCCAAACTCTTTGTACTTAAAATAGATCTCTTTTTTCTTAATCACATCAGCTTTTTCGGTTTCCTCAAGACACATTTTTTTTTTTTAAATAATGCATTTGGTATTCTCATGGCATTTAATACACTGTCTACAGTTATTTATCTATATTGGCTTCGCCTATTTATTTTTTACAAAGTCTCTCTGTTTGTATGAGTGACTTATTTTTGAAATTAAGCAATACTCTCAGGGATATTTTTCCCCCACTTCTGGGCTCCTGCAGGGATGTTCAGTCCGTGTATGCCACTGTTACTGTCCCAGGGTGACTGCGTAACATTTAGAACCAAACCTGTGTACTTGGGACCGGGCCAAGAGTGGATACTGTTGATGAACCACAAAGTATGAGACTACTTGAAAGCCCATCTTGCAGACCAGTAGCTTTTCTCTTCAATAATAAGCAGTGAACCAAGTAATTAATTTTTCCCTCCATAAGATGTTTTAGTAGGATTATGTGTAGGCCAGCCCTGCTTCATCACCTGTTTCACATAATTTCTGCTACTCTGCCTCAAGGACAGGTGTGGCTTTGGCACTGATTTTGTTCAGGCAGGAATACCCATGTGTAGTGGGTTTCTCAGCAATGTTCACAGATCACAGTGTCTGTTCTGTCTGGGCACACATTTTTGCAGGTGTACTGCAGTACCAAAGACTTTACTTTGGGCTTTTAATGAAAAACAATAATGCTAACTCCAAATATTTAGATTGTTTCTGAGAGTGAGGTGCTATAAAGAAAGACTTTCTTCTCCTGTTTTTGCCATTCCTGAAAGTGAAATCTCTGCACTGAAACTTCTATTAATAAGCTATCCAATTTTTTTTATCACATCAGGGGCAAAGCTACCAATTTTGGATCCCAGGGTGCTGCCAGCTTTATTTCCACATCTGGTAACAGTGTCTGTATAGGTATCCAGTGTCTCCTATAATTTTTCTTTCTCTATCAGTTGTGAAGTGAGATGCTCTCCTCCCATCTTACTCTGTCCTGTTCCCCAGCAGCCTGCTGAATTTCAAGAGAGCAGCATCTTACAGCAAAGGTGCTCCTGCATTTTATCTGCTACCCCCCTCAAAAGAGTGCCCTGTCAGAAAGACCCAGCTCTAAGATACCAAAATATGCAGTGAACAGGCAGGATGACACGTGTCAACTGAAAGCTTTGTTTGGCTCAGACTTTCAGGTTCGCTTTTTTTTTTGTTTCCTGTTGGGAAAGTATTTTTTCCTCCATTGTAATAATTAAGGGAAGTACTGAGATATTTTAAGAAGGAAGGTCATGGACTATTGCACTAAATGTGAATCTGAGAGTGCCTAGAAGATGTTACTAAATTACATTTCCAGTGACTGTGTTGGTGGTGATAATACAGAATCGAAACTTTGATGTTTAAAAATTAGCATATGGTACTTCTTGTTTCCTATGCCATGCTTTCCTTTTTAATAATGCCCTGGGGGGTAGTATCAATAGCTTAACTTTTAAGTGGACTCTGATTTTTAAGAACATACTAAACTCAACGTGGTTTTGGTATCAGTAAATACTTATTTTATTTGCCATTTGTCTTAAGTTTTATACGCCTTTAAAGTGCCAGCTGTATTTTGAAGACATTCTTACAGTTGTTTCAAGTGAAATTTTGAATGCTAAAAATTTAGAAAGAGATTATTTTCCTGTGAATAAACTGTTAAAAAGACAGTGCCCTCAGACTTATTTTTCCAAGACCACTGCTCTGTGTGTGAGTGTGGATGTGTGGGTATGCCCAGCCCCATAACGATTGGTGTGTCAGATATGTATCAGATATGTTGTCAAATATGGTATCAAGTTTTGGAACAAACTTTGATGCTTAGCGGAGCAAACAGCTGAAAATTTTTGAACCCAGGTGGGCTGAGTTGTTCTGTGGGTGGAGATCTCACTCCAGGCTGAGTACAAGCAAAGCTGGGACAGGGTTTTGGTGGATAAGGTCAAGGGCAGCTTCGTTGTGATTTGAATTTTTTTCACGTTTTTTTGAATCTTGGTTGGTGTGTGACAAAAGACTTCAAAAAGTGAGAAAGTGAGATAGTGAGAGACACTATTGTGGTACTTTGTTCACATCAGGAGAACCAGGGATGTGATGAGCATCTCTCAGCCTGGGCAGCCAGTTCTGACTTTCTAGGTGAGCGCAAATCCTTACCAGCAAGAGATCCCTTGGCTTCATTCTTGCTGCCCCTCTGCCTTTTTAAGCTGCACTCCCACATCGATTTGTGCTGAGCAGGCGCCTGTCCTCACGGGCTGCTGGGGGAGCCCCATGCTCTGTGCATCCCCCCAGCCCCTGCCGAGCCCTCCCACTAAATGTGACTCCAGGACAATGCATTCCCCCAGCACCTTTGGGGACATTTTGCTGGGAACTAAAGAAAAGGATCTCTCTCTTTTGGTTTTTTCCTCGCGTCCAGCTGTCAGTGGTTTCAGAGAGTCTTTGTGGTCCGATACATGAATTCAGCAGATTGAATGTTCCTTCTAACAGTTCTGAATGAAGACGCAATTGTTTTTTGGTTTTCTTTTTAAAGATATTTAATAAGATATTTTTTTTTTCAAATCAGTACAAAAATTTTAAATACAAAATTATTTGCTTTTGACATATCTCATATATTCTGGGAACATACTGAAGTCACCAGTGTCTGGTAAACTGTCCGTCCATTCTTGCCACCGTTCCATAAAATTTCTGAGATAAAGCACCACATTATATCACTGGAGTCCTTAGTCAATGTTAGACTGCATTAAACTCTGCATTTAAATAATGGTAATGCCAGTTAAATCCAATCTGAGTTCTGCATGAAAAATCTAGTTCATTTTTCACTCAAAAGCGGTAGCGTTAGCTAAAGTCATGGAAGAAGTGATGAGTATTTAACTCAACTAGCGCAGCAGTGTGTGATGTGCAGCACTGTACAGGGAACCACAGTAAAGTACGCTGCCCTTTGGAAACGGAACACTGTTGAGGTGAGAGTAGCACCACTGATGAGCAGACAGAGACTTCTTGCAGAGAAGTCGCTGTCCTCAAGTACAGGAAAGGTTGAGGCCTGCAGGTTCTCCTTGACAACTGGTAACATATAAATAAGGATTGGAAATCAGCTTTTAGATAGAATGAAGTTCTTGGATAAATTTGAGCGATCAGCATTGCTGGTAAACTTATCGGTTGATCTCAAGCAACAAATTAGTTAATTAGCAAACAGAGCTACTTCTGCTTTGCCTAGTCATTGAAGAGCAAACTGATTTAACTTTTGCTGAGTGGCAGAATAGGTGTTTCTTCTGACAAGCCAAATGGGTTCTTAGTATAAGCACAGACATCCAAGCAAATTTGTGCCATCCTGTGCAAGCCAAAATGTCTCAATGACATGGCACAAAGTAAATGGGGAGCCCTTCATTTTTGTCTCTGATTTACCTCATCTACTTCAGCTGTGCAAATAGAGATGGAGACATTTTGAGTGCTGTGGCCTTTGGAGGTGAAACCAGTGCCTGCTGGAGTCAGTGGCAGCATTTTGAGTCCAGTGACTGCTGGAGAAGACTCAGGGGAATTGGTTAGTTACAGCATCAATACTCCTTTTCCATCATAAATCATTCAGGAAAAAAAACTACCTGCAGGAGTATTTTATATGGGGAAGGGAAATAAAGGTCTTCAGCTACGAGAACCTTTGCTTTGTCAGGCAGACCTGCTGTCAAAAAAACCAAGAAACCCCCCACGGAGACAAATAAGCCACTCAAATTTTTTGTTATAATTAGAGACTGACCTACTCTGGTTTAAGTCACTGTTTTTCATCTCATAACTATGATCAATGCAACAGGAGTGAGTGACGTACACTAATTTGAATTTTAGTACTGAGTTATTGTGAATGAAATTAAGTAAGCATGGCATTGCAGAAATATATAACGTACAGCTAATATGTCCCCCTTGGGTGCAAAACAACTGCTTATGAACCTGATATGCATCTTTAGATATGTTCACCACACCTTTTTGTTTTTATAACTAGCTGTGCATAATGTTAAACTTTGTATTTATTCTTTTTTTTTGTACAAGATGGTCCAAAATGGTCATAAAATGCATCTTTTGTGGTATAAAAGTTGAAGCAGAGGAGAAAGGTTTTGACTTCGTGTGTGTGTGTGTGTCTGTGGGTTGTTGTGTGTGTGTGTCTGGTTTTTTGCTTTACATGGGATACAATAAATATCCTGAAAAAGATGAATGAACGTATTGCCCGGCATAGAGTCCTGCTGCCTGCTCGGATGGCATTTGAACGTAAACCTTGTCTCCAGGCATGAGCTGGACCACGGCACTGCCCGAAGCCTGGTCCAGGAAGCCCTTCTTGTACTCATCATAGGTGTACATCAGCGGCTCGTTGTTCTTGAACAGAGCCACCCACACGTTGGCCCCTTTACAGTGGACGTGGTAGGCGAAGTAGTAGACGCCGGGAATCTCGCAGGTGAAGATCCCCGTCTGGGGGTTGTAGTTCTGCCGGCCATTGTAAAGGAGCTTGTCAAACTTCACGGGCACCCCAACCCGGGGGAAGGGGGTGAGCAGCTCTGCCGTGAACGCAGGCATCTCGTAGACAATGCCACCAGCCTTGCCTTTCTTGCCCTTGTAGCCGTAGGGGGGCTTGACGCCGTCTATCCCTGGCCCCACCTCAGGCAGGTACTCTCCCACAGCTGGTGGAGTGGGTGGGATGATGACTGGGGGACCTGGGGGTCCGGGGGGGCCCGGTGGCCCCTGGAGCCCTGGCTGGCCAGGAGGACCGAGTGCCCCAGGCTTCCCTGGGGGTCCCTGCAACCCTGCAGCGCCTGGTTTGCCTATGCCAGGGAAGCCAGGGGGTCCAGGCATGCCTGGCTCCCCCTTCGCCCCTGGCAGCCCTGGGGGGCCGATGGGGCCGCTGGGTCCTGCAATGCCGGGGATGCCTGAGGGGCCCTGAAGCCCCTGGGCACCGGGGAGCCCCGGCTCACCCTTTGGCCCCACGAGCCCTGGGACACCCGGTAGCCCCGGCAAGCCTTTGTGTCCTGCTTCCCCCTTGGGCCCTGTGGGGCCCGGCAGCCCCCGCAGCCCAGGGGCCCCCACTTCCCCAGGAAAGCCTGGCTTTCCCGGAAAACCCTGCAGGCCAGGTTCTCCCTTAGGGCCAACCGGTCCCGGTGGCCCCACAGGTCCACCCTCTCCTTTGGGTCCTGGGAAACCAGCAGCCCCTGGGGGTCCCATGATGCCTGGCAATCCCGGCTGGCCTGGCTCCCCTGGCGGCCCCCCCATGCCAGGTGGTCCCGCATGCCCCTTCTCCCCCTTCGGCCCCAGGGGGCCGGGCAGCCCACCCACACCTCGCTCACCTTTGGGCCCCGGGAAGCCTGGCTTCCCAACCCCAGGGGGGCCCGGGGGCCCTGGTAGGCCTGGCAATCCCTGCTCTCCTTTGCCGCCCGGGAAGCCCGGCTGGCCAGGCATGCCGTCCTGGCCTGGTTTGCCGATGCCAGGTGGGCCAGGAGGGCCTTGGATCCCAGGGGCCCCTGGAGGCCCCTGCAGCCCTAGCTCTCCTGGGGGTCCAGGTTTACCCAGGGGTCCCTGTGGCCCAGGGAAGCCAACCATGCCTGGTTTACCAACCCCTGGCAGCCCCACGGGGCCAGGGGGACCAGGCAGCCCGGGTGGACCCTTCAGACCTGGCAAACCTGGGATCCCAATGCCCTTCTCCCCTTTTGGCCCTGGGATCCCAGGGATTCCTGGTGGCCCCTTCATCCCAGGCTCGCCCTTTGGCCCTGGCTGTCCCTGCAGACCCGGAGGACCTGCTTTCCCTATACCGGGAAGCCCATGAGGTCCTGGTGGTCCTTGTGGTCCAGGTATTCCCATAGGCCCGATCTCCCCCTTTGGTCCCATCTCCCCTCTTGGCCCCGGGGGCCCCATGACCCCTGGTTTTCCTGGCATCCCTGGCAAACCCGGCTTTCCAATTCCTGGATATCCCTGTGGGCCTGGTTTTCCTTTGGCTCCTGGCACGCCATGGCCTGGTAATCCAGGTGGCCCCGGTGGCCCTCTTGGTCCTGGCTCACCAGGGGGGCCTTGCTCACCCCTCAGACTCCGTATGGGCATTTCTGGGTTGGGAAGAAAAGAAGAAGAAAGGGGAAGGGAGAGAGACAAAAGATGATTGCAGTCACATCCTTCAAAAAACATAAAGGCAGTTTTGAATGGAATGTGCTTGTTACGATGCCTCATGGGTTTGTGGTATGTAGAGCCAGCTAGCCAGTTACAGGTTGGTCCTGGGAATGAAGAGGATGTTGCAACTGTTTTGCATACCCCAAACTTCCATGCATGTGTCTGTTTCCATAAAATAATTACTGTGCATCATATGTAAAAGCTATTTGTGCTTTACTAGTATTCTCCACCTATACAGTCTTAAACAGCAAAATCTGCACGTTGTCCCATATTTGCTGTACATTAATCTACCTTTAAGAGTTTTCACAAGACACAGCAGTTGCTCGGTGCTTTTGTTCTGTAGGAGGAGTCCTGGCATAAAAGTACTTTTGCTGGAGGGCTTACATGAGAAAGATCAATTAAAAAAGATTCTGTCAGTAAGGTTTGTATGTAGGTATGCCTGTATTCACCAAGGCTTTGGTTCCCATTAAGGTATTACTGGAAACCAACCTACGTCCTTAACCATCTCTTCTAAACGTTTTGCAAAATCATTCTATTGTCCAAACCCACATTTTTGTGTATGTGACCACTTAGCATTGCAGGTCAGGGAGGGAGTTTCTGTGTTTTGAGTGTTTGTGCTGGGGTCAGTTGCTTTTCAAGCTGCAGGTTTTTCATGTTAAGTGGAAAATCTCTCGAGCTCTAAAAGGGATAAAAAAGTGAGAGGCTTGAGGGAAGGCAAGAGATGAGGTTTCAGGACAAGAGAATTAACTGTTCTTTGAGAGGCAGAAACCCTTCCTCTCTGCACATGTTGTGTTTTATGCACGTAGAAGATCTTTGCTCATGAGATGGGTTGATTTCACAGCTAGTGATGTTTGTTCAGACAGTCCAAAAGTATTCCATTTCCCTCTGAAGCCAGTGGATGTTGTGGTTAGCTGAAGCCTCAGTAAGACAAAGGGTTAACCAGCTTGTCTGAAGTCACACAGACGCTGGCTGTCCTCACAAGGATTTTATGATACTGGGTGTTCCTGGTCACCCTTTGTATTTGGACTTTCTTTCTTATTTTGTTAAATATCTTAATACTGTCCAAACTTCCTTTACTGAATACAGAAAGTGCTTGTACGTGCAGACTTGTGCAGTAAACCTCTGTACTTTCAATCTTCTGTTACACCCATAAATAACCTATAGAAAGAAAGAGGACTCCAGAGTTGGAAGAGCAATTGTATGCTCTTATCTGCAAACCTCTAAATCACAGAGTCTGGGCAAATTCAGACAAAACTGTGATGTTCCCGTAAATTCAGATCTTGGGGCTGTTAGCTGTTATGTCTGGTTGCTGCAGTTAGAGTGAGAGCAGATCCAGGCAGGATCCTGGCCCATATACCTGGGGCATCCTTTGAAACCCCATCAGAGAGACTTCTGCAGGCAGGTGGGATTACGAGGTTTCTCCTAACCTTGAACAAGCACCCAGGCAAATCTGGGGCCAGCCATGGGTGCTGGAGGCTCATCACAGGTAGGGCTGCTCAGAGGCTGTGCTGCAGTCCAGAGGATGACTGTGGCCTTGTGCTGGTGCCCCTGAGCTGCCCCACAGCCTGTTTTGTTTACCTGTGGCCAGGTACCAACCTGGCCAGTCCTTTGGGCACAGGGGTGCTGTGCCCAGCCTGCAGCAGCCTCCTCCAATGTTCAGGCCCCCCCTCTGGCAAACAGTGCTCTGGTGCACTGGGTGGGGGAGGGACATGCCCAGCCTACCTTTCTCTTTCTTGGGAGCCATATCCTTGCCAAGCAGGGGCCTCTGTGGGATCTCCTTCATGTACTGAGGCAGATGGGGGTACTCTTTCCCGTACTGCATGTGGGGCATCTCCTTGCCCATGTGCTGCATTGGGATGCCTTCTTTGCCCAGCGGCATGTGAGGTACTTGTTGTCCAAGAGGTTGGTACTGGGGCACCTGAGGTGGCAGCTGCTTGATCCCATAGTAGGCACCTCCTTGAGCAGACCTCACCAGCTCCAGGTAAACGGTGACAGCCACTGCCAGCAGCTGCACAGGGAAGAGCAGCACGGCCATCACCTGCAAAAAAACACCGCAAAACCCACAGTTGGCAGAAGATTTTCATGTTATGTGTTTCCCATTAGGGCAACATGCTCTCATTTTCTGCAGCAAACTGGACCTAAACCTCCGCAAACTGGCTCTGGTTTGTGCACTGCCCTGAAGGACATGGAGCAGCAGGCCTGTATCTGGTTTATTGGAGGCTCTTACTCAAACAGCACTAATACAGTAAATGTCCTTACATGTATTTAGTTTTATGCTACCCCAGGGGTGCCCTCTGCAGTTTCTTCACACCTGCTCCCAGTTTGCTGCTTTCTCACTTGTGTCAGCGCCACATCACAGGTTGGGCAAGCTCTGCTGCAAGCTCTGGCACAGGGGAAGAGCAGGCAGGGGATGTGGGGGTCTAATGAACACTTTCTGCCCAAGGAAGCTAAATTGTGAGTGCCCCTTCCACTCTCCACAGCAATGAAAGCTCAGTTTCTGCAGCTTAAATCTGTGCCTATGCCCCGTGGCTGCAGGGTCTGTTCCTATTGCAGGTCTTACCAGCTCTCATCTTAAAACTGGGCTGGGATCCTCTCAGCCTCTACCCAGAAGTGGGCCATCTAAGGGCTGCCTGAGTCATCACTGCTCCAGTCAGATCAACCAACCCAAGACTTTCTCTGGGAATGTTAAACTATTTTCTAAAGGTCTTCTACTGTTTTCTAAAGATGGGAATTCTTGTCCCATCTGCTGTTGGCTTTCCTTTCTGCAGTAAGGGCATTTACCGGCATGTAAACTCCGGGAGGAGTGCAAACTGGGGAGAGCTTATGGTAAAATGAGACTCTCCATGTGTTGGAGTATTATATCCCACAACCGAATCCTGCCCTTTTTGGCAATTGCCAGGCCTGATGGCTGTCCCTCTGTCCCTGCTTTTCCACCATGCAAAGATGCCTTGCACCCAACCTGGGCACCTGGAAAAACCCCCATGCTTTTCCAAGTCACTAATGCTGCAGAGCTTTGCCAAACTGCCTGTTGGGACTCACTCCCAGCAGCTGCTGCACCCCGGTGTGATGAGGGCATGTATTATCATTACTGAAGGTGTAGTGGAGGCTAAATAAAAATTATGTAGTTGGAACCACAAGCAGAAGGTTTTTATTTTCAATAATAATTCTATATAGACAAATGAACTACAGAAAAGATGGAACTGTGTGTTAACAGCGAAACAAACGATTTAAGAAAATGAAATATTAGTGAGTAAACGCTAGGTGGAGCATATGTTGCACAGCTGAGTTTCTGCAGTCACTTTCTCTCCCAGGAATTCAAAGTCTTGGATGTAACCGGCTGCCATGTGGCAAAGTGCAAGCACAGTTGCTCATCCTTGTTCAGCACAGCATTTCAGCAAATGCTTCTCCTCCAGTGAGTTTAATGTGGCTTTTAGCCCACAGCTGGCTGTGCTGCTGTGAGCTAAAGGATTAGGGCCTTAGGACGTGGTATTTCTGCTTAAAGCCCAGTGGCACTGGACTTCGAGGAAAGTCTGTGCATGATCAGTTACTGTGGCCTGGCTGGGACATGGTAACTTATTAACCCACTGCAGCTTCATCTGGGCACATAAAACACTAAGCAATCTTTTTTTTTCCTTTTTTTTTGGGGAGGGGGAGATGTCCCCATTCTGTCCTCTGTTGGCCTTCCTGCCCCATTCTATACCATAACGAGTAACTTGCAGCAGCTTTGCCTTTCTGTAGTGTGACACCTGCCTCAGTTTGCAGGGAAAATCCCAGCTACTGGAAAATTTGCACCATTCTGTGCATCTCTCACAAAGGAAAAGCATTGCCCATATGAAAACAGAAATGCAGCAAAACCTTTAAAAAATTAGAAGATATTGGATGATTTAGGACTGTTGTTGAAATCTACAAGTATGAAGGGCAGGGTGGATTTTGAAGAATGAGGTTATTATATTAGCTTCTTGGCTACTTTGTTGTTCTGGTGACCAGTTTTGGGGGGTTTATTTTTTTAAAAAGATAACTTCAGTGGAATAAGTAGAGAGGGAAATAGGTAGAATTCCTTTGGATGAGATTTTGTCCTTGTTTTTATTACAAAACATGGGCTTTGTGTGCAAGTGGGAGGTATTTGAAATAACTGAAAAAATTTCCTTCGGGGAGACACCAGCCTGCCCGCAGCTCAGGGTGAACTCAACCTCCTGCTGCTTGTGCTGGGCTCCCTTGGCCCTGCCAAGCGTCACACAATGCACCTGCAGTTTAACATGAGATGTTTTTGTGGGCCCATGTGGAAATTTTGAGGGAGATGAGGCAAGACTTCTAGAGATAGGAAGGCTCCAGAGAAGGTGATCTCACTACATCTGTGTTTCCTGTCATGTTTTTTGACTCATCATAACCCAACCAGTGTGGCCTGGAAATGACAGATTGCTTCTCATCTATTGATTTTGGCTGGGGCTGGTGCCTGTGACTTGCTGAAGTGGAAGGTGGGGGCTTATTTACTGAACAACCTTGTGCTTAGATGGGACTTGGCTGACATCTTTGTGGGAGGAGGTCAGAGCCTCCCCAGTGGCCTTGTGAACTGCCTGGGTCTTGGGATCTGCCGCAGGTACTGGAGAAGCAGCCTGTGTTTGGTGCCGGCCGTACAGCTCATCTCTTCCCCACTCCCAAAGGAAGGAGGGATCAGACAAAACTAGTCTTGATGAGAAATGTGGTAGAGTTGTGTGTGCTGCTGCTGGATTATCCCTAAAAGATGCTGTCACTGTAAGGCAAGCCTGCCTGGCAGCAGGAGGGATGCCGAGGATAGTCTTCAGTATTTCAGCTCATTGCCTGTCTCATCCAACTCAGCTTCTCTAAAAAGTTATTTATGTACTGAGGGAAGTTGAAGGTCTTATTTTTTCTGCCTTGCAGTTGGTTTCTGAATACCTGGGTGCACAGCTCTGGTTTGAAGACCTCACCAGGAAACCACTAGCATCTTTAAATGCCTAAAAGCTACTGAAAATCTTGTTCTTGGTTTTCAAAAGAAGCCTATGGATCTTAAATGTTGGGCTTGTCTTTCAGAGTTTATGAATAGCAAAGGGACAGTTTTCCCAGCAGTGTCAGAACTTTAGGAAAATAGCAGAGTGAGGAGGAGAAAAATCTGTGCAGCCAAAGTGTAAGACTTCCCACACCTTTCACCCAAATCCCAGCAATTTAGGGATCATCTCCAAACACTTTCATGTAATGCAGTCTGACATACTTTCTAAAGTGTGTCTTTTAGTGGAGTGATAATTTGGCTCTGGATTGGGATATTCCTGTGCTACCAGAAATATGGCATTACAGGCACTACAATCAGTAGCTGATGCCTCTGAAACAACTCCACCTTTCCATAATGTAATTCAAAAGCCTGATGAATCTTTTATTGACTTTGCAGAACGATTAAAAGAATCTACAGAAAAACAAATAAAGGTGAAAGAAGCACAAGATGCCCTATTCCTGAAGCTAGCTATCTCCAATTCAAATGCACAGTGTCAACAGATACTCAGGAGCCTTCGTGACCCTACCCCCATGGATATGGTAAAGTCTTGTAAAGATATTAGCCCTAATGACAAATTAGCAAATAGCCTGGTCCAAGCTCAGGTGTCAATGTCAAACCAATTAGTTGAAGCTAATACACAATTAGGCAACCAAATTGCAGAAGCAACTCAGCAGATGGCAGAAAAAATGACCCAAGTTTTAGCAGCAGCCCTAGACCACTCCAAAGTGATATGCCATAATTGCAAACGTCCAGGTCATATGAAAGCTAACTGCCCACATTTTAAAAACCCCAATTCTCAAATTCCTGGGTTTCTGTCAGAAAGTAATAGGAATGTGTCTGTGTATTTGTGCACCTTAGAGAAGCCAAAGGCTTGGAGAAAGTGAAATTTTACCTTACCTTTTTTTGATGTCTGAAGGGAGATGGAGGAGAAGCAACTATGCCTTCACACTATGTGACATGTCATTTTGCACCAGTCATTCAAATTAAGCCACAATAAACATTTTGCTTTACCTGGGGTGAGACAATCCTGTTGAAGATGAGGGAATATTAACCTAAACCACAGTGTTCAGCTGCTTGTGTGTGAGTGCATGTGGTTGGTCTTGTGGGTGAGAGAGAGTCCCTGAAAAAACACATTTTTATGGGCAAAGCTCAAGTGAAAACATTTCTCAATAATCTCTTTGGTGGAGCTGTTCTCCTGAGAAAACGAGAAAGGACCTTCCTCTGACTGAGTTTTTCAGTAGAAACTGAAGACAAAACAAAATGTACCAGCAGTCATAATTCTTAAATTCTTAAGTTGGTGTGAAAAAATAATGGCTGGTTTAGCCTAATTATGTAAAAAATGTATGGAAAGAGTGATGATCATCCACTTGGGACTTGAAATCATAGGTGGTCTTGCAAAAGGTGGAAGCCAGATCTTGATTTATTGGTTCTTACAGGAAAGTCATCACTCTGCAACAAATGTTGGGTTTAGCTGAAGTTTACCCACATCTCAGAACCTCTAAGAGACTCAGCCAGAGACTACTCCTATGGGCTTAATTTACCACACCTTGCTTTTTGCTGTATTTACCAAATAGGCATAAGGCATGAGTAGATCTCAGTGACCTGAAGTCTTCTTCCCTGGGGTCCCTTCCATAGGGGCTGCCTGAAACTGCAGGACCAGATGTCCACTGCAAGGGGGGATGGTCTTGCTAGTGCTCAGGTTTCCACATGGAAAATCACTTCTGCAAAATAAAAGTTCTAGTGACTCTAGAGATTTTGTTACCAGAAGAGTGCCACTAAAAAATTTGATGATAAAAAGCTAAATTCTCTAGGATGTTTTTTGACTCAAGATCAAAAGTGGTTAGGAACACAGCTAATTTTGGGGTGAGCTTGACATATAGAGATATGCAGGAACAGCGTAACTCAATGGAAATCACAAATAATGTGTCACCACACGTAAGGAGCAGCAGCAGCACGGCGTTGCAGAGAGCTGATGGGTCAGCAGCACAGTCACTCTCTGTGGGGATTTCCCTGGCTGGCCCCCACTCCATATGCAGAGGTACATGGCAGCTCTTGGGAACTCAAAGAAGGGCTCGTAAGAGAGAGCTGAAGTCCTCACAAAGTGATAGCAATTTCTTTTCAGTTTTCATTTGTGGTGCTACTTCGGAAACAACCTATACTGTTCCTCTTTCCTGCAGTATGGATCCATGAAATCACTCAGTTATACTTGCAAGCATGTGCACACCCCCACTCCATGCATATTTTTGTTAAGGTTTCCACCACATGAAGAGCATTGAATTAAGCACTGGGCATATAAGTTGGGGGGGTTTTCAGCATTTGTAAACTAATTCTGTTAGACAGCTAATTTTCTTAGAAGAATTTTTAGCACAAAATTAGAAAAGTACCTATCAAGGCCTTAGTTCCTGTAGTGAACTAAGCTATTCCTATCCAGTGACTTCAAGTGAGGGGTGTGAAAAGTCCACCAAATGTTGATTGTTGTTCTCAGCACCAGTGCCACTGTGTAGGTGACTTGAGCAGCGAACTTCCCACCACAGTTTTCAAAGATACTGTTTCAAAACTTCATGGCAGCTAGAATTCATCTCTGGATCATTAACTCCTTTGAGGACTAACCTGTCAGTCAGTGAGTACTTTCTGAAGGTTTCTCCCTGTACTGTACAGAGACTGAATTTTAGCGGTAACTCATGTTTTCAAGGGCAGGAATAAACTAAACCTTCTTGCCAAATCATTTTGTATATACTCAAGAGTTTTGAGTGCCATTTAATGCTCACATTACCGCTTGCATATAAAGCACTCTTCTGCCTTTCTGTGCCCAAAAAAAGTTCTATGTTGTTTTATGTTTTCAAATTTGCTAGCAGACTAGTTAAATACAAGGTAGGGGGTTTATTTTTGCAAGTTCAGTCATACTCCACATAAAAGCAGGGAGTGAAGGCAACCAAATATAACTTGACAGGGATTTCCTCTGAAAACTAACCAGTTTCATAACACAAATTAAGACTAGCTACACTGACCTAATCTTATTTTCAGCAGCGAAGAGCAGGAGGACAGTAAAGGAGAGCGCAGCCCCTGTGCGAGGGCCCAGCCGTGCTGTTGGCAGGATGCAGTTGCTCCGTGCCTGACTTTGGCCCAAGCAGGTTTGGGGTTCCACATAATTTTGCTTTTAATGGTGCCTGCAACTTCATTGAAAGCTGTACTTGTTCTTGAGTAGGTAAATAGTTTACCTTGCTAAAGGGTCTATAAGGACCTGTGCATTCAGTAGGGAGGAAAGTAGGATTTATGGTAAATGTAATCCTTCTTCTTGCCTCTTGTGAAACTATCCCACAGAGATCAGGTTTATTTTTTTTCCCTTCCTCCTTTTTACTGTCCCTTCCAAGGAAACCAAGTAGTCTCAAGTGTCTGTGTTCAGTTTAGATTACCAAGAAATAGCTATTGTTTAGTATGTTAAAAATAAATCATATTTTGCTCAAGGTCTAACAACTGTGTCTGATTATCATGTGGTATTTACTAAATCTGAGGCAGTCATAACAAGTATTGTCATAATAAACATTTTAAAATGCATGCATGCATAAACCTGCTGCTAATGGGAAATATTCAACATGTGGCAGATGGCTTGCTTCTAGGTTGTTTGGTTTTTTTTAATTCAAAATGGTGCCTGCAGTTTCTTTCTTAGAGAAGTGTGAAAACATCTAAATAAATGCCTTCACCTTAAAAAATGATGATCAGCTATAAGCTATCTTTGGCTTCACTGATAATTATATGGTCTTCTATTGCAATTCCTGGGGCGGTCTCTGTTATCCATTTGTAAATGCATTTCCAAAGATGAAGCAATTGCCTCTGCTCCAGTCTTTCTGCAAATACATTCATTCATGGGCTCAGTCTGGATGTTCACCCAGCTCTCTGTGGGCACCCTTGGACTTCCCATGTTTCTTGCTTCCAAACAGTGTATTTCTGCATGTGGGCCTGTATCTGTTGCTTGTGTGCAGGTATTTATATGTGCATATCTATGTGAAAATATGTCCTGGGAGTGGAGGCAGTCACAATGAGAAGGAGATTTTAGCCCATGCAGACACATAATTAGATTGCCTTTAGTCTTCTCCCTATGCCCAGTGTGCTGTGAGCCTACCTACGTGGGCCTGGGTAGGCATCTCCTTCTCTCTCTGCAAACCTGGGCATGATTAGATTGGCAGCTCCATAATCCCTAACTCCCAGGCACAGGGCTCTGCTGACACAACACAAACATGAAGCTCATGATTTACGATGATATTAAGATGCCTGGTGCTAGTAATTGATTTCCAGGGGAGTTCATCTCTTGCATGTTTTTGAGGATCTGGCCCAGATGCTGTTTGCTGGAAAATGCCTGAAAGCTACTTGGAGTCAGATGGCAGGGAGCCGTGACAAGGATCAGTAAGTTGGGCACCGCTGGCTGGGTGACCACAGTCCCCGGGGATGCAGCTCTCTGGCGTGGTGGCATGTGCTTGTTTGCACGAATCAGTGTCTGACCTTGGGGTGGGGATGAAGGACCAACGTGGGGGAATGTTTGCAGAAAAGCATGCGACTTTAATTATGGGATTAGAATTAATTATAGGTAGGATTTAGCAAATACCTGCCTTTGAATACATTTTCCTGTTCTCTGCCATACAGCATGCACTTGAATCCTCTGCCTAATGCTCTCTTCTGGGCAGTTTGCCTACAGTCTTGGTGGCAGGCAGATTGATGGAGGCACTTTAGCAACTGTCACCAGCTCCCGGTTCAGCGACCGGCTGCGTGAGGCACACAAACCTGGATCCAATAACGTGGAACACACAAAGTGATCAAAGCCTAGAGCTGCCTCCCCACTTATCAGCACGTAACCGCCCTCCTGGCGCCGAGCCCGAGACTGGCCACCAGTGCATCTGAGCACAGACTGGTTGTTCAACGTGGGAACGGGACTGAGGGCTCCTTCTCTGAAGTGATGGTGCTACCCAGTGCTGCAGAAGGAGCTCCCTGTGGGGCAAAGGCAATGACACTGTCCAAGGAATTTGCCTTATCAGATGTAACAGGTTTGCTGTGTGCAGCCCACTGGAAAGGAGGCTGGTTTTCATGGAAGTGCATTTGTAGGCAACCAACCATTTCCTAAGAGAGCTGTTGGTATGGAGATTGTTTTGGCAAGAACGCTTTGCATCTACTGCCAATCCACTACCCCAAAATAAATGCAAAGACAGACAACTGGTGATGTTCTTCAGACTGAGGTGTGTGATCCAGTAGGCTGAACCTCGAGGTGTTGATAATGAACTATGGTGATTTCTGGTTGCAGAACAGTGTGAACAGGGAACTGCAAGCTTTCTTTGGAAACCTCCTTTCTCAGCTGTCACTCGTCACTCTTGGCCTTACTCTGCCCTGGGACAGGTTGTGCTGGCTGCGTGCAGTAGAACCCTCCCAAATTTTTATGGTGCGATTGTTTGCATGTTATCATGGTACAACAGTTTGCAAAGTGTATCACAGCATTTTGCTGTTTTAATCCAAAGCAGTGCCTTTAGGCGGTGCTGCTATGAATTAGACTCGCTGGTGAAAGTGTAAATAAAGTTTCCATTTCACTACCTCTTGGTTCAGCCAGCTACAGCTTTGTGAACAGGCCATACACTAGCAGTGGGCTCTGAATGACAAGTAAATATTCTGCACAGTTCACTGTTAAACTCGTTAATCAGTGAAATGCTCCATCTCATCAGATGTGTAGGGGTAGACAGAAATGAGGGAAGATTATCTCTTTTTGTGACAGTAAACTGAAGCACATCCTAAATCTTTGCCCAAATATATGCCAGTGCCAGAATCTTATTCTGAAGGTTATCTGTCAGTTTTACTGGTCAGAGAACTCTTAGT
Source organism: Corapipo altera (assembly GCF_003945725.1). NCBI lineage: Eukaryota > Metazoa > Chordata > Aves > Passeriformes > Pipridae > Corapipo > Corapipo altera. Next base: position 772,301 of record NW_020884910.1, on the reverse strand, counting down.
TCCTCATTTGATTAATCACATTATTGTACTAAAAGCAGAAAAAATAAATTGTTGTCTTTGTGGAGGTGCATTGAGTCCTAAAGAAGCACGAAAGATCAACCCCAGCTATGTATATTTTATTCTAATACAGTGTGGGTTAAAATTTTCTTACATGTGTCTGGGAGGACTGCTTAGAGAGGGAACATTCTGTGAATTACTAGATCTCAATACCTTTAGGAAAGCTTACATGTGCATCTGCAAGACACAGCTAGGTGCTAGAGTGTGTATTTTTCTTAAACACTTCCCAAGAGGTGACAAAAGAAAGACAAATCCTGATTATAGAAGTGTTCTTGGTAATGACAATGACTGATTGTTACAGATGTGTCAGGGAAGATAATCTGTCTTCTTATCAGTTTAAGTGTTACATAAAGCAGTAGAGCTGCCTGCAGTTGTAATATTCATGCAGGGTGGACTTTTCAGTCTAAGGTATACTTAGTGCCAAACCTAAGGAGACCAGGGGAAAGTGGCCAAAAGCTGCTCTTGTGCTTCTCTTGATCCTGAGGCTGTAGCAAGTACTATTTCAGTTGCCAGTGCCACTTGATGTCTGACTTGCCCTGCATGGCCTGTGGGCCACCCGCAGCACCCTGCTGTGGTGTGACGTCCTGCCACTGTCACCATGCCTTCATTGAGCTGAAAAGGCTGCACTGTGTCCAGGGTGGATAGAACCCAGCCACAGCTTTGGGAAAGGCAGGTGTCTGTCTGCTAATAACACTGAGGTCTGGCCAGTGTTCTGCCATGGGACATTTTGGGAGGTGAGGGCTCCTGGCAGCTACAGAGTGCCTGAGGCAGGCAGGAGGGATGGCTCTTTGTAAAGAGATAAGTTTTAGCTTTTTGTTATCAGTGATGAAGCAGGGACTTCTCTGAAGTTTAAAACTTTTTAGCTCTTTTTAGCACTGCATACATTCTGATTAAATATAAGTGCTTTACAGATCTAAATGGGAGACGTTAGACCCTACCAAGGAATCAAGATCATGAAATCTCATTAAGAACAAGAGACTAATTCTGGGTGCACGGATTCTTTGGCTGAAGTCTTTTGGTTATAAGGAAATGTTATTTCATGTGCCCCTGTGTAGTGATCACACTCCAGGCTTTGCAACCCCTTATAGCATTTACTTTAACAATCCTGGGAATTCCTGCACTATAAAGCAAGAAATGTGTGCCAGACTCTTGAAGTGCTTGGCCTGATCTTAATTTGAAATAATTTATTGTTCTCTGTGACTCCTGTTGCAATCCTGTGGCCTTATGTGTTGTCTTCTTGCCATAAAATTTGCTTGATTGCCTCTGTCTGAAACTGGCACGGCACAGCATTTCTGTTCCTTTTCTCACTTTGATGGTGTACAAAATGTGTTTTCTTGGCTCTTGCCCTCATGCTATTTCATGACTTTTTTTCCTTTTTTTTTTTTTTAATAAAAGCAAAAGGCTTTGGAGGCTTTATTTTGGAGACGAATTGTTGCAATTTGCAATATTTCCGTTCACTGTGCTTTGATGAACCTGTCAAGAGAAAGAAAGAGCAGCCTCTCTCTCCCTTATTTTTATTTGCTGTGCTCTAATTCTGCAGCTTCCCGGAACTCCAAAGACCCAGTCCAAGGGAGATATGAAAACAATAACAAATGTCTGTAAAATATTTTTCTTGAAAAAACTTCCTCTCAGACAATTTTTATTGGAAGATTATTTGCCATTAAAAGAATTCCTGCCCTTTACATACTTTTCCTACCTTTGCTCAAACAGTGGAAGAAATAATCTTACCTTAGAAAGTTAAACATACTAGACTACTCCACCCAGACAGAAATCAGGAGCATGTTTTAAAATTATTTACCAACAGTTATTTTCCTATTTTATTATAAAATATTGCAGATATTGTTGTATTTGTTAGGATGTGCTAATCATGACCTGATACTGTTCCATTCACAAAATCAAGCAGATCTTACCTTGTGATCGTATTTCCTAAATGGGTGAATTATTTTATTTTTATGCTGTTTTTCTTGATGAAGACTAAGAAAACAATAACTACAACTGAACACTCACTTGGTTAAAATTATTTCAAAACTGGGAATTTAATTTTTATGAAAGACCCTTTGTGCTCTGGGTCATACCTTTGGGCAGACATGAAGGTGGAAGTCACTAGATGGTTGACAGTGGATATGCCAATGTATGTCTTTCATAATCTGAACTTGGGTGCAAATCATGACCAAAACCCACCGAAAACTCAAGTGCACTCCTCTAACTGCCATGGCTGAACTGCACACACACATCCCTGTGTCATGCCAGAATAGATCTGCCCATAATGACCTTCTTCCTCTTGTGGAGCAGGTAAGAAAATGCATCTTAGTTCAGTGTGCTTCAGCAACATAAGCACTTGACTAGTTGAGGGGCAGGGAGGAAAAGCTTGAAATCATTGTTACTTCTGAACAAGTGTAACTTGTACAGGCCTACACAGATACCACTCTGTTCCCACTCTACGAGTGCAAGTGCAGAAACAAGGGTAGCATGACAGCCTGAGTTGTGAAGTACTCCCTATAGGTCTGATTCAGTGAATACTCATAACAAATGTTTGCTACGTCTCTCAAAAGCACATAGAAGAAAAAGGACACTTCTGAAACACATGAAAGACCCTCCCCATCCCATTCACACACACTTATCCTGCATCCATGAAAATATATAGTCATTGAAACTCCAAAAATGTCATGAGGGAAATTAATTTCCTATATGCAATCCAATGTACTGTGGTTTAAAGGACTTAAAATTACCATATTTGTCACCCTGGAACAACCCAACCAAGGCCAAAGGAAAGCAAAGCCAAGTGCTGAAGAGCAAACACTATCAGTCACTCACTCAGGTCTCTCAACTCTACTCCAAGAGAAACAATCTGAAAGGTTCAGTGCAGCCATTTGGACCCATGATAACTGTGAGACTAGCAAATATTCAGGCTGCAAAGCTGGTCAGTGCTCAACTCCCAGGGCTAATGGTTATAAAATAGCCGCAGTGGGAGTCGGCACTTTTATTTCATCAGTGCTGCATCCAGGATGAGGGGCTGTGCCAGTGGGGATAGGCTGTCAAACACACTGCTACCCTGCTGCTCAGCTGGATCCAAGGCAGACACCAGCTTCCCTTCAGCTGCCTGCAGAACTACATGGCAGACTTGGGGCTGAAAGGATATAGGTTTAGAGCAGGGAATTAAAGCACTTCAATCCATAATCGAAATCCAAGCCCCTGATCAGGTACTGATTAGCTCTTGCCTGATCTCTGTCTCATCACTGAAATCCTGCCCAAAGTAGTGGTCCCACTGGTCCCATAGCTTTCTCAGTGCCAGGTGTGGAGTTGAGGCTCCCTTTGCCTACTGATGCCTCCCAGTCTTTCAGACATGGTCTCATGGGCTTTCCCTCCTCTCTGTGGCTTCTTGGGTCTGCTGTGACCTCTGCCAGCTCCTACCTACCTCCTGGGAGCTGATGCCTGTAGCCTGCTGGCTCAGGCATGCCTAAGGGGTAGGAAATATGAACTTAAATGCCTTCTGCTAAAGGAAGGAATTAGACTCCTCTTCCTCAGTGCAAGGAACACTGCTGATGGGCTGCACCGAGTTTGAAAGAAAAATTTGGCACCTGCCAACAAAAGAGTATTGTGAGCTATGAACCGAGAGTAAAGGGACTTGAGCGCTTGTACTTCATTCACCAAAAGGCACTTAAACCCAGGAGAGAGCAGGATTTAGGATGAACTGAAATCTTACACTTTTCCTATTTGGCTGGCTTAGGCAGCTCCCCAAACAGTGGCTTTTGTGAATCCCCCTCTGAGGCACTTAACTTACACACATGCATGGAGTCTCAGCATCTAATTCAGGTATGTGGACTCCATTATGGAGCCAGATGCAAACTTCCCATCATGGATTAGTATCTGAAAGGTTCTATGTCCTGTATTGTCAGTTAACTAAGGCCTCCATTCCCTGCCCAGTCCTCCTTTTTTGTTTCAAAATCTGGATTACTTTTAAGGAATTATGTATTTTAAAAAATTATTTTTGTATCTATGCAAAGGAGTAGTTAAGGCGTGTACGGGGTGATAGAGTTAGGTCAACAATGACTAACAGATGATACAGTTAGGTCAACAATGACTAACTTCACAAAATCTGGCATTAGAAAAATCAGTGTACTTAAATGACATCATATCCTTCCCCACAAACTTTGTCCACCAGATCCTTAGTGCTGAACATCAGAACCAAAGGTTTATGGCTACCTACAGGCCATGGCTCAGCCAAAATCAAAACTAAATCCATTAGGGTAATATTTCTCTATCAAGGAAAAGGGTATCATGTTTCTCCAAACAGCAGAGTGTCTATCAGCAATGCTTACAATGATTTTCATTTCTGTGTCTTGTTTGAGATGGGGCACCTGTGTTAATTCCAAGTTAATTTTGTCTTTGGTCAAGAAACCTGCTCAGATTTTCAGATGTTAGTGGAAATCATGTATTCTTGATAGAAATACTTCTAATCTGCTTTGTGGCAGGCTTGTTTAACCATGCTAAGGAAATAGATGTTCTTGAGTACATAATTATAGCCCACAGGCTCAGAGTTTGAGAGGGTTTTTTACTTAGGTCTGAGCAGTATTCCCTGAAAATTGTTGCAAAATTCTCAATAAGTTAAACAGTAAGGCTGATCAGATCCTACAGGAATGAGCTCCTTAAAGGACTGTACTCACAAGTTCTACTAGTAAAGTCATCCAGGGGCTAATGTTTTCAAAAGATGTGTTTGCAGCTTTGTGAGCTCCAGAAACCTTTCAGAGAGACTTTGGCAAGTACCAGTACTGGACACAGGGTGCAATTTTGGCTGTGTTTAGAGTAGGAGCATTTTACTGCTAAAGGAATACTAAATGTCAAGGCTAGAAGCAGCCATATGCACACAAATGAAACAATCCATAAAATAATCAAAAGCTCCCAAGTCAGCTTTGCTGGTATTTCTGCATCTATGTGGTGGCATAATTGTTTCACACTGCTGACTGAGGGGACCCCAGAGCGCAGCAGCTTCATGGCAGGCAAAGGAAGAAGCACCTGGAGGAGAGCTGGATTCAGAATGGAGGGGAATGTGTGAAGGAATTAACTGACATACCAGAGATTTAACAGTGCTCTGCTTGGAACTGAGGGGTAATCCAATGTCTTCCATCGTCACCAATTTAAGCTTTAATAATGAATCAGAACTGATTGTACTGGACAAAAATCTAAGAGCTTTTATAATCAGTGGGATTGTATGGCATCCATGTTTGCTCTTTCATTAGATGCTGTTTTCATTACAGGTTTTTGAAAATAACATGCAGAGAGGCGAAGCAAGGCAAACTTAGGGAGAGTTTTTGTCTTTTCTTTTAAGACATAGTGGGCAAAAAGTACAAACTGCTGTCACATGACAATGCCATTGCCTTTAAATGTTTCAAATAGTATCTGTAGAAATAGATTATCACCCTCCTCTTTTCATTTTCAACCTAAAAGGCGACACCAGTAATGAAAATCACTGAAAAATTGAAAAAAAATCCTCCAACTTGGTGTCTTTCATCTTTTTTGGCAATTGTATTTTTTTTGCCTGTTCAGGCTCTAGACTGGATTATCTCCTAATGTGTGTACAAATCTCATTAGTCACCTTTGAGAACTGCTGTTAATTCTACGCATGCCTCTCCTTCCTGAATTCCTTCTTGTTTTATCTGCCTTCTCTTTATTACTAATACCTATACCTTGTTTTATCCTTTCTTCTACCTTCTACTTATATTTAGTCCCCAGATAATGCAGTCCCTTAACCATGGTCTGTTGAAAATAATTTTTTTCTTCTTTTGGTAAGGATTTCATGCCATTACGTCTTTGGTTTGGAATGAAGTCCTCATCTTGATTAAATGTGACACCTGAAATGAGGACTAAGCCATGACAAGTCATCCAGAGCAGGGGGAGAGATTTGTGTTTTCCTTCACTTGCAGTCATCAGTATATTATGACCATGAAACACTGATGTGGCATTCATAACCTAGTGATAACTGTTATGGAAGAGAAGACAAACCTACTTATTTTTCATTTGGAAATGCAAAATTATTAACGCAATATTGTTGAAGAATTTGCTGGCTAGTTTTCCCTTGACTGCCTCAGGCTAAAAATAATTGCTGAAGTTTAATATTTTATGAAACCTCCTGACTATGAAGGTCTAGTAATTCTCCTTGGGAGGATCTGTGACACAGATAAAATGCAGAAACCTGAACAGACATGATGGAAAACTACATGCAGAAGAGACTGTAACTTTGAGAAACTTGTGTCCCTCCAGTGCCTGTGCATCAATTGTACTGGTGAATATCTATTTTTTAAAGTAAAAGAAAAAAAAGGGTATTTCCTAGAGTTCAGTAATACGGGCCTCCACAATTACAAAGAAAAACCTTACATGATCTGGAACAGATTTTTCTGTAGTAATTCAATTAATTGCTTCCATATAACAATTAGCAACATTAGAAGCTCATGAAATTCAACAGTCAGGGAACTGGTCACCTGTGCAGACAGGTAACTTGACATAACCCCATTAATTTTGATGAGAACTGTAACCTGTATAAAATTTGCTAGTTGTTAAATACTTTAAAATGGATCTCAACCTATATATACCCAGGCAGTTATCCATGCAATAGACTGCAGCCCGTTTTTCTTAATCAAGCACAACTACAATGAGAATTTTGCTCAATTAAGAACAGAATAATTTGGCTGGTTTTTGTTCAGTTCTTGGCAGTAGAAAAAAAGTGGTCTTTCCAACACTAAGTGCCAGTGCAAAATATTTTGGCAAGGAACAAATGTCAGTTTAGATCTATGAAATTACATTTCCAGGCAGTAAAATTAGAATCACTCTGGTTTGTATTAGCTTAAAAATGCCCAAACCCTGGCCAGCTATTGTGGAGCTAAGTAAACAGGTATCCACTACTGGCCCAAATTCTATTCTCAGTTATAGTAGCATTTTGACTGCAGGGGAAGTAATTCTGATTTTTAAACAGAATAACCAGTATCACTGAGTCTTAACTTTTCCATGTGCTTAGTTTATTGATATTGGTATTCTGTTGTAGAAATTATCACAGTGGTTAAATGTATCCTGTTTGAAGTGGACAACACTGATTGGTTTTGAGTCTATTTTACTGCATCTTATCTTGCCAATGATGACATTTAATAGGATGTCCCAGATGAACAGCTTCACTTGTCTAGCCCCTCTGAGCTAAAAGGAAATTTTCCAAAGATGGAAGAGTTGGAAGATGAGTGGGAGTGTTGCTTTCCTTTAATTATTTTCTTTTAAGGAAATGTTTTTCTTATCATTCTTTTTATCTATTCAAAACTATCCCAAAGTCTTCCTGGAAACTGGGCTGGAAATGTCATGAGAACAGACATTATTTCATATATCTGATTTTTTTTTTTTTCAACTGGCGACAAAGATCCCATTTAATTAAATGAAAGCAGACTTTGGATGTCTCTGTTGATGTACAGACCTACAGGCAGTAGGAGAACGAGGGAAGAACCTGTAACGTAAACCTATCTATTACATTAAAAATACATACTTATGTTCAGACTTGACTGTTGTTTTACAAGGAACTCCCAAGAAAACATGCATGTGGATCCCATTTCCTGCAGAAGTTTGCTTTTAATGCTCATGTAATCAACATATCATACTTCAAAGATTTTTTAGTTTAGCTAGAAATAGGGCTGTAAATGTTCTACTCATATCCTTCCCCGTGGCTTAGCTGATGCTACCAGCCAACCCACTTCATACCTGCAGAAAAGACTACTCCTTGTTGGCCTGCTAGGGAGCTCTGTGGGCCAAGCATCAGCTCTGCAATCAGGTCTATAAATCTTCTAGATTATTTGTGTGCTGGAGCTTCTCTTGCCATTGTGATGAAGAAATAATTGAGTTGCAAAATTCTACCAGTTACATATGAAGCTCATGAATTTTGTTCTCTAACAAAAGCATTATTTTGTAAAGAGGGGGGAAAAGTATAAATGTAAGCAGATACATATGTTTTTAGTACTTAAACCCATTTAATTACATTATTATTTTTGCCAAATAAGATGACATGGACAAGTTACATGTTAGCCTTTTTTGTGAATTTAACCAAAGTGATCACGCATATTGTGTGCTGGCTACACACACTATTACCTTTGATCTTTGTCCAACTACAGCAAATTAGTGCAAAAAAAAGCGTGGGAGGACCCAGGGCTTCCAAATGTATTAAACTCATTACTAAGATGCTTTAAACTTACTCATCATTCAGCCTTATTCACTCTTGGTGATGATGGCTCACTGACTAAAAGTAATAATCCTAAATTGAATTGTTTTTTAAAGAAATGCAGTGGTGCCTCTGTAATTACGATATAGATGATTCTCAAGAAAAACCCATTTTGAAGGTTGCCACAATTTAAAATGCATTTCTATAGCCTTGCTCAGCTGTGGGCTGCCAAAGGATGTGCATAAAAAATGAGTTGAGGTGTCAGTGTCCAGAAAAGTCAGTGGTTTTTTCTGCAGATAGAACTCAATGTTTTTTTCTCCAGATAGAACACGGACTCCCACAGTTGCTGTCTCTGAATGTGAGGCTGATGCTCTGAATCAGCGTGGTGAAACAGGCACATGCTGAATGTTTACCGTTCTCTTAAGATATTCTTTCTTTCCTGCAGTGCTGGAGGGGAGTGGGTTAGAAAATTATAAATGTAAAATACTGTTCCTGTCTCCTATGAGGACACACTGCCTAGAGAACTAGGGACATACTGACTTACGTTTTTTCCCAATGAATTCCTAAGGATAGACTTAGACATGCTCGTATCTCTGAAAAAGACTGAAGAGAGATTATAAACTGTCTGGTATTGTTGAGTTAACTAATGGATTGGGCAGTAGCTCTGAGAAAAACTCCTATGCTGGAATTGAATCCTGCCTGCTTGCTCACACCATGGGACTGCAGTAGGGGGTGGCAGAATTCTGGTTGTGAGCCCTGACCTGGTATGTCCAGACACCATCACTCAAGCAGCAGGCTCAAGTTTTAAAAGAACTAGAGATTTTTAAGCATGCGTGTAAGGTTGTTCTAAACTACCTCTATGACCTTGGGCAAGTTACTTACAGCATCATTTTTCTTTTGATGCCATGGAAAAGGCAGGCCTGAGCCAACATATACATATTGCTTGCTGTCACTCCACAGCTCCTGCTTTTTGGCACATTCTAACCGCCGCTCACAAGTTTCTTCCACCTTGAACACTGCAGTTTCTGTTGGAGATGGAAAGAAGCAATGGACACAAGCAAAACAATGGGCAGTGGAGTGTCTTGTAGTGTTTTAAAGTCCCTCAGTTCCCATGTCTCATTTAGGACACCTCTGGAGTTCAGGACTCCAGATGAGGTCTACAGCACAAGAGTAGAAATGAGTTGGCAAGCCAACCTGTGATGAGCATCCAGATGGTGCAGCCTGACTGACAAGGGTGTTCATGCTACCTGGTTTGAAGTTAAATCTTTGGGTACCTCTGCAAGACATTGCATATGCTTCTGGGGCTTCTGTGTAGGTATTGCCATGCTTTGCTAAATCTGCTTCAGTTCCTCACTTGCAAAATGGGTCTGAAACTCCTTACTTAGCTCTGAGTGATGCTGTAAGAAGTCAAGCATCTAAAAAGAGTCAGCCTTCTCTTTCTCGTGCTTATGAATGTGTAACAAACTAACTTGCTTAAGTGCGGTGGTTAGTGGCAGTAAGCTCTTTTGTGCACTGTGTTGTTTCCAATAGTTTCCAGACCCTGCAGTTGACTGTTTACAGGTCCCTCTGAACCTCTGACTTCAAATACAGCTACACAGAGACCGCAAGTCAGTCTTGATGAGCTGACACATTTATTCGGGTTCTCTTCAGGGCTATGAAATGCAAAAGAATAGTTTCCTGAAAATATATTTGTCAAGAAGATGAGCACTCAAGATAAACAATATAGTGGAGGCCAAAAAAGAAATTGAAACAGGACATCCCCCCACATTGTTTGCTTAAGCAAAATCAGATGGATTTGTCTCTGGGGACTCCAGGACTGGAGCTACATTTTTTTTTCATGCTAGGTGGCATATTTTGCCTGCTCTTTTTTTCTGGCCTTGCTTTTGTGTATATCAGAGTGTCTTAAGCAATTATTCACTTCAGTTGTTCTATTTCATCCATGCAAATTAGAACTGTAGTTGCAGTTCATATGAAACTGTAGCACTATTCGCATTTTTTCTTAAATCCTCAGTGTGTTACTCAAATTCTACATGCTAATTCATTGCTTGGTCTGACTACATACAATTTGTTAACTTGCTTTAAACCCTCACACAAGCCTTTAATTACAATGTCTTTCAAGAACAATTCCCTTCACAGTCTATGATGTTATTAAGAGATTGAATAGTGCTTTACAATTAAAGGGAGACATTTCTTTGTCTTGACATTTTGATTTTTCCTGGATTAGGTCACTATTATTAATGAAATTATCTTGCTTCTGTATTTATTTCACTCCAGTATTAAAATCACCAGAGCAACTTTTTTCAGAGTCTTTTCCAGAAATTCTTCAGTCCTAGAAAAATGCATACTTCACTTAAACCAAACCAAACAAAAAAACTATAAGAAATGGGTCTTACTGGAAGGAAACTTTACAACAAGTCCGCACTTTGTGAAAGAGGAATAAAGCTTAGGCTCTGATGCTCATCTCTCAGTAATGTAATTGAGAAGTATCTTCCTTTGCATCAGTGGCATTGTCCATGTGTAAAATTGGGATAAAATGGCTGAACAAAACAACTTCTTCATGTTCGTAGCTAGTTCATCTCCTGAGAAACAGCGGAGGAGCCTTCCTTACTGCCAACTTTCCAATATGGCATTTAGCATGACTGTAAAAGTCTTGGGGAGAAGGAGGTGAAGAGGGTAAAGAACTACTGACGAAAAATGACACTGGCCTAATGTGCATTAGTACATTAAAAAGAGAAAAGAGTGTAATAAGGTTTAGAATAATTTTTTGTTTTAATCACGGAAGTCCTTGTCATGCAGTAAGCAGCTGAGTTTGCTTAAGGAGGACAAAACAAACCAGGGCATGATTTGTGTGAACTGCATGGGGAGGCCATGCAGTTTTTGTGCACTGGCCTCCAGCCACAGGCTGTTTCCAGTGCTCCAGCTGGGTTGGGGGGATGCTGCAGTCCTTGTGTCTTCACCTATTCAGATTCTGGTTCCTCCCCCTCCACCCTCTCCCAGGGTGGCAGAGCAAGCCAGCCTGGTGCCTGCTGTCCTAGAGGATTAGCCCTTTGCTTTAGGGGACTGGGAGAAGCACTCCTACCACCATCAGTGGCCTCCACCTTCAAGCTCAGCTGCTCAAGCTGTGACCTGCTTTTGGAGCTCGCCTGTTACGACTTAAGGACTAGGTAGTGCTAATGAGTGAAAAAAGAGCTGAAATGGGTGATTGAAATGAGACTCTGAAAGCAGTGGAAAGGAAGGCATTTGCACAATTCTGTAAAGGAAATACTGTTATTCCTAAGGAAAGGGTACTATTTCTGCAGCTCTAATTTAAGACATTTCCTCTTTATCACCAAAGCTGCACACTGGGACTCATCTAGGCTTAATGCATCGGGCAGTTCAGGGATGGTCAGCTCATATGAACAATTGTAGCTTTGTAAACTTTGTTTGGAGTTTTATTAGATTCCCTACTGCAGTCTTCAGCAGTCAAAATGGGCTGTGTATTAAACCCATCTACTAAACCCATCTTGTATAATTTTTCTGATTCCTGATGTAGTAGTCACTGTAACTAATTTGTGGCAATAATCAAAGGAGAATCAGATGTTTATGTATTCTTATTTGTAACAGGGATAAAAGAATGGATTGTTAGCAAGTATATTTATAAAAACAAGCACACTGAATGCCAAATGGTGTAGCATCAAATGTTTCTCATCGGTGTATATGTATTTAAATACTGACAAGTGCTACAGCCAATTCAAATGTCTGTTGGAGCAATTTTTGATCAGTATGGAAACTGCTAGGTTTCCATGGGAAGGCCTTGGGAGGGGACACGTCTTGGTACTGACACTGCCCCATAGGTGGCGTGAGCCGTCCACTCAGCACAGACACAGGTCTAACACTCCTCTTGCATTTAAAAAAAAAAAAAGAAGCAAAATAAAAAAAAACATGTCCACATGATTGTCCTTTATATAGGAGCTATGGCCCATATTGGCTGGTGCACAACTGCTTTATATTGCCTTCATGTCTGAACTATCACACTGTGATAAATGAAAGATAGTTCTTTCTGGTAAAGGTAAAATATTATTTTAAGACACAATGTTTGCCTGTGCCTATGAATGAGGAGAGTCTTCCTTTCTTCCATGTACTTTGATCACCTACAGACAGCTCATTATGAACAGCATATTCCTTGTAATGGCCAGGGCAAATATGATACAAGCTGAGCATTAACAAATGCCTTTTCTTTCTGGCTTCCTGTCATTTAGTCTGTGTTTAGCTTTTCTGACACTCTCTCCTTTGTCAAAAGGCAAGGGCCTTTGTTTTCTAGCTATCATGGAAGTGTATCATGTTGGAATATGCTTTACTCTGAGCACATCAAAGTCTGCAGATTTTTCTGCTGGTGGGTAGACAATGGTAAGCATCAGCCCTTTGAGCTTAATCATTCTATATTTAGGGAAGAAAGGGAATGAATCTGGAGTGTGTCTGCAGTTCCTACAGATATATAACGCCCATTTAGGGGTCATATTCATTCCTGGCTGGGTTTAATCACATGTGAAGTTGTGTTTGTATTCCACATCTGGCCATGGCTGGACAAAGTAACATGTACATTCAAGCATCTATTCTGCTCCGTTCAGCACTACTAAATCTCAGAGCAAAGTCATCCATATCTAGGTAAAAAGTGAGGGGAGAGAGGAAGTTAAAAGGAGAGGGAAGTCAAAGGAGGACTGTCTGGCGAGACTTTCTATCTTTAGGTCTTCACAACCACTGCATACTTGCATTGGTAATGATTATACTTCCAAGGCGGGTAGAATGGACATCAAGTTTCAGGTACAGTAAAGAGATTTGTATCTCAAGGTGCAAAAATATCTGTCTCAAGAAGGATATAGGGGAATATGTTGCACAACAACTGGAATAGGTATTCTGCCTGAGCCTGAAGGACAACGTGTGCCAAGCATGCAAGCATCTGAGATTGGAAATAGATCCCTCATGGTATTGTCAGGTATGCCTGTAGGAGGCACAGGGAAAACCCCACCAGGCACCTTCAGCACCTACAGACACAATGTGGGCTCAAGTGTTTGGCACTCCTAGCATGCACAACAAACTGGTCATGCTGAGATACACCAGGGGTTGTGAACCTACGACCGCAAAAAAAGAGCTCACCTGGGAGGTTAAAAGAGTACACTTTGCAAAAAATTTGGCCAATACCTGGCTCACCTGCTGTCCTATTTTTACTGTTTAATCCCATTCACACTCCTAGGTTATCTCTGAATATTCTCAGCCCAGGAAAGATGCACCCTAAGAAAAGATTGGTACAGAAGAGTTTTTTCTCGTTTCAGCAGCACAGGCCTGAATACTAGAAGCAATGATTTAACAAAAAGCAGTGGTTGCACTTACATCTGAGGTACATAGGTAATAAAACTCTTCTTTGGGTTTCTGAGGTTACATACCTCCAGGAAAACAGTCTCCACTTGGTTTAAATTTAATTGAGTTGAGGAAATAAAAAGTCATTGTCAGTGTTTCACAGGCCCAGCTAAACTTTTCCTAAAGGAGATGTAAATAATATTCAGAGGAAGGAATGAACTCACCGCAGGCAAAAATTATAATAGAAATAATAATAAAAAATCAGACTCCTTCAAGTCTCCTTTGGTTCAACTACGGATTGTAGGAGATTTCTCATAAAATATTTTAATGATATTTTAATGTGACTGTACACTGGTTGGGAAAAAATGAACATAAATTATTGAGAGTATTAGGACCCTTCCTCATCATGATAAATTTTTAGCAAGAAAACTGCAGGCCACTTGGCATAGCTGAATCTGGTTAAGCCTTTAGCTTATCAAATGTCACATGAAAGGCTGGAGCCGAATAAGTGTTAAGGCTGTGTTAGGATGGCGTGTCCTCAAATAATTGTAGAATGCCAAACGCAGAGCTTCCCGTGTTCCTCCAGGCTGAGCAGGGATGCCAAATATACAGAATTGGAAGCTGTCTATCTGGGGTTTTTATTTGCTTGATATTGTGCAGGCAGCAGAGACGAAATACCAAAAATGCTTGAAATCCTTATGACCTTTCTCTGCAAACTGTGAACTTTGTCCGCTAAACTCAAATTTCTATTTACACTGTCAGCACAGGCTCATGCTTTTGCCTTTTCTTTGCCTTTTCAGTTTGTCATGTAGCAAGGGACAGCTTTACAAACATTGCACAAGAGGGGGGACCTGAGCACATTCCAGACCTTTTGCAGCTTCAAAATACTAAGTCTCCGTTCTGTGGATTGCTTAAAAGTAGCTGTAATGCCAGGAAAGTAGCATGAAATATGCTGTTTGCACCCAAAGGAAATATTCTACATAAAGTCTTTGCCATCAGTTGGCATGGCTCACATTCCCAACTTGTGTCCTGACTCCATGCTTCTGCACAGCTGACTCCCATTTACATCAGGAATACACAGGTGATGGCTGAGTAAATGGTCTAAAAATGCATTCAGTAAAGTAGAGCATCACCTTCCTAAGCGAAACATCCCTGATTTCAGCATTGTGCTTCAGTATTCATCCACCCCTTTTAAATCATGAGCCAGACTGCTGCAGAGAACAAGTACAGGGGAAATTTCAGATGTATAAAGTAGAAATTGTGAGAATGAGTAGAGGAAGTAGAAAAGTGAGGGTGACTAAGCACTGACATGGGTTAGAGAGTCTCCATCCTGGGAGATAATTAAAAAGCTGTCTGGACATGATCCTGGGCAACTGGTCTAGGTGTCCCTGCTTGAGCAGGAGAGTTGGACAAGATAAGCTTCAGAGGTGCCTTTCAACCTTAACCATTCTGTGATTCTGTGAAATTGTTCCTATAAGTCTACTGTAATATTTGTCACTATTTGCATAACTTTTGCAATTAAAAAGGACAGCCTTAACCAGGTACTTAAATAAACCCAAAACCTACATAAAACTCCTTTGAAACTAAATATTAGATTGAATTATATAACAAATATTTTAGCTAAACTGTCATTATTAGCTGGGCAATTCTTATGACTGTATTTCAAATTTCATTTCATACTGTAGTACCATTCCTTGAACTTTACAAGGCAAAGGTATTAATAGAGTTCTGTCTGAACTCTTTAGAGTCTAAAAAATTGTCTTAAAATGCAACATTTCCTGAGAGACTCCTGCATGGAAAATACATTGGTGTTTCCAAAAGAAGCTGAATGAGTGCACAAGGAATCATTACATGGATAAATCATGTCAGTGAGGCTTTTGAAAGAAGATTTTTCACTTCATGCTACTTTTCCCTGAATGTGAAAGCTATGGGAAATGTGTGGAAAACACCTGTGAAGTGATGATAACAGCTGTATGCTTTATATGTTGCTGTTAATGAGCTACCTGTTAATAAACCATGTGCTTCAGCATAAAACAGGAGGATTTATGTGTAACGCAAAATGCATAAAAAGACTTACTGTTTGGTACAACTTTTTCCTAAATCAGAGAGGCACATTGCTCTAGTCTTCCATGAATTTCCTGTTATGAACATAAAAATCTGCTGCTTACTGGCTCGAAGTCTCTTTTCACATGAGTTTGTCTAGGAAGTAGGGGACTAGGGAAAAAGAGAATTTAACAAGCAGCAGGTTCTTAAGATCTCTGCTTTGCGTAGCCTGGGATCATAAACTTGTCATCATGGTTACTAACAGCAAGCAGGAGGCATCCATAAAATATCTCCAATTCTAATGATTTGTGGAGGCAGGTTCATCTTGTTCTTTTTATGTGTTCTTCTGTACTAGAGCTTTATGTGTCAATTATCGCTACTAAAGCCCTAAACAAGCCCCTCTTCTTCAAAACACAGACAAAAGCAACCATTGGGTTTATTCACAATAATGCTTGGATTAGTTAAAGAAACCACATTCACCAACAGGAAAAGAGAAGTAAATTTCTAAGCTATTGAATAACACTGCTATGTTTGGAAAGGATTTTTCTTTTGTAATTCTCCTTTAATTTCCTCCCATCCAAAGCTGCTGAGAGGAATCTGAAGCTAGGTTTTCACGAGTGACTAAAGGATCTAGCAACTGACTCCTTTTTAAAATAAATGATCCTGGAAATGTAAGGTAACATTTCCATAAATACTCAAGTAATTTGAGGTTTAGGTTCCACTAAAAACCATCCAGTACTTCCAGCTCCCCAAGTGAGACAGGGAAAATTCAGACCAGTAAACTAATCCTTATTGTCAGATAAACAGGGATTGAATGGAGGAAAATAAAGCATGAGAAAATTAGGAGAAGACTGAGGACACAGGAGATTACTATGTTCAAGAAGTTTATACACTAAAAGGCATAAAAGGCAGTTCAACAGGAAAAAGGATAGACAGAATATCAGACTATATAAATCAAAACACTGCTTTTAGTTACTTAGGTTTTCTTTGGATTTTGAGATACGACCTCAGTAAATCCACACAAAACTGTATAACTTTATCACCTGACTCAGTGCCTCTAAATTGAGCACAATATTTTTTTTTCCCTTCTGCTTCCTGATCAGATTAGAAAGTGTCTGAAGTTAAAGTGTGCATTCTGGTAACCTTTCTGGATAGTTTTGCTTTCTTCATTTCAATTGTTGTTTTTCAATTTAAAAATATTAAAATACCACATTTGGGTGGGTAGTGACTACCATGACACTGTGTAGAAAACCAAAGCAATTTGAAGCAAGCTAGACATTCTGAGTACATTTTTAAAATACCTTATTGCTTAAATAAAATAAATCCCTTAGTCTAGCAATTACTTTCAGATGTTTGATTGTTTATTTTTAAAGAACTGTCATATCAACCATTTAGAATTGATGAGAACTACTTTGATATCTTCATGACTTTTTTTCTGGTGTTTCTCCCCTCCTTATATTGGGGGCTGTGTACTCATCTTCATTGTCTCTTGTATTTATCTTAATTTTGCTGTATTTTATTTTATTAGAGGAAAAACTTAGCAGAGCTGTTTGTGGCAAGATTCAGTTACAGGAAACCCAACAGCTAAGCCCCAGTTTCAGCTGAGACAATTAGACTGTTGATTTTGGTAGCAGCTCAGGACTTCTACTCAACCCAAATGCCTTTCAAGTCTATCTGCCAGTTGATGCTCAAGTCTGAAAATTTTCTGTATTTTTGCTATAGATAAAGGGCTTTGTTTCCTTTTAATTTGAGGGTTATTTCTATGCAGATCTGAGTGTTTTGCTGAAATTCTTCTCCATTCACTGGAATAGGTTTAAAAAAAAAAAAGAAATAACAATATTTTCCAGATCTTTCGAACCTTTTTTGAAGTTTTTTTTCCTCCTTAATTCTCTGTTCCTTAATATCTGTGAATTGATGAGGATAGTGTTTGTTTCTCTCAAAGCAATTTTGCCATGCATGAGAAGTACTAGGTGCTAACTTGTAATGCTAAGCTTAACCATTGCTTTTTTCTGTCCAGCAACTGTATTTAATAGCTCATACTTCTGTTTCACCTGGTAAAGGACTCTAAAATACTGAACACATGATACTTCTTAAAAAGTGATCTATATTATTATATAACACCAGAAGATATTTATCAGAAGGTTTGAAGAAATTAGTAGTAGAAAGAGCAGTGTTCTTTTACACTCTTTTCATTGACTGCTACAGAAACTTTGCAGCTGAGTTATCAAAGTCCACTGCCATTCTTGGATGGATGTTTTTTTAAGTGGACGGGCTCTAAAACTTTCTAAAACTTTTTTTTTATGGATGCTCTGGGAGAATGTAAGTGCTAGCTGAGAAGCGGTTTGTTCTCTGTCAATATTTTGTGGGCTGGAGCCTTGAGTATTTTTTTCCTCTTTTGTTTTCTTCTTTGTTTTTTTTTTTTTTTAGACTTTTCTAGCAGTCAATATAGGGTAGGTCACAGCAGCTGATGCTGGGTGAAATGGTTACCAGGGACAGCTCCAGCTGAGGACGTGGACAGAGATCCTAAAATCCTGGCAGTGCACCAGTCCACCCCAGTGCCTGTGAACCCAGTGAGTTCATAGTTCAGTACTCCCCAGTGGGTACCCACCCCAGTAAACCCTAGTGGGTTCACAAAGAGGGGTCTTTGCCAGGGCTGATGCTCTATTGCTGCATGTTTGTGGAGTCATGTTTGTCTGATTCTACTGGTTTCATTTCAGACAAATTGTGTATGATTTCTCTGCAAGAGAGAAACACTATCGAATGTGGCATTCATCCTCCTTAAAAGATGTCCAGAAAGTCTGAGGAATTTACATGATTAATTCTTAACATGTGGATTCTTTTAATTAGCTATCTAGAAACCAAAACAGAGTGCAGGACACTACTGCAATGCAGCTTGTTATGCAATAATGCATTTTTTCTTCCAAAAGTCACACTTGATAACAAACAATAGTCATAGGCATAAGATGACTGTGGGCAGTATGAGCTAATGTCTAGTTGTCAGAAACTTTTCCATTAAGGCTCAGAATGATGTTTAACATACTCTTCCCATTATTGAGCTAAACTAAACATTGTATTAAGTATGGGTTTCCCAATGAACATTACTGCTGTTTATTTTAACATGTGCATACATATGGAAGTGGACACGTGTACATTTGGGATATCAAAAGCACATCAATAGCATGGCTCACTCCGTTTCCAGGATATAATGTTTTTTGACATTTCTTTTTTAATGAAACCTGTCCTTACCCTTTTCTGACCATAGAAGTAGGTTTAAACCAAGATTCTTTAAATAAACACAAAAGGCCAAAATTACATGTTCCCTCCTATTAAACAGTGGAGAATGACTGAAAGGGTAGATTTCTTTATCTAGGAAAGAAAATGCTGCTGAGGATGATCACCAAAATTTATGTACCATATACTTTTCCACTCAAAATTCAAAAGCTCTGGTGTATAGCAAACACTTGAATAACTCATGAAATCCTGAGCAAGTCATAGCTTTAAGACAACTTCAGTTTTAAGGCTTTGCACTTTGTTTTTGGCATTACATATAATTTGTTTAGGATTTCAAAGCTGAATATACTTACATTTAGATTTCAAGAAAGGGCAGAAGAAGGGCAGGTTGTTTGCTTTTCACTTTAAGAGACCTAGATTTCCTGATTGTGTTAGGCACGTTGTTACTTTGTTGATTTTAAGTTGGTCCCTAGGGGGAAAAGAAAGCTTATAAGAAATGTATGAGCACACTATCTTTTTTTTTTTCCCCAGAAATATTAAGAAATATTGGCCAAGATTTTCAAACAGAGTGGTTTAACATAGTCTAAATTCTATATTCAGGCTACTTATTCAAGGTCTACTGTTCAGAAGTATGAAAACCTGGCAACTCATTCACTTTAAGGAGCCTTTTTAGTTACTCAGTGCTTGTGAAAACTGATGTAGCAGTTTGAATATGGACTAAAAATCATGGTGTTTGGTGTTTTTGTTGGCAATCTTGTGATAATTATGCTGTAAATCAAAATATGGTTTTGGATTTCAAAAGCGCCTTGAGTCTTGTTCCCACTCTTCTGCAGAGACACTGCATAACTTTTTCAGATTATAAGGTATAAAATTATCGGTTTGAAGTACAGATGAAAAACTAATGTCATATTTCTTCACATGTGTTGCGCCCCTGAAAATGCACATACAAACCCTTTCATGCAATGCACAAATAAAGTCATTAGCTCCCAAAACACTTAGATTAATATGATGTGCTTGGAACTACCAAAGGACCCAAGCATTACTGCACTCATAATGTGAGAACACTAGCAAGGGGAGTCACAGAAAATGCTAATGTCCTATATAAATATAAAATATGCATATCTCTTTTATAGGCTAATTGTTCTCAAGCAGCTGCTACCAAGTCCTGTGTGCCTCGCCCGACCCAATTCTCACTGACATGACTGAGAAGAGTCTCTGTGATTTGGTGGGTTCAGCTGCCATTGAGATATTTAGAGTTCAGGCCTGGATGGTGAATTCTGGAGAACTGTGCTCCAACTGGAGTGAGCACGTGCTTCGGTGATTTGCTGGATCAGAGTTCAGGAGGCCCCTGTGCCTCTCTGCACAGCCCCTGTCCTCAGCTGCTGACCACACATTCCACTTGCTGCTCAGCATCCATCCCACTTGAAGACATGGGCTACTAGAAAACCAGCTCTTTGATAGGCAGTGATGCTTTTCCTATTCTGATTTGCTTTGTGGTTGAAAATTGAGATATTTGGCCCAAGGAAGACCTTGGGCCTCTGTTTTCACTCTCCAGAGACATTGGTTTCCCACCAGTCAGAGTAACTCCAAAGAGCCAAACACACCCAAAGGTATCTCTCTGCTTACTTTTAGCATTTTATCGGCCAGGGCAAAATTAAAACTCAAGAGCAGTGGTTCCTAAGCTCTGTACAGCTGAGCTTCAGCAGTGCCATTGTACCCCAGGACTCAGTGGGCCCCAGGCAGCTGTGACCTGGGTGGCCTGGCCACCATGAGACTGTGCAAATCTCAGTGGGTGGAAGCATTTGAAGAGGAAGGTGTACAAGAGAAACCTGCAGGTAGCTTGACTGTTTTACCTCAGATTTATTCAAACCCATTTGAAACATGTCCACTACCCTGTTTCATCTGAATGCCACACCTGGGCTATTGTGAGGTCTCTCGCTTTCAGATCTGACAAAAGAATTAATTAAATTATTTTAAAACCAGTACATTTTCACAAAAGAAACTTGAATTTTCTAGACAGAGTAGCATTTTCTGCCAGAAAGGACATCTCCGAACATCTGCCCAGGTACCTCCAGGGTCTGTTGTTGCCACCCATCCCTGGAGCTTCAGGTCTCTGGAATCTGTTTCTCCCTTTCAGGTGGCTCCAGCTGCCCACCTAGTCCCAGCACGGGCTCCAAGAGCTGCCACATGAGCAGCCAGGTGGATGCCTTCCTCACAAAGCCCAAAGCCCTTTCAGAAAGTAACTGGCTGCTTTCCAGGCCCTTTGGTTTAGATTGTGGATTAGATTAATGATGACAAAGCCTTCTGGCCGCTGGTGTCAAATTTATTTTAAAAAATCCCTTTATGATTGCTGGCTCAGTTCTCTGGCAATACCAGATCTAGAACTGGCCTTCAAACCACCTTTGTTTCAGTAGATAATCTGAGATGATTTTCTCCTGACTCCTTCCATCTCTTGCAAGCAGACCCCTGTTCGGTTTGTGATGCAGTTTAGCAGATGTGTGACCACTTCAGAAACCAAGAGGAGATAATGTTCTAGTGCTGTGGATTATTTGCAATTCATTGGAGCTGTACAAAGAAATGTGTATTTGGCATCTTTCTGAGAGGACTCTAAAGCCCAGAGAGTAGAAATTGCCAATGCATTATGCACAACTTCATTGCCATTTGCTTCCTAGTTTTTTGAAGAGTAGCTTTTCATTGTTTATCCTGCCAAACAGGCCTTCTCCTTCAAACAATGAGTCAGTAATTCAGAACACATCTACACCCTATCAGCATTTTAGAGATGCCTCTGTGCTCCACGGTTCAGCTCAGGATACAAGCTTCTCTCCAACTTGCAGATATTTAGGTTCGGGGCTTTGGCTCAGCTTCTTGTGTGAATGAGGGGAAGTCACAAAGTCAGAAGTAGCTTTGAATAGCTAGCAAAATGGCGAGCTGCCAGACTGAAGGGGATGGCGAGCTACTTTGCCTGTGACTGAGGAGAGAAGGATTAGGCATTTCAGCCAAACAGCTCATTCCTGCCTCCTGTTTGTACCATCCATGCTGCTGTTACTGCCTTTGCAGGATTAGAGAGAGGGTAAAGGAGTGCCAGTGTGTACCAGAGGGTCCCAGTACAGCAGCAGCAATCACATCTGCCCTTTCTACCTCCAGAAGCAGCAGGATTCTGCCTTTCTGTCCTGGTCCTGGCCTAGTTCCTGTCCCTCCAAACCAGTATGACCCCTCCTTGACAATCAAGAAAGAGCAGAAAATTGTGTAGATGGTGATGATGGAGATAGTGGAAGTGAAGGGAAGGTCTCTCGGTGTCCTCACTAGAAGGAGGAGGGAAAGGAAGGAAAAGAAGGGGTCACAAGGAGGAGAAACAACTTTAGAAGCAGAAAAAGTGCCCTGTCCCCCCAAAACCACGCCACACAGAGTCCATTCAATCCCTACCTTTTTGACATATCTTTCCCTATCCCACACTGTGACTGCTATCCTGCCTACCTTGTGTGCTCCAAGCATTCCCTTGGCTGAGAGTTTGGTGTTGCTACAAGTGTAATAAAAAAGACAAATTCTAGCTCCAGTAGATCACTCAGCAGGCTCCCACTGATTTTTCTGAGGGGAATTCCTGGCCACTTTGAGATGTTCTCTTTAAAATTCATCTAATATTATTATTATGCAGCTCTTCATGTCTTGAGATCAGTCGCTTCATGTGCATTCTTCCACTTCACTGCTTTCAGAACCGAAAACCTATAATGGTGCAATAATTTTTTTTTAACAAGAGAAAAATAATCTCTTGAAAGATTTACTACTGATAAAATCCCTGTCTTCCCTGTGTTATTATTTTATTTATATATATATGAGCTATTTGGAGAAGTTCCAAGTACAAGCCATGATGGTGAGTAACGTGAAGCAATACAAGGCAGTCTTTTTGTTAGGGAGAAAATAACTTTCAAGAAGGCTACTTGGAGAAGGAAGAGACGGAGGGAATATGAAAGAGACGAGGATGACAGAAACTATTTCTTAGAGAGCATTTAAACATTGAATTTCCTGACTGGTAGAGTTTCATTTCATTGCTCTCTTTTTAAGAATTACTTCGTGCAAAGCTGTAGCTGAAAGGAGAGAATTTGCTTTCTGTGTAGTACTTACTTTCAAATAGCACACACTCTCCTCTGCCTTCTACTTTCCTGACTGCAGATATTAACTGGGTGTGGAAAACAACATTTTGTTTTCAAGTGCAGAAATACAAAAGCAAAAAGGCAGAAAATCACTGTATTTTCTCTCTTAGCACAGAAACAGCATGACCCCTGGTTAATTTAAGTAGGCACATAAATATAACTTCTATTTTAAGCATATGCTTAAGTCCTGCTGATTCAATATTCAGCCCAAATGCAAATGACTTTCATGGAATGAGGTTTGCATTGAACTGGATTCACTTAGTAAAATATTTCAGTCTAGTGTTTAAGGGAGAAAAGAAGACTCTGGCCAACTGCTGGAAATGCCTCCATAGCAAAATCACTTCTGTACTGATTGATTGTGCTGCTTTCCAGTGAATTTTTAAGTGCTACTGTGGGATGGAAGGCTGATCTGGTGAAAAGTCACAGGGGATGTATACAGATAATTACATCTTTTAGGATTTCCTAAACTGTACCAGAAAACATTAACATCCTGGAACTGACATTTGTGATTTCAAATTCCAGCTCTCCAAGCATAATAAGTGTCCTAAATGTTTCAGTATCTAATAAGTGTCAGTAAATGTTTCAGAATCAAAATTTGGACTCACTTTGGATTTTTTTGCATTTGTTATTTCCTTTTACAGTGTTCCAGAGATGACAGCTGTGATATTTAATACTAAGAAATAGTAAATTGAAATAGCATGTTTTAAAGTATTTATTACATTTGATTACAATATATATGAGTTGTTTTCATTTATAATTCACTCTTTTCTTCTGACATTGTTCTCTTTTTTACTTAAAGTACCTGTGATTCCTATCCTCTGTTATACAAAATACACAAATACTTTTACATAACTACAGCCTTTGTCTAGTCACACACCAAAATAGAAGGTAGAGGATATGAAAATTACTTATGACAGATGAGTCACATTAATATTTTCTTCAAAGCCATGAGAAAAATGAGACGGAAGGGGTGGGAATCAGAACAGATCAAAACCCTTAGTGCTTTATGATCCAAAACCACAACTAGCTATTGAGGTGCAAAATGTTCTTTTTTAAATAAAATGTGAGAAAAACACAGAGTTTTGTACTGCAGATGCTGGCAGCACACGATGTTGCAATTATTCTCAATATTTTGAGATGTTTGAATCATAACCAGAACTTTGAGCAACACTGAGGTGAAAACATTTTTGTGCTCCTTCATAACACACATACACACACACAGACAAAAATTTTAAAAAATTGGGTTTGTCACAGTTACTTCAGAAATGGTGCACCAAGTTTCTACCAGTGACTGAGATCCAAAACAGAAGGGAGGGATGTCATGACATCCTCCTGCCTGTTTTATTTTTCCAGCATAGTAAATTCAGAATCATTCAGATAATACTCTGATTAGCTTTATCAGATTTCTGTGCTGCTTAAAAAATCTTGTATATTCTTTGAAAATAATCATTCTGACTGCCTTTTACAGGTAATTTACTATTTCAGTACACGTGACTAGCTTAGTCTGGATGTGAAGCATAATCTTGCTTCCTATTTAGAGGACACTAATTAGGATCAATCACATTGGGGAGCACTCTCAATAAGTTACCACTCATTATCAGACTTTAGAAGAAACATTACTCACTCCATCTTATGGGATCAGGTAATATAATCTAAAATTCAGCTCACTGTTGGGTGAGCTTAGGACCTAAGTATTCTCTTTTTTTATTCCCTCTTCTTGACCCAGTATCCAACAAAGAGCTCAAGTTAGCAAGATGGTAAGCATCCTTCATGAGCTTGTCAGCACCTCAAGCCTTAGGAAAGGATATGCTTTTTTTGGTCCCTGAGGGAGGCAGGCAGGCACCTTGAGGGAAGTCTATACACTATAATAGTTTCCAGCTTCCCTGGCTGCACAAGAAGCACTTCAATATGGAAGACACTTCAGCCTGCCAGGCTCCAGTTCAGCAAAATACCAGGGAAGGACCTCAGCATCCATATGGAGACATGTATTTCACTAACTATGATCACTTCAGTGTAATTGTATTTGGGCTGTAAACTCTGTACAATTACTCAATAGGACTGAAGTTGTGCTGCATTTCTCATCGTGAGAGTGAATTAGATAGATAAGCTCTGCTTAATGGTGCTTGTTTGTTCTTCAGTCTGTTAGCAAGGGCTCTGTTCCTACCCACTCCCCATTGAAATCTGTCTTTTCCTTGTTCCTCATATGATAACAAAAGTAGCTGTTCACAGTGCATACCATAATGGGCTGGGCTGGTTTTATGCAACTTTTTCATGCTGTGTAGGAGAGATCAAATGTGGAAAGTGAACAGACAATTTATGGATAAAGAATGAAAATTTAAGAACTAAATGAGTGGTCTTAACCAGATAATTCCCATGTACTTTATTCAGAGAAATTCAATTCTGAATAATTAAGAACGAGCACAATGCTTTGAATATCTAGCTGTAAAGGTATTCCCTTAAGCCAATAACAATAAGTTCTCCTTTTCCTCCATTTTTAATTTGCCTCATCATGCCTGAGGAATATTTCTACCTTCTTAGCTTATGCAATACTTTGGACTTGTTCTATGGGTATAAAACACATTTCCTATAATCCATCAAACGTCAGTAACTTGATTCTTTATGATTAGGCTATTGGAGGCTATTAGGGTGTGGTTGCAACTTGTTTGCAAATAGGTATAGCTGTTGCACTTTGTTTAGTCCATGGAAACTCAGTAATTTAGTTTTTGCTTGACAGGCAATGTGTGAGATACATGCCTTGAGGTAAACATAAACACATAAACATAAACACATTTCTTTAGTGATACTGGAACTATCACAAGATGTGTTTCCTGTTAATATGGCTTATAACTGTGATAAGCTTCTCAGGATTTTCAGGCAAAGCAATTCCTACAAAACCACCTCCCCAGAAAAGGTTTGTTGGAGCATGCTCAACATCAATTAAAGAGTAGGCCTCTGAGGGCCAAGAGGATTATAGAGGGGTATTATTGGTCCAGTCAGAAATATTGCCAGGCCTTCAGGAAAGAGTTTTGTACCGCTGCATGTTTCTCTCTGGTATATTTCTACACCATGAACTTGTACAGAATTTCAAATTTATGATGAAATCTAAACTCTGTTAAGACTACTGAACTCCTGTTTTGAAATTTTTCCTGATTCTAACTAATACGTAGAAAGATTTGCTAGTGCAGCCAAGATTAGCTATTTCTGGGAGACGTACCTGTAAAAGGCAACAGTAGGTATAAAGACTATGGTGTCATTTTAGTCAGGTTATTTATGCCTCTTTAAAAAAAAAAAGGGGGGCAAAAAAAAAAGCAAAGAAAAATAAACTTTCCAGTTCCTTACTGCTGCCAATCTCAATAAACCAATTCTTTATCCATCCAGGAATTTTTATCAGCTTAGTCTCATATTATAAGGAAAAATGAAGTGAAGTGCACATTTTTTTATATAATCTAATAAAAAGTCAGAACACATAGCTTGTTAATATGGCATGGAATGACCCCTGTGCTCTATTTACTACAGGTACAGGTAGTGTTCCTTACCCTGATTGTCACCAGGCAATTGTTGCTGCTTTGTTCATTTGTTTGGCTAAACTCCCTGACCCACACCACGTGCTTTCGTGTAATTTATCTTTAAAAGTTAAGTGACAGCCATAAGGACTATGCTAACTTCCGGATAGTATATTTGAAGAAATTGTTATAAACACTATAATTATAACCAAGATGAAAAAGAGCAGAGCACAACCTTGATTGTCCTCTGCATGCTGTGCATGGGCAGAAGCAAACAAACAAAAGTAAATTCTGTCTTTCATTACTGATATCCAGATAACTGAATATTAGACACTCCATGCTTTTTGATTTTTGGCAAATGGAAAAAGCTTAAAGGAGATGAAATTAAGAAACAGTTTCTACATTAGCATTATAAAATCTCACATCATAAGAAAAGGCAAAACTTTTCTATTTGTCTCCAGAGCGCGAAGTTGATGAAGTAATTAAACATGTACCTCATTTATTTTTGAGAGCAAGTGTTATACGTTGAATTATGTACATGATTAGTTTCTTTGCTGGATCAGGGGCTTACATTAAATTGATAAAAATGCCCTTGTACTCAGCAGAGAGTAAACTACCAATTGCAGGAAAGTGTGGATGGTTTTCTTTTTCAACATACTTTTTCTCTTAAGTAAAATCAAATCAATTAAACGTACTCAGGCGTGCTTTATACTCAAGTTGGGATGAGGAAATGTAAAGGAATCTGGTCTACCATTATTAATCAAAAAGGCAAAATGATATTTTGTATGTTTCATCACAGAGTAAAATGCTTTCAGGTTTACAGAAGAAAAAGTTCTGAGAATATGTTCGAAATGCTACCCTTGGAAGTAAAATGCCTATGTGGACTGTAAAGTATGACCTCCCCTTCGTTCCCCTTAGGGATTCAGACTGTTTGTTGTCTGTTCCTTTTAAGGCAAGATTTTAGGAGTTTCCCATTACAGGCAAGCAGGAGAATTCCTGCTAATATAGTACCCAATAAGCTCATGCCAGTGGCTTATTTGGTCATCGTTACAGTAGTACCTAAATATTCACATATTTATCTTCAGAGTACCTTGTGAGGGAAGAGGTACTGCTTCCATTTTGTGTCTGGAATGAGACTAATTCCTCTTCCCAAGGTTGGTTAGGAGATGTGTAAGAAATGCAGGGCATAGGAAGGAAGTATTCCCTGTCCCAGGGTAGTCCCTTAGTGGGTCAGCCTTCCTTTCTACAGGAATATGGAGCTTATCCAGGACCAGCAGCACAAACACTGCTTGTGTGTTTGAAGGAATTATGACACAACCCACCACTTGAACTGTGTTGCACTTGGGATATGTCCTATGCTCTCATGTTCCCCTGCCCCTTGACTCCCTAACCTCAAAAAGCATAGCATCCACTTTTCCAAGCACTGAATTATTTTTATCTTATGAATGTAGTTAGCTAATTAAAACCTAGAGTACATACTGTGTTTCTACCATCCTTGGAATTTCTGCTGCAAAATTTCATCACTTGATGTGATTACATGGGTGGTATTTATACATGTGACTGCACTAGACTCCCTGCTCTACTGCTATGCAAATTAAGCAGCTATACAGTGAGGTGTGTGACATGTCAGAAATGGTGCTCATGCATGACTCATGAAATAAACATTTCAAATGCCATTGAATATATTTAATTAATAAGATGGGCTGGTAAAAATGAGAACATTAACTAATCATAGAATAGCCTGGGTGGGAAGGGACCTTAAATATCATCTAGTTCCAATCCGCCTGCCATGGGGCATTTAAAAATATTCTCAGTTTTATACAATAAGAAACAGCCCAAACACCACAAAATAAAGTAAGTACTTTCGCTTAGCTGAAGTCCTACAGACAGTCTAGCAACAGAAAGAACATTTGGATGGAAATATAATTAAGCAGAGATTCTGCAAATATTTCAGCTATAAAAAGCCACAGAAGTCCAGGCTTCGATGAATTCCTGAGACCATTTTATAAAGAATAAAGGCATTTACCTAAAGCTAATTCTAAAGAAGGATATCTCTCCTGACTTGAACAGAAAGATTTTGGTGATAGAATGTTTCTAATCACAATTCTAACACTTCTGAAATTAAGAATATGGGTAGAAAGTACAGACCCTGAATAAAGATGGATTGTAAGATGCTGACAAACATTCTCACCAGCAGAAAAGAAATAATCTTCTCAAGTATTAAACAGATGTATCACTTTAGGTTAATTAAGAACAAGTTCATAATTATGTTAGTTCATTTATTTAATTTCACTTTCTTGTAAATGTAGAATTGAGGCTAATGTCAGCCTTTTCTGGATGTAGAAAGAATGATTTTGATAGATTGGGATGGATTGGCTAAATTTAAACTGTTGTCCATAGTGTAGCCATCTGAACGTAGCAGTATAACTTCTCTGTTCTAGAGTTCACACTACAACTAGTACCAAAATCAAATTTGCATGCATATGGTAGAACAACTCCAGCAGTTAACCCCTCTTTTTTTTTTTTATCCCTGGTATTTTAACCTGAACTAATTTGAAGTCATCTGCTACATCAGTTATAAAATCATTTTATAGCTAAATTCCACCTTTCTTCCAGATGACATCAGAGTGACACCACAGTCAAAGTGATCCATACAGTTGTAACTTCCAAGATGGATCTGCCCTTACTGTAGATAATTTATATGTTACATGTGATAGAAAATGAATCTGTCTTCTGTTTTTGTGGCTTAAACATGGAGGATTTAACAGACTTAAACACCTTCACTGGTGTCCAAGTCATAGGGAGATGGGGATCATAGAATCATAGAATATTAAGGGGTTGGAAGGGGACCTTGAAGATCATCTTGTTCCAACACCCCTGCTGTAGTCAGGGACACCTTCAACTAGACCAGGTTGCTCAGAGCCCCATCCAACCTGGGCTTGAATTTCATTGGGACTTAAATATTGATTTCATGTGGGATGTTGTTGCCATGTTTGGAAGTGGTAATCCTAGCCTATATGTAAGCGTTAAATGGAATCTTTAGCTCTTGGAAACTGGAAAAATACCAGCCCTTTCTTCCCTCAAAAACTGACAAATTCAAACAAAAATATGAAATTACTTACCTTCCCCAGCAGCTGCTTAATACCTTTAATTTCTTAGGCAATAATAGGGCAAGGTTGACTGGGGTAAGTTTTATGTCTGACAAACATTAAAAAGATATTTCAGATCTTAGCAGAATAGCTGGCAGCTTTAGTAGATACCATATTTGGTTATGAGAACAGTAAAACAAAGGATATGATTATTTTAATTTAAAACTGGACTTGAATAAGATGAGATCTGATGAAGGAAGATGGGTCAAATTATAAGTCTGTGTTAGTGATAGGACATTAATAGCTGCACAATTATGTTGCTAGTTTTGATCTCTATTTTTAGGTGAATTTTTGTCGATGAAAGAAGTGTAAAATATCTGAGTATAATGGGATGATATGACAAAGGAAGGGGAAAGTTAGATATGCTCTGACTCCCAAAAATGACAAGAGAAAATGAATATTTCATTCTTCTAAAATGAGCACTTATTCAAAGAAAGACAGAAGGACATCCCTGTGTTGCTTTTTCCCCAGAGATGAAATCTTCATTAATTAGATGTATGGATTCTTGCAGAGGTCATCAGCTGAGTGAACATAAATGTCTCTGACAGAGGATTGAAATGTGAGGGTTTTAAGAAGCCATGTATCACCTGCATGGTAGATCCTATTCTGAGACAAAAAAAAATATAGGGGTAAATTGAGCAGAACACACAGAGATGTGTTGTCAGCTTATCTTCATCTGACTTTGTTTGCTTCAGAGCACATGAAATACAGTCTTTTTAGGTATGGGATCCACCTTCCACAGAAGTCACATCAGCCCGCGGCCAAGTCATTTGACAACTCTGTGCTAATGTCTTTCCATCTGTAATATGATTATATTAACATTTACCTACCTCATAGTGGAAGCTGGAAGAGCTTAATTAACATGTGTAGTTATTTAAAGCTCTTGGATTGAAAGCTGCACTAGGGATCCAAGTTATTTGTTAATATTATTATTTCTATACCCAGATGATTTACTCACATTTGCAACGTGCCAGCATAGAAACCTACTGGATGCAACACAGTATTGGAAAGTTCATCAAGTGAGAAGATGAATGGCATAAACAATAGTGCTAATTGGTGGAGTGCTTTGGAAGATCCAACCATCTTAAGGCTTTAGTGCAACTCTTTGGCAATATAGAATGTAAATCAGCTTCAATTTATGATTCTATTAGCTCCAAAACCACTAAGGAACAGAGAACTAGAGTCTGGAACAGATCTGGAATTTCATTTCAGCAGTATGCAGTCTTATTTGGGCAGATGTCACAACCTCCACCTTGGACTGAAAGCTCAATGTGAGCCAGCAGAAAATACAATTTTAATATGCTGGAAAATAAGGCAAATGCTGTTTTTTGGAACTTGTAGCAAAGACACCTGCTGACTGTTGGCATTGAAGGCAAGACACATTGCAGGGGCAGAGGCGAAATCTGATCCTTGTTGAAGTGAAGGGAAGTTTTGCCATTGAATTCAAAATTGCCAGATAATTAAGTGTATCTATGAGGTTATGGGTAGTTCATGAAATTTTTATACACAGGCAGATATCCATAATGTCAAATAATGGGGATGCTGAGATACTAAAGAAATATAATTAGCATAATAAATACCTACTAGAGAAAAAAAGAGAGATCACACCTTACATTAAAAATTGATTGATTCCAGAGTTTGATATCATGCCAAACAAAAGTGATATACCAGACCATTCGATAATATTGGTGGTTGGTGAAAAGCACTTTTCAGTGTTTAGATGTTTGGGATTTCTAGTGGCAAAAAATTGTCCAAGAGTCTAGGGAGTAGAAAGAATTCCCGTGCATTCACTTCATGCAGCAAATACTTCATGCAGCAAATAAATTGACTGACTTCTCTTTATATTTTTGCAAATCCATGAGCTTTGATGGAGATCAGAAATAACTTATGCAAAGCAAGCTCTGAGGAGAACCAGTTCTATTTTTTGTTCATGTATTTTGCCAAGTGTCTCTTTCTTCCTCTGTATTTTAGTATTATCAGTCTCCTGTCTAAATTTTTTTCTTGAAATTAAATTTTAAAAATTGAAGCTTTAATAACTTGCCAATAAAACCTCTGCAGCTGAGTCTGTTAAAACACCCATGTTTGTTCTTTAAGGGGAGCAAATTTGCATACGGGTTTTTGAGTGTGCTGGGAGAATGTTTCTGTTGAAGTAATTTTTTCCACTAAAATCCCAGGGTGCTTGCTCAAGAGCCTGGTTTGACAGATGAACTTTCTCAAGCTGAAAAAGTTTAGACTGGTTGTGTGTTTCCAGTGTATGTATCACTGGCCCAACACACAGACACGTGAGGTTTTCATGCAAAGCCTGGACAAGAGCCTGATACCTTATTTCAAACCTTGCACAGTCAGCCATCAACCTGTAGCAGTAGGGAGCCAATCTGCTATAATGTACTACAGGCCACTGTGGTGTAATGTACACTCTAGAAAAATATAACTTTCTACACATGAGAATACAAGCCTGAAAGGGTCAGGTGGAATAGTCATGCAACTCCCTTCCTGCAGAAGGGTCAGCGGCAAGGACTCCCCCTCCTGGTGCTTCAGGAGTCAGCTAAAACTGTCAGTACCTTCTGTGCATGACTGTGGCCTTTGGATTCTCTCTGTCTTTCTGCTTGAAGATGGAAAGGTGCTGGAGAAACTATCTGCTTACTTGTACTAAAATCCAGGATTTGGAGGAACTCACAGTGACCAGGCAACACCACAGCATTTATAAGGTACTTCAATGTTGGTGACTAAAGCAGAATGAAAGCTTGTGTTCTCATGACGAGTGGAAACTGAGTTGACTCAGAAAATTTCTTCCAGAATGACTATTGCAAAGTGATCCCATCTCCACAGTGAAGGCACTAGGCTGAAGTCTGTGTTGCTGTGATTCCTCTGGAAATGCAGCAGCTGCTGTCCTGTCACAGTGAATGTATGGCAGATGAATTCACCAGTCCAGTTTCGGAGAAAAAGTGGTGGGTAACTGGTGTTTAGGAAAGCATAATATGGTGGTTTGCAGTCCATGAAATGGGAGAGAAGAACCCTGTGATGCCTGTTTTCTTCCTCTAATGTAATTGGTGGTGATAGACTTAAAAGGTGATCGTGTTTTAAAGGAAAGTGTAACTATAATCAAATGTCACTTTGCAACATGCATTACATTGCGTATACAGGTAACACGGTTCCACCTGCTTGTATCTGATGCAATCACATCACATGTCATAATGTCTTCTAAGTTTCAACAAGTACTCTGTTTAATTTTTTCCTGCTTTATAGTATTTTCTTCCTAAATCTGCCTCTAGATCCTGTAATACTCTTAACATATCTGCAAATCTACTACAGTAGCTACTTTATTTAAATAACAAGACTCCCCCTTTACTGAGGAATTAAGCAACCCTTGTTGGCAGCAGTCTGGTAGAGTGCTTAATTCTGTAAAGGTTGTGCAAAAGCCAGGCTAAACTATTGAAAGAATGTTTAAAAAAAATCAGAACTGAAGGTTTGCTCTGTTGCAGAGCAAATAAACTTGCATTAGCTCTTCAAAACAGATCTCATTGTTCAATGTCTCTGAGGCACTGCTGCTTTCTCAGCAGAAATGCTTGTGATTCAGTTTGAACTAGTCCTCTGACTTTTTTCCACTGCATCAAACTATATCAGCAGAGAACTCTGTGCTCTACATGACCAAGAAAGCATTCTACGACATTTTAAGTCTGTCTTTACAGCAGAAAACTATCAGAAAGTGACATGAGGAGATTATCCCTACTTGGCCCACGTTAGTAGCCTACGCAATGCTGTCACTTCTCTCAGCCTGAGCAATTCTTTGATTATTAATTAATCTCAGTGCCTCTCATGAAAGAACTTGATCAGGGGAGTGATCAGTACAAGGTCAGTGTGAGCAAGAGAAACAAGGTCTTTCTTTAGATCTCATGACTTGCTGTTGCTCAGCAGCAAGCTGATAACTGCTGATACATGCAGCCCGATCTCAATCCCACTCGATGGAAAAGCCTGTGAACCGATAGTATAATAAGAAATGTATCCAAAGGTGTAAACAGCCCACTGAAAACAGCATTTGGAGGTAAGACTGCTGGTTTTCAGTCACAGTTTAAAAACAATTGGAAGTGGGTATTGCTTCATTTGTGAGCATGCTGAGGTACCACAACTGGAGAAAATGAAATGATGTCTCTGTTCTCAACAAAATGAAGTGCCTAACACAGCTAATTTTGTAGTAATGCTTTTTAGAGCTGAGCACTTACAGCCACAAGAATTTCTAGGACAACTATAACTCAGTTTTGTTACCACCATTTTAGAGTTAGGAAAACAAGGGAAATTGGAAAGAATCATTTGCCCGAAGGTTCCCAGCAAGCCATTGGCAGTGCTAATCTTTGGGCCTCATGACTTGTTGCTTAGCTCTGTGTAGAGGCAAGTATCTCTTTGCACAGAGATGTTAGCAGCCCAATTTCATTCCCACTCGGTGGAAAAAGTCCAATTCGTGTCAATTTGTAACTTGGCTTAGGTCACAACTAGACACTAAGTAACAATTTCTTTTTTTTTTTTTATTGTTCAATTCTGTACTAAAAAGCAGACTCAAACTTTATGTTTATAATGTAGTTAAAAAACTGCATATACATATCAGATTACTATACATGCAAACAGGCTTCAGCTTTTTCATTTTCCAAGAATTTGAGTAAATTCCTCATCTGTTGATATGCTGATCAATCTTTCATTACCAACATTTATATAAAGAGAACACATATAGATGATCTGTATCATTAAGTGATATGTGTATGTTACCAAGACATATAATTTTGAAGGTGCAGCAATTTTGAATTTACCATGCCTCGTTTCCCATTAATATATTCTAATTAAAAAAAAAAAAAAATCCTTAGACCCTAGTTCTCTTTCCCCATCCTTTAAAAAAAATTGAAAGCTGCCCTTTGAAGGGCTGGTCATGTCAGATTTTAGGGCGTTAAGTTGGGTGTCCTTGGTTTAAAGTTGTTAATGTCTATCTCTTCTCTTTTATCATCTTCAATTTGTTAACAGTGTGTAGTAATATGTTCGATTCATTAGAAATGAAAAAAGGATGGTGAAAGCAAGTAAATATGTCAGTTAAACCCCATAAGTATTAAGTCACCTCAACTTGTTTGTCTGGTAAAAACTGGGCTCTCACTGGGTGAACTGAGGCCAGCTTGATTCACCATCAAAATCTGGAACTGACATTGAATTTGCAGATGTGCATAAGAGAAATCCCTCGAGTTTTGAAATAATTGACTTTAAGGAGAGGCAAGAAGAATGTAAACAGCATTGTTAAGCAGACTGAAGGTAATCAGTTACTGTCATTACTACTGACATCAGTCTCAGTTTGACATCATATTGATTTTCTCATTATTTTGTCTAAATAAAGATTAAATTTTTTTTTCAGTTCACTTAGATTATACAAATCCAAGACATTTCTGAACAATCTTCTTGCTTATAAACAACAAAAGGAAGTGATATCATACATGAAAACAATAAGTAAGGAGTGAAGATTTTGTGTGTGCAAAAATTTTAATTTTAGAGCTTTCAGGGGAGAACAAGGTACAAACACTGAAAGAAAATCAGCATGAGTTGGCATGAAGAGTGTTGAAAATATCAAGCATATATGAAAAACCCCAAGCATGTAATTATATGCTGTGCTTGTAGAAAGGGTTCTCTAATTGTAAATTTGGGCTTTTGGAGGCGATCATAAAAACAATGCTGTAGTGAAAAAACAGGACAATGTCTCTCTTTCTTGCTTCTCTGTTTATGTAGGCTGTCATCCAAAGCTGTCAAAGAATCAAGCCCTCTTAGCAGAGCTCTTCCAGGTGCTTTCTGTCTAGTGGAAGTTTACATACAGTCAGATTCAGAAGTGCAATGACTACAATTGAATTACCTATGTCCAAATTAATTAGGCTTCTGTTCTCTGCTATTCATTTGAGCCACAGAGCATCTTATGGGTCATTTAGATACACAACAGCCCTTCTAATGGGAGTGATGTACTTAACATGTCAACACAGACTAACTTATCTGGCTCATATTTTCTCTCTTGGAATGCAAGACTTAAAATAGATGCCATTGTAATATTTGGCTTTGATTTAAAGACCCATCTGCTGATGCCTGATGGAAACATTTTTAAACACTCCATTTACAGATAATTTTGGTCATATGGTATAGATTTCTTCTATTCCTCTTTCTCCATCTTAAACCAGCAGGAAAAAAAAGGAATTTGTCTGATTAAGATTTCTGTCCTTTATTTTATTAATGGCTTTAGGGTGCTGTAACTTCCAGAGCAATCAGTGATACTGTCACAAACAGAAAATTGCACCTGGTTTTTAAAAGCAGTGAACATTTATGTCTCACCTTCCTTTTTTTAGACGGTAACTCTACTATTATACCTGATACAAATGATGATAACATGCCTAAGTTTTGAAAAGT
Source organism: Corapipo altera (assembly GCF_003945725.1). NCBI lineage: Eukaryota > Metazoa > Chordata > Aves > Passeriformes > Pipridae > Corapipo > Corapipo altera. The sequence continues at coordinate 736,234 of NW_020884910.1, read as the reverse complement.
GTCTAATCCTCAATTTGAGACACTATGAGGCAATCTTGTTCTCAGAAATGTGTGGTCTGTACTTGGTGAAGGTTGGTCGTGTTGTTCTGTCTGCAGTTGGTCATTTGGAAAGCCAAACATCCAAAATCACTCTCTCCTTTGAATGTGTGTTCCAGTCATCTGATGTGTGTGGAATTTGAAGTAGCTAAATATGTGACCACAAACTGAATGACGGATTGCAAGAACAAAAATTGAAATCAGTTTTATAAATTATCAGTGATTGTTCAAATGAAAAATAAGTTACAATCTGAGATCTGAAACCAACCTAAATAAAAGATTGCTAAGGAACTCTGTAAACATAAGTCCGTCTTTAACAAATTCAATCAGTTTTATTATCACTGTTAACAAGATTGTGGCAAGTGGTCATGAATTATGGAGAATAGCCAACAGAAAAATACTGTCTGGAGTTAAAAAAACAGTGAAAGCTATGATGGCTAAAGGGATATTTCTACTTTTACCAGAATGATGCCTAAAACAATTTAGAAGGAAAGAAGCATTTTCTACAAAAGAGAAAAAAAAGGTCAAATGTCATGTAAATAGAGTGTGTGGGCCTTTTGCTTTTCTAACAAATCTTCTAAAAATTCTTCCATTATTGACAGTGCTGCCTGTCATGCTGGGAAAAGCATTATTTTAGCCCTGAGATATGTTATAAAGGACTTCAGTTATTTAACCCATGAAATGGGGAAAACAAAACTTGTGATGCTTAAAAAATAAGAAACAGAATCAAGAAACCTCAGTTCTATGTGCCTTTGCATTTATCAGTCATCCGGTGGACTCCTCTCAGCAACCTCAAGCTAATGTTCTATTGACATCAGATCCTTCTAATCAAAATGCTCCTTTTGTGTGTATCTCAAGCCTTCAGCCCACACAATGATTGCTTGTTTGCTTTATGTTTACAAAATCCTTTAACAAGAGATGTAGAGCTCAGCCAAGGAGCTTTGGCCAACATTTTCCAAATGTCATTGCCTAAAGCCTGGCACCTTTTCAGAGGCACTGAGCTTCAAAACTTTCTAGAGACTTGGAGAATAAATTGTTATGCTCAGCATTTTGTGGCTAAGCATGGATTTAAGCACCTTAGGTCAGGCACTCAGTATTTTCTGTTAGGGTTAGGGACTAGATATTACAACACTGAGCTACAGAGTTTCTATCATATGCATACATGTTAAGGTGAATGTTTAGGTTATACTAATGATCTGTGATGATGACCAGAACAGTAATACTTTATGAACATATTACCCACATTATATGTGGATAAGACTAGCTTGTCTTGCAGGTATTTTTGCATTCTGTCTGTCTTTGGAGGAGATTGTAGGTGCTAATTATCTGTCAGGAATGAGTTCATGCATGAGGACATGAGTCCTCCATGCATGAATTAATTTCTAGTGGCAGAAGGAGTGACTTGCCTTAAGTTCGATGACTTGGAAAAGTTGTTTTAGGACCATAACTGTTGTGTGAACAAGGTTGGTTCAGGGATCAGCATGCGAGTTATTTGATTTTTTCACCTTACTCTATCTTGACTGACCCATTGGAAAAAAAAAAAAAAGTCAATCCCTGCACTGATGGCACAGAAACCTAAAGCAAATCATTAATAGCCACATGCACATGGGATCAGCTCTTCACCAATCCAACTATGCTAGAAGTAGGATGTACAGGGGTCAGGTTTTATAAGGTCGGGTCTGAACTGTTTTATGGAACAGCATTAAGCAAAAAAAACTGCTTTTGAGTCATTATGGAAGAAGTGAGGCTAAGTGGAAGGAAGAGCTTGACTTCTGATTTCATGTCTGAAGCCATCAGAGGTCAGGATTGTTCAGTGTGAGAAACATAGAGTTCATGTAAGTGTGACTAACTTCAGGATTCAAGCATGGTTTTAGAGTAGGAGTGTAAGGATGGGAAAGTGTTTATTGCAAAATGTTATTTCATTCAGATTTCAAAGTTTGCATCTCTGACAAGTTTTGATTCCTTTTTTTGTGTTTTCCTGCAAAATTGTCTTACTTGTGTAACAAGAAAAGAACATCCTCTGAAAGTCACTGAATAGGAGTATGACTCTTGGAAGAGCCTTTCTTGAGACATAGGTTCTTATTTTATTCATTCTTATTTTCATTGAACTTCAAACTGCAAGCATCACTAGTCTCCTAATAAATTTGTTTTTCTTTCATGTTCTACCTGTCAAGTGGCCCCTTCACAGGAAAAAGTTCTATAAGTAAGAGGTCTTTGAAGTTCGGGTCCTCCCAGGCTTAGGTGGTAGCTCTGTGGTGGTTTTCAGGGTTACAGTTTCAGTCAAAAGTATGCATGTTGCAGGTAAGCCTCATTTTGTTCTGTAACAGGCAAATGAACAACTTCTTGGAAGATAACGTGAGTTTTATTTTTTTTCCACAGTGCCCACGCAGATACATTTATCTACTCCCATTTTTCAAAAATAAAATCAAATGCCTTATTTTTGCTGAGAGAGAAAGCATCTTATGTTTACTACTGTGCTTGTGTATGGGCAGGTATCCCAAACTAGCCAAAGCACTGCAAGTTCATTTCCTAGCTGACCTACCAGTCACTTCTCTATGTGCAAGTGCCCTGACTCCTGCATGGAATTAGGCCTAACTTTACTCAATTTTGTCTTAAGAGATAATTTTCAGCTACTTTCCAGGAGCTTATAGAAGCTTTTTTAGTTATTAACTAGCTTTAAATGTATTTAATGACTTGGAACATGTACAGCATTTGAAAAACACTGGAAAATGTTCTTGATACTGAATAAATAACAAAAACAGACCATGAAAAAACAAAGATGCAGGAAGAAACTTACAGTATTGTGGTGATAGAAAACACTTGCTAACTCCTTCAGCACAAACCAAAGCCTTTGTAATGAGGTACACCTGGACTCACTTAACCCTTCCCACAGCCGGATTTCTGTGGCAGGTTATTGCCGTCTCCCTCTCGTTGAAGTGATTCAGAAACTGGATGCAGGAGGATTGTTTTGATACTTTGTGCTTGCATTTCTATGCAAATATGTTTTAATCAAAAAGATCTGGGTTCTTTGTTTTTGTTTCTTTTCTGTTTCTAAATGTAAAAATCATATAGTCTCTTGAGGACATCTAGCTTTTAATGAAAAATACCATATCTGAAAATTGGCAAGACTGCAGCAAGAACTTTTTTCTCCCCACTGTGTTTCTTTTGTGGCTTTCTCTTCATTATTGGTAGAGCCAAGCAGCTACAGCCCTAGAGGGGCCATTTTGGAGCTGGCTGCAGCTTGCTACACCTCCTTCTTCCAAGTGGTAAGTGCTCTTGATTCCTGCTGTATTTTTGTAATGGAAGCATGAGTTTCTGAACCAGAATGAATGCTAAGGCTTTTGAAGTGGGTTTATATTTGTTGTCCAAGTGTAATTCTTCTGGGGGAAAAGCAATAATGAGCGTGCATGTATGTAAATGGTTTCTAAAATTCATGTTGATAACATTTTCTGCTGTACCATACTTTGTAAAAACCCACTAACTGAGGAATGTTTTTCTTTTAATACTTGGAGATATATAGTGTATTTCTGTTTCTATGAATTTCTTTAGTTATTAGTGACTTAGGTGTGTATAAATAAAAGGGAATGAAAACTCAAATTTATTTACTTGAGTTTAAAGGTGTCTTTGAAGTTATCTGAAATTATTTTGTTTTTAAAAATGTTGATAGTTAAAACCTCTTGATTTTCTGTACCTTTAGGCCTCTAAAAAGTGCTGCAGTTTGGGGTTTTTTGGGGAGGGGGAGTGCAGGGAGAGGGGAGAAGGGGAGGTAGGATGAGCACTTAATCATTTCTGAATTAATTTGCCAGCTTCCCTGTTCTCTATCCTATGCATGCATACACCTTTCCACATCCTGTATCTGTTAATAAAATGAAGGCAGAGATGTTACAAAGCTACTGCTTAGCTCCCCATCTCCTCAAATGGAGGGGGATTATATTAGAATTTAACATCTTATTTAGTAAATCTGCTTGTGAACCTCATATTTCAGGAAGGCTTGAAATAACCCCCAAAAATATGAATTAAATGTAACTCAAATGCAGTAGTTTTTGAAGAGGTTAAAAAAATACCTTTGAAAATTATCAACAGCTTTATAAATTTTAATGGCATGTCAACTTCACAAACATTACTAGTGCTACCTCAGCAGGTGACTGTAGAAGATGGAGCACATGGAGCTAAACCTATTGTGTTTACTTGATACATATGTCTCTTCCCAGGGCTGGGAGGAAAAGAATTTTGTGTTCCTACTCTGAGAGGATGTCTTTTACCATCCTATAGGCAAAGTAATCTATCTGGTTTTTCCCATGGTTTTCCCATGTTTTTCTGGACTGTAGAGGTGGATTTACAAAACACAAAGAGCCATGTTGCACCAAGGCTCTTGAAATGCCCTGATTTGACACTACCTGCCTCCTTACTGTTATAATTTTGAGTTTGATAACAAGATGTGATGTGATGAAGAATAAAGCATTCATAATTATGATGTCTCTATTTTGAAACAGTTAGTTTAAGGAGCACAATTCCCATTTCTGTTTTTCATTCTGAATAACCTCCAGTGGGAAAGCATTTGTGGATATTGCAAATGGTGTCTATTCCTGACTGTTCATCTTAAGCAAACTTCCATTTTTAAGTAAGAAGGAGTGTTATCTGAAGGTAAAGCGGTAAACTGGGCCCTATGTGGAAGTTTTCACATTTTAGTAAAAGCATAAGAACTTAATACAAATGTTTGAAAATTGCAAAGCTTGAAATATGCCTGCAAGGGATGTAGATAAGATTCTAAACCACAAAAGTAAGACAGAAAGGACTCTGACAACGTGTTAAAAGGAAGTGTATGTCATGCTGTAAGGGGCAATACTGCTTATGTCATCTGGTTCGTTACAAATCTGAAGTGTTTTAAATTGTCTTCCAGATCAGAATGTTTTACTAAATGGCAGGTTGTGCATGAGATAAAACAAATGAGCAGTGTAAAGGAACTCATTCTGTTTTTAAAAAGGCAAAATATCAGGCTGTTATTCTGATAAACACAAATTCTGTGTTTATCTTAACATTAAACTTGTACCTGGGCAATGTGTGTCCCTGATTTGCCATGCTGAGGATGGGGACAATATTTGAAGGAATTTGCCTATGAAAAACCAGCTGAATCTCATTGCTGAAGGTGAGTAAGCAGTGGAAGGATCAGGTGCTAGTATGTGCACTGCAGAAGAATCAACAATTAGGAGGATCTGAATAATTACCTGTTCTCCTAATGAATTCAGTGGGGCACATATGCCACTAAGGCAGGATGATGGATGCAGACAGTGCATAGGAAGGGAAGCTAGAGAGGAATGTGGCTATTTCAGCATAATAGCAACAGCCTGGTGTATATTTTGTCTATGCCATGTTCAGTGGTATTCTTAATGTGGCAGCTGATTTTTTTTTTTTTTTCCCCATTCAGCTACCCTGGTAAGTCTGTCTCTCTGAATGGGTTGGTTTTTCTCCCCCCAGATCTGATTTAGAATAGTTGACATTCAGATCCCTTTAATAGCTTTGAACACCTCTCCTTTCCCCACAGGACAGAAGCTGCTCTAGGTCATTCTGTCTTTTTATTCAAGGGAACATGAAAGCTGAGTCAAAACTAGGTTAACCGATGGACTGAAGTTTACGAATAATTCCATAATGCTCAAACCCAGTGTAACATCCATGTGGCTGAAAACTGAATCCAGTTTGTGAGTCATTGATGTTAGCAAAAGCTAGTTTCAAAATGCAATATAAACTCCTATCCCTATCTGCTCTTTAAAAATGGATTATTCCTAGAATTTTTTTTCCTTAAGACCAGCTTATCTCTATCTCTCCTTTACTCAGTCTGCAGCCTAACCAGGAAAATATCTCCTTTGTTAATGGAAGTTACCTTTGGATGACACCCCAACAGCTGTAGTCTAAGTTAGCATACAAGAGAATCCTAGTAGGATTTTACATGACAAATTAAGCCAATGAAAAATGTTATAAATCATTGGGTTTTTTTCTTCTTTTTTGCCATGTTGATCACCCTGCTTCTTAAAACTGAATTATGTGTTTATCATTTGCTCTTCAGTATCATTGGTCTAAACTGGGTCCTCGAGGAATAGTCTCATAAAGCAAATATTCCCTAAAGAACAATCCATTATTCTGGAACACGCAACTGTCCTGTGACACTTTAAAACAAACAAACACCACACAAAAGAACCCAACCACAGACTGATGTTTGGAAGATGTGGTGTCAGAAAGGGATATGAGAGCAAGTTCCTAAACTGTATTGTTTCACTATATTTCCACTGAGATTCTCTTCCTACCTCAACCAATAATGAGGAAGCAGGATTGGATCTCAAATGGTTCCTTTACTGTGTCACCCAACTGGATTGTCCAAGTTGCTATGTGAGCAGCAAAGCCAATGAATTTTGATTTCTTCTGGATTTGCATTCTTTACTTTCCTTAGGCTAAACTGAATGACTAACAGATGAATCTTGTCTGCCTTTCCTTCTGAGAAGATGCCAAATTGTGTCTCTACCCACTGCTTGCCCACTGATTTTCAGGAACTTATGCAAGGATATAATTTTCTTTTAGATTTCTTTCAGGATGAGTTTCAAATTGCCCAGTGATCTCAAAAGTTATTCAGGGGAGGGAAGGAATAGATGGATAGACCAGGAAACATCACACTGAGATAAACGTTTCTTTTTAGGAAAAAAAAACGAACCAAAACAAAAACCCCCAAGCACTAAAAAACCAAACCATACAAACAAAACAATAAAAAGAAAGGTAAGCCCTGCATGCAGTTCTTCTCACAAATAACCCTGTCTACAACAGCATTAGGGACTTCTTGCATACTAAGTCCTGCTATCCATGTAGAAGACTACAAACACTAGGCGTGGTATCTGGCACCAGTGAACACACAGGTTCAGCCAAGGTAGTGTATGAACTATCAGAATCCTTCAGCATTTTTGGTAGGATGGTGAGGAATTACAGATCTTGCTGTTGGAAATGTGTGTATACTGGTTTGAATCACACCTACGTGCAGACGCATTCCAGATCTTCAGAGCTGCCAAAACTTTTGCTATCTAGCTTAGTAGATATATCTTGTCACTTTTCTCTCCAAAGTAAGCACTTGGTTTAGCTTGCATATACTATACAGTGATTTAGCATTTTTCTTAAAAACTGGGTTTTTTAACGTATTGATGTAATTACAAAAGCATATGTGTATCACTTAATCCTTTAAACCTTTCCCCTGAACTGAATTACATAGCATTTCTACAGCCAACCTTATGATCACTTTAACACTGCATGTATATGAGGGTTACTGCAATAAATCAGACAACTTGTTGGATACTTTTCCCCCTGCTTCTGCTTCAAAATAAATTTCTAGTGACTTTGAAAAGGTGACAGCATATGCTTGGAAATGCAATGGGTGCAGCAAGTAGCTGTTCTAGTAATACATTTTAAAAAAGGTTGCTTAAGGTAAAGATTATTTTGGTCCTGTTTATGATTCAACCTCTACAGTGTAGGAAAGCCGTGCTTTGAGGTAAAGGAGATGAGTAAGGCAGTGTTTCTTGTGACAAAAGGTGTAAGCCTAACTCAAAGTCTTCCAACTGTGGGAATGTATTTAGGGCAAGAAGAGACACTCGAAGCCAAACACTGCCAGAAAGTTACTTGTAGGACCTAACCTACTCCTCTGCTTTACAAAGGCACTGGACTATGACTTCCTACACCATTCTTACCCTGGCCAAAAGTAGGAATGAAGTGAAAAGTTAGAATTGCAAGGGAAAGACTTCGAACCAATCAAGGGCCTTAATCTTGACAAATTAATTGTATTTCATGACTTACTGCAACCTTTTCTCCTTTTTCTTTTGGTGTTTATGTGTAAATGTGTAATGATTACCTCTGTGCAAATAAAACCACTGTAGATATATAATGATACCAGTGGAATTGTTGGTGCTTTTCCTCTCCACTTCTGTTACTCTAAGTACTTATGCATGAGCATGCTGTAGGGAATTAGACCCTTTTAATTCCAGCTTCATATCAGGGGAACCTGCTAAAATTACATGTCTTGCAAGACTAAAGCACTGGTTCATTGTGTTTGCAAGGAACTCTGAGATCAGAAACAAAGTTAAACATTAAGGGCTATTGATAAACTAGACACTGAAATGGCAAATACCTGGAATCTCAACCTCTATAGCCTTACTCAGCTGAATACAGAACAGCAACACAAGTTAATTCTGTTGCTTTTTGTTATGGATGCAATGGAATCAAGAGAAGTGATTGTCTCCTTTTTTTTTTTTAAGTTGGGTAGCAGAAGAAACATCCTGAAAGTGTACCAGAAGTGATTGCGAGAAGGACTACAAAAACGTCTGCTAACTCAGTGTTTATTTCCAGATATCCTACTATTATTGCATTTTTAGCCATTTATCTTTTTCTTTTCCAAGATGTGACTCACTGAAGTATGTTTCCTAGCTGCACTACAATCTTTGTAGTACAAAACAGAAACAGAACATGTCTGGGTTTTACTTCAAACTTCATCTCATAAACATTGTGCAAAGACCCCATATAAACACCCTAATTGAGTTAGCATTTGAGCTTACCATAGATTTATTCTTTAATAAATTTAAGATCTTACAGATGCCAATAAACCAGTCTGTTTCATGAGCAGAGCAAACTGAAGTCTGGGTAGAAATAAATAGATGCTAACAGTTTCACAGTTTCATATCCACAGAAAACGGTGAATGGTATCCCAACAAATTATGTGGAAATCGTTGTCTGATCTGTGCTTATCACATTACAAAGAAGGCTTTTGCCTTCTCTCAGGGAGCACTTGTCTAGTGGGAACTGTGCTGTCCTATTTTTGGCTACATTTATGATGGGAAATTAACAGAGTATCTAGGAACAGGGTATTTTGGTTTAAATGCAAAAATAATTACTAAATAATTACTTGTACCGCTTTTGTTGTCTCTCTTAATTATTTCTTGCCCTGTCTTGTATTTAGCAGTGGAGGTAGCTTGTTTCCTTTTAGAATTTTTTTTTTTTGTCTGGCGAGGAAGTGACTCAAAACACAAACATATTGGCAAGTCCAATGACCTGTGAAATCAGTCAGAAATCATAAGGAATTAACTGCAGGAAATTAATTACAAAATATTAAAGCCTTCTCATTGCTGCTTTAGCTGTGTTTCTGCATTAGAATCTTTCTATTAGATAATTATATGAAAAGCAGAATCTGAGTTCTCCTACCAAACCAATAAAACAAATGTGAACTATCATATATGAATTTACATACAGTTTAAGAGAAACACTTAGTTTGAAATGTTCAATAGACCTTGCCATGGAAGTGGGAACCTGCTTTAAGAAACCATATACCCTATTTCCAAAATACAGCAACTTTAAAACTTGGATAAAATCATAGGATAAATCCAAGATAGTTTTAAAAAGGAAGGAAGAAGAAAGAAGGGAAGGAGATAGAAAGATGAATGACAACTTAGTTGTGTGAGAATAGGCTTGGAGTTCAGGTCTGTATCTTTTTTCTTTATGCTTTTTAGAGACTTCGCATCTTAAAATATCCTTAAAGAAGAGAAAGCAGTGTTTCTGACAAATTATGTCCTCCTGGTTCAAGTGAAGTGTTCATGTCAAATGAACACAAAGAGGGAGCCTGAATATCATGCAGTCAAAGACACTACTATCTGGGGAAATTATTCTGCAGAGACTGATTGTGCTGAACTAAATACTGTCACTCATGTTAAGCTCGCTGGACAAATATTACTTTGTAATATGCAAGCTTTGGTAAATTAATGAAAGCGGTTACAAAATTGAAGTCTTCCTTCTCTGTCAAAAAAAAGCTATAAGGTTTCTTTTTCTCCTTCTCTTGGAGAAACTCTGTCTTGACTGCATGGATGAAGGGTGGAGCAGAAGAAGCGATACCCGCTAGTAGCACTGCATATTTATTTTAGCAACTGTTGGGTGGTTGGCAGAGCTTAAGTGTCATATCTGACGGAGAAGGGAGACCAAGTGTTATTAGCAAGTAACACTATGTTTGCTTTGTGTGGGAGCTAAAACGTCACTGAAATTTTTTGTTAGAGGACTTGGCTATGACCTCCACAATCAAAACTTGCCCTCTGCTCCTCACAGTTAGGTGCTGTCACCAATCTTTCACACCTGAAGAATGACAGTGGTTCATGTTGCTGTTTGTAGAGCTGGGGGAGCTGTCGTCATAGCAGCATTGCTAAAATACCTGACAAAGCTCTGTGGGCCAAGCTGGTGCTGCAATGGACAGCACAAACAGCAGTGAGGTTTTCATGAGCTTTCATAGTCTCTACTGCTTGTCACAAATTGCACTTTCTAGTGAGCTGTGTTCCATGATGTACAGCTGCTAAATTAGCTGGGATGAGGCAGCAACTACAAAATAAATGGCATGGAATATCAACTGAAGCTTAAATGGAAATGGTTTATGTCAAACTGACTTCTGTTGGAAGACAGATACGAACAGCTGCTTAGCCACAAAGGTTTTCAATTGCTCTGTTCAGTGTAAAATTCTCCAGGCTTGTTAAAGAAGGTAGTTTGCACACATGTAGTGATACAGAATCATGAAGCTGCTCACAACTGAATTTGAAATCATTTGCCTCACACAGGTTCTGTCTGGTGAATGTCTTTTGCTGTCTCAAGAGGGAATGAACCAGTTTGTAATATGGCTCTGCAGCAAGTCTTTCCAGGAACAACATAATTGCATTATAAAGTTATTTTACACGTGAAAAAAATATTATAAACAAATCACAGTTGTATTTACTTGATTTCATCTTCTTCACTGGACTCTTTCAAGGCAATGCCATCACTGAGCTTGGAAGCTGTTGCAAAGTATTTATTAAGATGCCTGACGTGCTTATTCATGAGAATTTGGACTTAGGTTTTTTTTTCCTCTGCTTCTATCAAAGTAGTAGCTTGAACTGTGGGATTATCTGTCTCAGTGAGAGAAGGAAGCACCATCCCTCTCCATTCTAAAGGATAATGAGAGGAAAACAGGAAATGTACCTCAAGAAAATGTTTCTCCTGTGTTCTAACACACAATAGCTCATTAAACCAGCTTCATCTATTTTGGATGTGCTTGGGTGCAAATCAGATAGCTTTAAGCAGTGTTATATTGGTCATCCATATCTCTGTTTTATACCTACCTACTAAACTCTGATTGTGGTGTATTTGGGGATCTGTGCTTTCTGGGCTTTTTTTGGGGTGTTCTAGCTTTTGTTTTTTGCTTTTGTTTCTTTTTCTGATTATGAATTCCAAAATGAGCAGATAGACAAATTATTTGATTTCTATGAATTAGGAAAAAAACTTTTGCTTCTTCTGGATGGGAGTGGAAATTGTGCAAGTGCCTAGAAGTCCTCCTCTTTTCAATTTTATGCATCTTGCACAAGCACTGGCAAATATCTGACTGGTTTGGTGCTTATATAGGAGAAAAAGCCTGCAAATCTGATTTCTCTCCCCTCTGACTTTTCAGGGGAACTGTGCTTTTTAGTAAATTTTCTGTTTGACTATGCCTTTGATGGAATAGATAGAAGACTGTAACTTCCATGCATAGCTCTAAGGAAGAGATTCTTTATTATAATTATAATTATTATTATTCCCAGTTGCTGTGACTGTTGATTCAAAAGGAAGTTGAATATTGAGTAGATATTAAAAGTCTTTGCAGTACTACTACTGTACTGTCTTTACCCTGAAGCTACTGTCTCAAGCTCTAACAGGAGACTTGCCCAAGCTGCAATCCTATCCATAAACATCACCTTCACCAGAAGTGTATGAATGTTCTTTACTTGACCTCCTGTCAGAGTGTAGATTGAAACTTAATTTAGGATACCTTATAATTTGCTTCCTCCATCCATCATAATGGATGGAGCTTGCCCCACTCAAATGGGACGTTTTCCATTGCCTTCCCAGAAACTATCTTTCCACAGCTTAGTAGGAAAGAATTAATTGAAAACCTAAATTTGCCAGCAAGTGAAACAGCACAGATGTGTCCAATGGGACTTCATTGCCCCTTCCCAGGGAGTGCATCACTGAAAGCAGGAAGTATTGTGTGCTGATGGGACCAATGATTACTGTGTTGCTAACCAATAATAATTCAGCCTTGCCAAATACTCTGAATTATTTTTTTCCTTCTCTTAGAAGCAATAAGTATATATTTTTCTACTCATGTCACAATTAAAAAAGCTCTTTTTATATGACTGGCATAACTTTAAAAATATAAATTGGATGTCATTTGATGACCATCCGGTTTTCTGTAGTTCAGGACAAACATCTTGCACTTCACAGGACTTTTGTTCTGCTTTTCTCCTTTGTGAATCTTCTTACAGTTCTTTAAACAAAGTCTATAAAGATCTAATTTTTGTATGTTTTTTTTTTCACTCCATGTTTGCTTGTCTTTCACTTATTAGCTTTCACTCCTCAAATTAATGCTGCTGAAGTAAGCAGCATCCAAGATAGTTACACTAAAATATGAAGTAAAAGGAAGACACTGATTTAGCTCTCTGAATTTTAATTGAAATAAGGTACTGATGCACCTTTTCTGACTCTTTTTTTTTTTCCTAAAAGAGAAGCAAAAGATTTATTAAAATGACATTGCCTTGTATAAGTTACAAGTTATAGATACTTTCCAGATTTCCACAAATTACTTGTAGAACTATTTCCTTTTCTCTTCTGGATGCTTTAAACACCTTCAAGAACCATTACATTAAAAGAGAAAGTTCCTTTACTGTCAAAGGGACTCTGTCAGAGACACTAGAACAAATTGGGGCTGAGACAGTTTGGAGGAAATAATACTCCAGCTTTGCACTTCCATTTGTAGTCGGTATAAATGTGTCAAAACAAAGGACGCATCCAAGAATATTTCTGTCCCTTCAAAGAAACAGACAGAATTACAACCAAATTCTTTCATCATTTCTGTTTTATATTTGGCCAGTCTTTTGAATTAGGTAACGGAAACTTAATCTTTCCCTGCTGCAAACTGTTTTGCAAGACCAGTGACTATGAAGTCCACCTGCTCAAATTTCAAGAACAAAAAGATATTTCACATTTGTTGTTCTTCTAAGAAAATATTCCTAAGTGCCCTTCAAGAAAAAGCTAAACTTCTGGTTCAAGAATTATATTTATCATGACCTATAGTACAATGTTTTCATCAAGACAGCAGACTTGAACTGCTTAGGTTAAAAGGCTGTATTACTCAATCTGACAAGCTTAACACTTCCACTCAGCAAACCACACTTTAAATTCCTGTCTTGACTTACTCTTTAGATGTCTAAAATCCCGCAGGCCATATTTGACCTGTGGTTCCTTATGAACCACCAGCTTTTGCAGGAACTACAGAGGGATCTCTTCACAAGCACATGTGAGGATTTCATGATGCTGAGTCTGCACACAACCTGCTGAATGGTAATAAATCCTTTCCAACAACTGCTTTGTCAATAACAGAACTGCTTGGAATGAGCTACCACGTCTATAGCATGACTGTGAATATTGTACCTATATGTGATAGTGTCCTGAGTACATTCATACAGCACAGATGGGTTTGTATTCAGTCACCACTGGGTCAAGAACATCTCCATATTTTTTTGCTCTTTCTTCAGGCCTTCTTCTTGTGTCCACTTAGTGAAAGGGACATATCACTAGTGACATAGTACTTATTGTTCCTTGCAGGATGTTAATTCAGCAGTCCTTCCAGCCTGGTCTGAGGCAGTCAATCTCTGGTTTTAACAGATACTCTCCCCAAAGTTCATACTGAAGAATTATCTTATTAAAAATGTTCCAACGTGGTTAAGCACCTTTAAGGTGAATTCTTCCCATCTGACACACAAAGAGCTGTCAACAAAAGGAGCCTATTAGAATGTTCTCCAAAAATTGTCTGCTATAGATATTCCATAGTGTGGAATATACTATTTTGGGAGTATCTGTTCCTGTTGGCAGTGTGTCCCTTCTGGATTTCTGAAGGGCCCTGGCACCAAGGAGGAGGAAGAATGCTTGAGCGGAAGAGGCAATAAGAAGAGACAGGAAATGCTTGGCTGGACAGAGGAGGAAAAACCTGCCTGAGAGAGTTTGCCAGAATGTGTCCAAAAGAAATGCTGGAATCTCCCTTCTCAAGAGGCTTCAAAAGCTAAGCATTAGAAAATGTACTGCAGGGAACAATACTGCATTGGCAGGAAAATGAGATGGATGATCTAATTATTTTCCATCTTTAACTTGTCTAAGTCTATGAATAATCCAGATCTTTTTAGCTGCTCTTTTTCTTACTAATTTCCAAAATATTGTAATTTAGGAATTATTATTTTGAAAGAAATCATATTAATAATTATTTCTTTTAATCCATTCATTCTGAGGCTCAATAAATTCTGTAACCTGTTCTACTTTTCAAATTTGTAGCCAGGTGTAGCACTAAGCTCAGGCAAGTTTGTATAGTTACAGCTGGTTTCTATGGTGCATGTCTGCAGAGTTTTGGGACCAGTCATACTCAAGTTTTTGGTGGTATGGTATGAGTAATTCTGTGCAAGTGGGTAATAATCTTTGGAAAGCCTTGATGTTGTAATTTCCTTCATTCCCTTGCTACCAGTTTTTTCCTGATACAATGACAGCAGGTGTCCCAGTATGTATATGGATGTGATGTAGCATGAGTAGAGTTTGTTAAAGACAAGAATACACCACCCATGGGTCTTTAGCAGACTTGGTAGTATTGATTCATTTAATAAGGGAACAAATATATACAGGATGTTTTTGCTGAATTGTAAATGTTATGGGTTTTGTTGTGCCGTTCACCTAAAAGGTTTAAGGTAATTTATTTGCATGAAGAGCCTTCATCTTTCCCTTATTTCTATAGCCCAAATACAGTGTAGTTTGTATTGTTCCTATATGATTTTTGATTTTTACTTGAAATGTTTTATTGTGCCTTTCCCCCAAAAGAAACTTTTATATATAAGCATGTATACACTTGCATAAATATAAGATGAAATATCAGGGAGACACTTAATTCTGTCCCCAGTGTGAAAAGTATTACATAAAGATTTGCTTTATCTACAGTCACTTCACTGATTGAGTTACCTGTAGCTGCTTTGGATCAGCATCCTAGGACACATAAATAGATTAGGTAAGCAATGGGGATGTCTCTTACAGTGAAGTAGGAAGCTTGTAAGTTCTTTAGGACAGAATTCATGTAGCCCTATCCTTGAGTTCAATGAATATTGCTAAGCATTCTTCAACATGTCATTAGTTTACAAAATTACTTTGTCATCATATCTCCTATGTAAAGCAGCATATTGTCAGCATGTTTTCACAAAAAGGAATTGAAGCACACAAATAAAACTGTACTCAGACTTACACAAGCAGTGGGCGGCCTTGCTCCTGATCAGTGGAAGTATTCAGGGGAGGTTATGTGCCTGAATAATGTGGGTACAAATCTTGCATCCAAATCCTGCATTGAAATGTAGACCTTCTTGGCACACATGGTAACTTGACCCCAGAAATGCCTTGTTTTATAATTTACTCAATAAGAGAGCTCAGTCTAAAAGCAAAATATCAGCATTAACTTTCACTTAGAAGAAACAGCATTAAGAACCTACATCTATCTAAGTATCTACCTGTAAAGCAGAGTTCTCTTTTGGATCCGAGGTAATACAATGACTTGTTTATGAAAGACTTTCAAGCCTGCAATTAATGCTGAGAGCCACTAGCTTTTGCTAAACTCATAAAATTGCTAGTCCCTTTGTGAATCTATTATGGAGAACTTGTATTAGCCATCATAATGAGAAATAAAATTTTCGAAATGTCCATTCATGATGGTATTCATGAATGCTATTTAGAATAGAATTCATGATGCTATTTAGAATAGAATTCATGATGCTATTTAGTAATTTGAGAAAATAAGCTTTCATTTAGCTCCTGCTACAATGAAACTAGTATGACACACTCAAAACAAGAGCATCCAGCAATAAAACAGTATGTTCCTAATCGAGACAAATTTACTGTGAGCTTGGGTAAACCTGTCCATCGCTATCTGTGTTCAGCAGTTTTGTATGTTGTGGCAATCCTTACATGAAAAATCAGTCAATTTTAATTTAGCCTGTAAACTTCTGTCCCATATGGCATAACTGTTTACGATTCAATTATTTTGTATATGTTAAATCTCTTAAAATAATGTTGTTATAAATAGATATAGCTGGAAAAAAATATCGGTTTTAGGACTAGGATGGCTAAACTAATGAATAGTTGATAAAAATGTGAAATAAGTGTTAATTCGTCTTTTACAGTCAGTAACAGTAAACTTGTACCTGGAAGAGCTGAAGAGAGGAAATAAAATTGCTGAGTTGGTTTCAGCTCTGTGTAACACTTGTCTAAATCACTGACCTTTTTTCTAATAGACCTAGCTCTATTTTGTCCTTGGACATTTCAATAGTTCTTTGGGTTGGAGAGGATTCTACTTTTGAATTGAAAACATTTTCAGTCTTTTTAAAATTTCTACTACTTTTGTGCAGTAGAAGTTCAACTATCCTGAAGCACTTCAGTGAGAAAAATACTCCTCTGCTTGGTCTCAGCATATACAAATTTGAAAACCTATGCCTAGCAACCATAAAAATAAAATGCTATTGCGTTTTGAGATTTTTTTAAAGTGATAATTATTTTCAGTATTGCAACTCTAAATTTGAGCATCTGATGGAGGGAGTATAACTTTTTAATAAAAAAATTATTTTTGAGTCTAACCTCGCTCTAGAAAGTGGAAGGTTTCAGGCTGTTTCAAGATATGTACTTGAATCTTTAAGCATTTTGACAGTCTTATGTGTTTTATCCCTGCATATGCAAACCCACAACTTTCTTATTGAGGATGTGATCCCAAGTTCACTGAGCTCACAGACTTTGAGTATAGATTCAAGCTCTTAAAAAAGGTATTTACCCTGAAGAATGTGCAGAACCTTTCTTAAAATATGCTAATGATTACTAAAAGAAAGGACTTTTAATGTATGCATGTGAAATATTTAATAGAAATGAACTGCTTCTCCAACTCTGAAAAAAAGACTGCACAGAGAAGCTTTGCCAGATGACACCAGGTCGAGAAGTGCTTTGTGAGAAATGTCTTGGCCTGTTCTAGTCACTGATGAAATTCGCTTTCCACTTCAGTAAGGCCAAAATTTCACAGTTGGATGATGCCCTAGAGATTATCAAGAACACTAAGAAAAATTTCCCATCACCGCTGATTAATTACCCAGAGTAACAAGTGTTCCCCTGGGCAAATTTTTGCCTCAGTTATAGATAAGCAATGCAATGTGAATTTTAATGAAGTGCGAACTCTGCAACAGGCAGGATAAAGTCACCATTGCACCATGTGTTCCTGTTGGCACCCTGGTAACATAAAATCTAGAATTATAGTCATTGCTCTCTAACATAATAAAACTAAGGACTTTAAGGTTACTAATTAAAGTGTATTTTGGGGTGGGAAGGATAAAAGCAGGGAAGAAACACACTGAGTTCCAGTAGAAATTAATTTCATGTATGAGAGTTATTTGTAGAGGAACTCAGAGAATGATACTGGCAAGAGCATGGAATAAATCCATGAAAAACCTCCGATCCTTTCTACAGTACAAATACTGATTTCCTTCTTTTTTTTTACTATTCCTATGTACTTCTACCAATTACTGCATTTAAAGTATTTACTAATGTGCATAAGGATATATAGTCAATTATCCAAAACAGATGGTTTTTAATTAAAAAAACTATTCCTTTGTTATGATCAATATTTTACAACATGTAATTATCTCATGAATATCACGGTCATATCAGGTTAGTACATTGGAGATGATTCATATAAGTTAGATCTCTGGGAAGATTTGGGATCCATGTTCTTTGTCACTTGGTTAAACAAAGCCATTTCCTTTCCCAACATACCTTGCCTCACTTATATTCTCACAACTGAATAAAAAAAAAAAAGGCATTAGTTTAGCTATGCAAATGAAAACTCATTCGGGACATATTTTTGTTCTGCCAATTCATGTTTTTCAATGTCCTCTGCCCTCCTTTATAGTCCTAAGCGAAGAACTGCTTAAAATTGGAGAGTGTATGTATTTTTGAACCTTTTTTTTCCTTTTTGTTACTTGTACAGAATGTGAGTTTGAGAGAGCTGGAATAACGGAGACACAAGTGTCTCTTAAAAATCTGCATAGTTTCAAAATTTTGAGTGGGCTTGTTCATAATCCTCTAAGAAGTCCTCTGTGAGTAGGGTAAAGCATAATTTGTTTCATTATATAGATAGTAAACACAGAAGAGAAAAAGCTACAGAATTCTAAAAACAGACGGATGGTCTCTAATCCTTGACTTGAAAAAGGAAAAATGGTGGTGGTGGAATTAAAAACAAAAAAAACAAACAAAAAAAACCCTAACCCAAAACAACTGCCAGCAAACCTATCAGGTTTACTGCTGAGTTTATGCAGGCAAAAGTTTTGATGAATCACAAGTGCTTCTTGAGTTGCCAGTCTTTTCACTTCACTTGCTGTGCATGTAGTGCTGCCCATCACCTGTTGTTAATTATAACATCCTATAAATCTAATGTTAGAAGACACAGTGACTGCACTGGCTTAATGGACACTCTAGGAAAAAAATAATTTTTCAAGAATTTATTCCTGGATGAGCTTCTATGAACCTGGCACTGTCATGAACTGATATTTCTATTAAGAAAAACACTAGTGAATGCCTTTAAACAAATAAGGTCCTGGCTTTATACAATCATTGTGGTTTCAAGCACCATATCAAAAAACACTATGATGGGAAGCTATCATTTAATAAATCAAAATAACTTGCTTGGTAATAAATATTTTTCTTAGAAACCACAATATTCTCTTTTCTATGCATCATATGACCTCCCAATTCCTGACTTTTTTTTACTGGAGTTACAAAGTAACGTGGGAAATAACTCTGCATGGTGAAATCATTCAGTAAAGCTGTGCCTACACTGTGGTTAGAACAACTTAAAAACGTGTGATTTCAGGCATAGATGGTCAAATCCTTCCACTTTTTCAGGTAGCTAAAATTTGGCTGAACTGTGCAGTGCTCCCTTTCTGAGATGAGGAAAGTGTTCAGTTTTGACTAAATCATTTCAATTTTATTTCTCAATCTTTGTATTGTAAAAAAGGGTGAGCAATATTTCCATCTCACAGTATGGGAAAGAGTTTCTTGCCTGTATAGACCCTGAGCATTAAAAAACCCACAACAGACTAAAAAAGGCCATGAATTGTTGCTGTTGACTCTGTGTTCTATGTTGGCTGCTGTTCAGCTAACTTCCATTTATATTGATAAATCAGCCTTTGCAGTTAGCAGTGAAAAAAAGCCATTATTTAAAATAGAAAAAAACCCAAATCAAACAACTATACGAAGATGTATACTCTGCTGTCAGTGACAGCTGTCTAAATCCAGACTGGGTCTAGACACAAGTCCTATAAAGACTCGCACATAAATAACATCTATAAGAAATATACCGTTGCGTTTACACACATATATTCTCACATGTAGAATAACTTGCTGACATAAAATATCAAACTGACTGGCACCTATCTGTTGCCATTACCAAAGACTATAAATTGGTCCAAAATATTTAGTGACAGACATTGCTAAAAACAGACATGCACTTGCATACTTGCACACTTAGTGCCATGGTCTAGTAACCACGGTGGTGTTGGATCAAGGGTTGGACTTGATTATCTCGGAGGTCTTTTCCAACCTGGTTGATTCTATGATTCTGTATTTGTATATGACATCATACATAAGTAAGTTTCACTTAAAGAATACAAGTAATAAACACTTTTGTAAATAATACTGCTCTATACAAAGTCCTTCAAGTTTTCTCATGTCTGCTAAGAAAGGCATAAAAAAGTTTATGCAAGTCTGAAGATTCACCTTGTTTTACTGGAATCCCTTTTATGATGCACTTCTTGGGCAAAGATCACTGTATTCTTCCATTTATTTGTTCCACAGTTATTCAGTATTCTACAGCAAGAATGTTTGTGTTCCTGGGTGTGAGATTCTTTCTATAATGAAGTGCAATGTGGATATGAATATATTTGTATAGCTTCAATGACTTACTGGCTCTGCTTGCAAGTAAAAATATGGTTTTGATTATCCTTAAAACTCCTGATTCAACCTACTTTGGGAAAGTTGAGCTATACTGCTTTTTACTGTTCACATGACATAGTGTGCATTCTAGCAGAGATCCAAAGTACTGTACAGTGGACTTGCATCAAAAGAGAAACTGTTGCAGCAAACCTTGATTGGAAGCTGAAACGTAACTTAAGGAATATTAATAACAGAAAGGTATTGAAATTGGTGTTCTGGCTTCAGGCAAATGATTTCTCAGTGGTTCAAAATGCAGGTTTAGGAGATAGATAGGACAAAAATTGCTGAAAGTAAATGAGAAATATCATGAAACCTTGGAAAAAAAGGCAAAAATTGGAGTATCATTTGTTTAACAGCCAGACTTTAAATGACCTCAAAAAACTATGTTTCATGTTGGTTACTGTCTTGAAATGGAATTCCATTACTTTGAAAGCAAATGTGGAGCCCATGACAGCTTTGTTAGATACACTAAGGAGAATACAACTATCCTCTAGCTGATCTTCCTGTGCACCTATCTCTGTATTTTTTTTTTTCCTTTTCCTCTTGTCTGTAGTGGTGATTATAGGAAAACCCATTTAAATCTTATCTGAAGCATCTTTAAGATTCATGGTAATATATTGTGGATGTTGTGTGATTCTGTTAGGGCAATGGACAGAAAACTGACCGTTACCTGATTACTGATATGCCAGGAAAGGAAGGGATACAGTGAAGCCATGTGAGGGTAGAAAACTTTCTGAAAATCTTTTTTACATAGCTTAGTTCTGAAGATAGTTGTGTCTTTGCATCCTTGTGGGTCACCTGCTTTGTTTTATTTTTTATTACAATTCTGCAACTGGCTGCCTTCCCATCTGCATCCTAAGTTGCATGTTCCTATAACATACTGTGACTACATCAGGCCTGCGTTGTGTGCAGTTCCTTTCTTAAGGGAAAACATGATGCTATTAACCAGTGACTGGTTAAGTAGGCTTTCATAAATGTAGGTTTTCATGCTGAGTGAGTAATATTTATGAAATAACCTCCTGTATGGATACTCATCTCAGTAAATAGAAACTTATCTCAATTTGTGTATGAAAAGCAGTTGATGTCCTTGGCAAAGGCCCTCTCTCTCAGAATAATATCCTGACATCTTCTGGCTTTGCTGAATGGAGAAGTTCTCTCCTCGTCTTTGACTTGAGGGCAACATTCTCATGTAGCTTCCAGTCTTTGCCTCTTAAAATATTTGACAAGATAGATCCTTTTCAATGGCCATATTTTTTCCCAGGAAATGAAACTTTGAAAGACATGTTAATTGCATTGTTTCAGCATTAGACTTTTTCTGTAATTATGGAAGAAAATTACCTCAGTTTAACAGGAGAGTGCTTCACTCTACCGATTCTGATATCCAGACTCAACATCCAGCAATGAGGAGATCATAACAGTGCTGAGTATCAAATTTGAAGGATTCTTACAATCTGCATTTTCTTTTCTAGAAAGAGAAGAGAATAAGATATTTTTTACTTTACTTGAATAAATAAGCTACATAAAGTTTATTTTATTTTCTTATTTTAATATTTTTTGATGTGATCAGATGTTAATACATTAAATAAACATGAAACAGCGCAGAAAACCCGTGTTTAAAACTGTTGCTCACATTACAAAGACACCATGAAGGGCTCACATTTTGGTTTGTTTTATTTTTGTGAGTAATATCATCTCTATTCCCCCATTATGCTTCTGTGTAGCTCTATAATTCACAGTCAACTGTGAGTTATTTTCTCATTAGACTACTTTGTATATTACAAAGGATTGTTATTTCTAGTTTTACATAGCTAATTTTTCTCTCCTCAACATCAGGCAGTTTCAAGCTTGTTCAGAATTTTGAACAAGCAAAAGCTGGAAAAATGAGAGAAAAAACTGAAATACTTCACTGTACAGTGTAAACTCTCTGGTATATCACAAAATACCAGACAACAAATTGCATCAACCAAAGCCTAAAACCAAAGTAGTTTTTCCCCCGCCTCATAAACGAGTAACAGTCGACAGCTCTGGAATGTGCACTCCTCTCCCATGAAAACATTTTTCCGCTCTGCCTTTTCCAAAACTCAAAAGTTCAAAGCTAAACTACTATATGTTATAAAAGAACAAATTTACCATGACACTTAAACAAAGACATGAGTCAGTGTATTCGAATTTCTTGAGGGAGGAAGGAGTTATGTTTCTTGTTAAGGCAAGGTTTGCAGTAAAGAAGTTATTTTTATAGTTTTATATATCTCCTTATAATTATTTATTCACATAGAGGTTCTGTTTTACTGCACAGTTAAAGTTGTAATTCATGCCCTATTTGTAATGGATATATTAATTGAGGTTTACAACATTTCTCCTCAGAAAACAAAATACTAACATCCTCATTAAAGAAATGGGCAAATGCAATCACAGACATTAAGAAACTTGGTTCACTGTTATTTAGGATATCTGTGGCAGTCTGGGAACCTCAGCTGCTGCTCTTTACTCTGAAGAGTACTACTTTTGTTCTTGGGAATAGTACAAGCAAGATGACCAGCATATATGTTGAAGACAGAGACAAAATAAGATGGCTTAGGACTGCTGTGGGGGGAAAAGCTTATATCTGGAACAAAAAGCATGTGATTTTGTGTCCTCTTAAATGTGACGTGTAGAACATAATAGATTAAGCAGCTGAATTGCTCTATGTAGTTTTTAAAGCTGTCTAGGAAACTTGGAACACCATTTCTGTTTCTTTGGAACAAGTGGCCAACTCATTTGTCTGCCTTGAAAAACCTTTACTTCTGTTCCTGACTGAAGTAAGATGGATATTCTAAAAGTCATTGCTCTTGTGAAACAGGAAAGAAGTACAGAAAGCCACAGAGCTCCTCCTAATACTATGCCTGGCCATTAATATGTAATATTGATTTGGAATATATTAAAGGATTCAAACTTCTCCTAGGTACTGTAGTAGCTTTAATGTGTCCCTTCTTTCAAGGAGATTGATATTTCAAAGTCTTGTTCATTGTGGATACAAATTTGAGATAGGTAGATCAAAGATCTGCTCTAGATTCGGACCTTTGGCACTGAATGTTATATTCACCAGAATGGAACCAAAATCAGAAAATCCTTGAGCATGGAGAAAGCTGACATATCGAAGTATATCCAACAGCCCACACACACCATCAGGACTTAGTTTTCCCTTATTAATATGTAAAGATTTATTAGATCATTCTCTAAAAGCAGCGTTCAGCAACTGTAGAGATGATGTGTTCAAACCGGGGGACACATTTTTTTTCCTTCAAATTCAATTTTTTAAACGATATAGCTTAGACATGAAGTAGCATAATTTCTATAGCTGCCCCTCTCTGTCGTTTCTGCAAGATGATGTTTGAAAGTACCTTACCTGGTAGTACCTATAGTCATAAGTTCTCTTTAGCCTTTTTAAAATACTAATATATTTCACAGGGAAGTGCAGAGAGGCTGTAATGCAATTAATACAAAGGGGGGGGGGGTTAATTTTAACTTTTCAAATGGAAAGGTTTTGAGTTTTCATTTGTCTGTTTTAGAGACCCTTAACCAACTGTGCCATTGAATTCAATGTTGGTTATGAATGAGACTGTAGAAAATAGAGACATGGTCTGTGCCAAGTACATTTCTAGTAAGGGAGAGTGTCACAGTCAGTTTTCTAGGGTGCAGGCATATCACACTAGTCACAATGGCTAGAAGCACCAACTACTAAAGAGGGGAACCTGCATTAAGTGACCTGCTGGGTAGATGACCCATGTTTTGATAACATCTGGAATAAGGACAAAAGTGAACTCTGCTTGACAGACAATAAACCCATTTAATTTTCAGTCACCATGAGCTAAACTATAATAGTTACTATGAAAGCCACACCAGGATACAAATGTCATTGAGTAGTAGGACACAATTAGGAGGCAGTAGCTTGACAGAAAAAGGGCAGCTGATTTATGGCTCATAGTGGGTACGCTGGCTGCCTGTGTATAAATGAGGGTGAGATGGGGTTTGCTCCCCACTTTCCTTGCAGCCAAGCATAGTCCTCATCTATGTGCTGCTTCCTCTGGCTACACAGGCAATACAGGCAGCAATACCTTGTATGTTCTGTAAGAGTCAGAACCACAATTCGTGCAAACTTGGTACCAGACAATGTAATAAGTATCACACAGGGCAAGTATATATTCCCTCAGCTTGTGCTTCCACCTCCCACGTTATGCAAGTGAGCAGGGAAGAGACTTTCACCAGAGGTTAGGAAAACTGTGATTTATAGCACTGGTGGCAGGTGGAACAGGGGAGACTGTGAGACCAAGAGAGCCAAGTATTTTAAGCATCTGTTACAGGCCTGTGCCAGATACAGGATACCAGACAAGATGTGCCATTTGTCTGTTCTTGAATGGAATTTCCTATGTCCCTAATACCAGGCAAACTCTGTTTATTTATAATATAACTACTTCTGGTTTTGTGAGATGATATACAGCACATTTCATTTTTTCGCTTTCACAATGACTTTTAAACACTTAAGAAGTGACTTATTTTGCTGTGTAAATTCAGTCAGGCTTGGAGGATGTTTTTGCTGTGTCATGGGTGAACCTGTAAGGACTGGAAAACTTCTCAGTTTAGGGAGGCTGCATTGTGTAGTTTTCAGAAGTGCAGTTTTCTCTAATGCTTGTCTGGATTAAGAACAGGACCCAGGTTCTTACAAGACCTATGTCAGTAGGCAGTGATTTCAATTGACAATTTGCATGAGCTTAAAGAGAAGAATGATTTGGGAAATGCTGAATGTCCTCTCCTGACAGTGGATTTTTCCCCACTTCTAAGCAATTATACTTAATAAGTGATTCCAATTACTTCCCAAAGGAATAAGCAGGAATTTCTAAGCAAAGCTTTTTCTCAGAGTACGTCAATTCAAAACTACAGCTTTCTAATGGAAATGTAATCATTAATTGTAAAAGGAAATGGCTCTCATTTCTTGGAGTGCATTTCTAGACAAAATTTGACAGAAACACAACCTTCCCAGAGTAACAGTATCTCACAATGAGACTGATTAACTTGGAGTTGATTATCCCACCTTTTAGTCTCTGTGCTACCTCGTAAATCCAAAAGACACAAACCCCAATTATGCTCAAGACCAGGAGGAAAAGCAGTGCTGATATATCTAGGTCTAAAAGGAAAATGGAACAGCCCTACAGTCCCAAGACCTTGGCTCCAGAGTAAGCCAATTGCACAGAAGGGTCCATCTTCTGCACATCAACCTTTATTACTGTCAGCACCCTTTCCTGTCAGTGCTGGAATCCCCATTTGCTCTTGCTCCAAAGGCACATCAGGCTAGACTGTCAAACCTGCCAGCCTTTCCCAGGGGCCTTTACTGGTACCTCCACTCCAGCATCATATCTCCCAGTACTTTATCAGCAAGCTGTGTCCTGACCATCTCACTACTCTCCTAACTAAGACCTTTTTTTTGACTGTTGCTAATTTTTGAGTTTAGAGGAGGTGATACCCAAGACAGACTTCCTGACCTGGGCCTTTAGTTGACCAAGGCTTTTCCACAGAAATGCCTTGGTTTCTCTTGGACAGGACAAGGGAATTTAAAATAAACAAAAGTCTGCAAGATGGAAAAAGTGAAAAGTTGTAGTGATGAATTTACTGGCAAAACCACGAAGGCCCATAGAATTACTAATCATAATCCAATTTCCTCTGGTGATATTCCCTCTAAGGTTTTAGGTCACAAGGTACATCATAGCACGTCCAATTAACTGCCTGCATACATGTGCTGCATGAGCTCATCCCTTTCTGCCTCACTTTTTCTGTTTGTAAAGCTGAGGCTGTGTTATTAGACTGGGGTATAGCTCTGAAGTCCAGCTTCTGGCTAGAGTTGTTACTACAATAATTAGTGCAGCAGATGTCAGAATCAAGTGAAAGCAGCCATTTGACAGTCAAAGCACAAACCACAGTCATCACTTGCCTTGTGTTATTGCAGGTATAGAACCAACAAGAGCAGAAAAATGTTCACACTTGCTCCTAGATGTAATCCTCTGTTAGCAGACTATCTCCCCTCCCCCTCTGAAAGGTTTTTCCAGTACACTTTGCTGTTTTTAGCTGTAGCTAGAAAAGATACAGCTGCGTTTTTTGGCTTATATAACTTGAGCTCAACCCTCAGCAACAACTTAGTCTGAGCTATTTTACAAAACTATTTTTCTGTAAACATTTTCATTCAATAGTTACCATGTGATATCTATGCTCCCTTAAAACACACTAGTGACTGGGTGCCTTATCTTCCTATTAGCAGACTGGTCAGATACTTGGGAGGTGGTCTGAAAGCTGGGGACAGAGGTGAGACAGAAAGCATTTCATGAAGGCTGGACTTGGACATAAAGTCCTGTGATAGACAGTCCAACAAGCTGCTGCTGAGCGACGCAGAAAGCAGTGTCTCAGTTGGCAGTTGAATGGATATAGTCAGCTTGGAGAGGAATTTCTAAGCTAGCCTTTAGCTCATGGCTTTGGAAACTGTCATTTGCAAACGGACCTCACACAAATAGGGCATAAAATAGAGGATCCAGGCTGGGGTTTGGGGGTTTTGCCCATATTTACACTGTCGGGTACTCAGAATCTGGAGACAGGTCCTTGCTTGAGGTTCAGGACAACCTTAAATGTAGCTAAATCATGCAGTGTACAGAGGCTGCTGTAAGGAGGCTGCTGTTTCCCACAGAGGTAAAGCCTGGCCAAGAATAGCATGTGTTTCCTCCTCTGCATCTAGCACAACTGCAGCTAAGTGGTTGCTTATGTTCAAAAATGAATGAAATATTCAATGAAAACAAGAATCTTCGCTGACACGACCACTGTTTCTTAATCATTACACAAAATAGTGTTGTCTTGCCCAAGCATGCCTGGCTCTCTAAGAATAATGGAGACAGTGCAGTGTTTGGATAGCTGCTGTTTTTTCTGAAGAGTGGGGAGGGTGTGCCTGTTTGAGGGCATGTTCACAAAGGTTTTAGCCCAGAAAGAAATAGGTACATCTGGAAAGAGCATAAACCAGGTTGCCAGACTCTGGCACTGCTACTAGAAATAATCCTTTCTCAGGAAAGTACCAAAATGTGGCTGTCTGGTTTGCCCACAAGTATCCGGGCATTTAGCTTGGCAGGCATGGATACTGGCAGTTGTTTGGCATTTTGATTGCTGTCCCAACTAGTGTCTATTCTTTCTCTTCTGAAGATGAAAGAATACAGTTGTGGTTAAATCACTGGCCTAGGGATTAGGCAAAGTGTGTTCTGCTCAGATTTTAGTCTGCATCCTTGGCCAGGTCACTTAAGCAAGAATTTTGAAAAGTGCTCAGCACCCACAAACAGGATCAGATTTTTCAAGAGCTCTCTGCTTCCACTGAGGCAGTGGCCAGATGATCAAAGGAACTTCTCAGAAAATCTGGCTGCAAGTGTCATTGCTAGAGCTACTGGGTGCTGAACCCTCGTGAAAATCTGGTTCTCACTGAGGTGCCCAGATGGGAATCAGGCTCTCCAACTAGCTCCCATCGTGATGGGAAGACACTTGAGAATCTGGCCAGGAGCAATCTCTTGAAATGCTACACTAGCAACTTTCTCTGTGCCTCGATTTCCTCTAAAATGAGAGTGATGTGGCCAGGGTGTGTGTAAGAATAAATTCATTAATCTATTGTATGCGGTGTTCCTGGATGCTTCTGCAGCCAGGAGAGGGAGGTGAAGCATTTGTAATATAGTGTCTTTCCAGACATACCAATCATCTGTGTAAACAAGAGTGTGTTAAAGTGACTGGAATAGGAGTCCCGGAGCCAGCTTTGCTGTATGTACAATTTACAAGCCTTCAGATCCAGGAGCTGCTGCTCTTTGTTTGACTCAAACCCTTGATCTTGAGTCAGGGCTTCACCATGCTAGGGGATGTAACAAATAGATCAAAAGGACTCACCCTGAAAAACCTTTGTGCTAAACAAAGGAGGACAGGGACAATACATTGTAAAGAAATGATAAAGCTGTTCCATTCAGCTGTTTGGCTTCTGAACTCCCTGCCTGTTGAGTACAGTAGTTTTATCATTTCCTTTCGTCACAGGATATTTCTTTCCTCACATCCCACCCAAGTGTTTGGTATTTTTGGGGGAGTTTTGAGGGTTTGGAGTTTCAATTATACAGGACTGGTTACTCTTCTTATACTAGATACCCATATACAGTAGTATTTTTTGCAGGTGGGATTCTTGGATTTTAAGACCAAAGAACCTTAACTGCAAAATGGGATTTTAATTTTTTTTTAAAACTTACAGTGGCCTTAATTTTGCCTCCAGATGGGGAGATCTGAAAGGTCCTGAACCTCCTGTGGTGCGTGCTGGAGCAGCCTTCCTTCTCTTTCTCAGTAGCCTCCCCTCACATGATGCGACATTTTCTTTCCAGCTGAGAGTGGAGCCCCCCCGCCGCCCCCCTCATTTTTGGCCTTCCAGCACTGTCCGCATCTGTGCGAGCTAATGTTCCCCAGATCCTCCTCAAAGGGGCACCGAGGGCTGGCACGCAGAAGCGAAACCCCCGGGGCTGTATCTCCGAAACCCAAGAAACCTCAAATGCATTGTGTTTCCATAAATGCTCCTCAGCTGACTGGGCTGTGGGGAGTTTCTGCTCTCTTCAACTCTTGCCTCTCCTTTGGGAATGGGAGGCACAGGCTTTAAATCAACTTTCTGGGTGTCTGCGTGCAGAAATGGCGCTAATGTTAGAGCGTGACGGAACCACAACACGAGGCGGCACCAGTATGGGGGGGCCTCGGCTGACAGATGGGGGGGCCCTGAACCACGGCTGCCCCATGGCTTGGGCTGGCCCTGCCCTTGCCCACAGCCTGGTGAGGGCGAGCTGTCACCACCCTGCCGGGCAATGGTAGCTTTCCTCAGGACTGAGGAGTCCTTGGCCTGTCGATCAGGATGGAGCCCCCAGGATGCCCTGTGGTTTTGTTTTGCTTTCTTTTATTTTAAAGTAGACTACCACATTAGAACTGAATTGTCACTAAATGGAATTGCTTGTTGCAAAATGCGTAATAGGTAAAACTTTTTTAAGAAAGGAAGTTCTTTAATGTTGGATCTTTGTATACTTTCAAGCCTAATCAACAAGAAGGGGGATTTAATCTTGAAACAGAGAGCAGCTAACAAGGCAGCTCTAAGTGATAGCCAGGTGTTAGAAAAACAGATCACTTGTTGGTAGAATTGCCTTAAGGTTTAAGGCTTGATCTCAGACCTAGGGGGAGGTTAACAAAGCTTGGGGAGTAGGATGACCACTGATTGTGGACATAATGAATGCAGAATTTATGGGCTACAAGGACATTAGTGGAACTCCCAAGATAAGGAAGAAACTAATAAAGCCAAGTCAGCTTGTGCTGAAATCAGCTTCAACTGTGTACAAGGTAGTTCTGGCAGCGGCAGATTGTGACCACTGACTCACAGATCACCAACCTAAGAAACCCACCAACTCAAAATAAGATAAAAACTGTGCAAGCAGACTAATTTGCATGAGAAATGACAGAATCATTAACCAATAGAAGATAGAATACTGATTAATAAGAGGACTATGTAACTTGTAGCCAATGAACACTAATTCCTTTGTTTGCTAAAACGTGCAAATAGGAAGAAGTTTTAATAGTTGATGTGCCTGATTTGTGGAATTCCACCGAGCACCTAGGCTTGCACAACTCTGAAATAAATAATCAGTGTCTCTCTTGAGTGAATAATTATTGACTTGTTGCACACTGGGTAATGAATCTGATTTTTGTGAACAACAGGCTGACACAAACCCCTCCTATCTTGATAGCTTTGGGGCATTAGGTACAATATTTTGTGTTTTCCTGCAGTCTCAAAGAGACTTCAAAGGAGTCAAATGAGCAAAAATATTTCTCCTCCTCATCTCTGGTGGCAGAGAGGGAGAAACCAGGAAGGAAGGGTTTCTACACCCTGAGCTGAGGTCTGTGATGCTGAGTGCCCATGGAAAGTGCCATGTTATTTCTTCAGTTAGCTCCAGCTTTGGTAGGACTTGCAGGAGCAGCCTTCTGTCTCACAGATGCAGTCATTATTTTGAAGGATAAGGCTGTGTGTATGTTGTGAATGTTCATTAAGCTAAAATTCCAGTTCTCAAAATGTGCTCAATGAATGGAGCATTGAAAACATAATAGGTTTCTGCTCGCTTATTTTTAAATACTTGTTTTCATGAGATAAGGAGTCAGTAGAAAGTTCAAAGCACATGTAGAAGACAAAATGCCCCTGAGAAATCACAAATTCAGTTTCTTCTGCTTGTGTTTCAGTCCTTTTGTATTGAGTTCTTGAGAGTGTTCAGCACAGGAGTGACAGATGTGATGTTGAAAATACAGGTTATTTCAAAAGAATGATATAAAATATTCAATGCAAATGAATTCTGAACTCAGTGAAAGCAGTTTTTGTGCTTGAAATTTGCATCTCAGAGCTATCTTCTCCTGACTATGGAACAGAAATATACCATAAGAATCACATCCACAAACTAAACATTAGCTTGGATTTTAGATATGAAGTATTTGTAGCTAGTTGCTTAAGAGCAATCTAAAATAGAAATGGAATGAAGATGATATTACAAAAGACAGCTGAGATAAATGAATTTCCTTTAAACTACAATTTAAAAGCCGTATGATAATTTTATACCAGTACATAAATAAAAAGAAATTACTTCTGCAAATTAATCTTTAATCAAGTATGAGGATTCAATGTTAAACATACAGTTTTCTGTATGAACAATGGTTTTAGGTGAGACTAGTAATGCAAGCCTAGGGAACAGTCCTAAAATGTTTTCCATGTTTCCGGATGTAGTAAGTTATGCTCAGATCTCCAAAAGATAATAACAGTCTGTAGGAGTTCCTAAGCATAAAAACTAAAAAACCACCCTTGCAATGGCATTTTGGACTGCACTGCATAGACCTCCTAAACTGAGGTAGGCTGGTTGAACAGGAGGAGAGCAGGAATTCCTGTAACAGACACAGAATATCCAACTACTGCGCCACTTTCTTCTGTGAAAGACAGAAACTGCTGCTGTGTCTGCACCTATGTGCACATACAGCTAAGCAATTTGGAGGTCTCGCTGCCTGGACTTGCATGCAACTTGTGTGCACTGTAGGAACTGAGTTCATCATGTTCACCTTCATCTTTCACTGGAGCATATTTTTGGAGCTATTAATCTGTAAGGCTGGGATAGGATGGGACAGAATCCTGCCAGTTGTTGCCTTGTTAATTCACTTACAGAATCACTACTTAATAAATAGGCAGGGTAGCTCCTGTGAACTGACATTCAGCCTGTGAGTTACACACTGAAGTACTGAGGCTGGTCCCGTAATCTGCAGCAGCATATCACAAGATGTACCCACAACGACTACTGCAGTCTTGGAATATGTTCAAGTGGAGCCTAGTAATGATTACAGCCATTTTTGAAAGCACAGCTGGATTTTGCTAAGCTCTGCCCACCTTCAGCAAAAATCTGTTCATTCATTGGAGGGCTTGTGCTCTGTTTCAGAGTGGGTTTTTTTTGGTTTGTTTTTTTTTTTTTTTTTTTTACCCTGAGTTAACCAGAACTTGGCTTTGGTCCTTTAAATCCTTCTCCCTATCAACTCAGCAACCACAGAGGCAGTTTATTACTGAAAAGAAATCTAAGAATCACTTTTGGCCAGCATTGTCTTGGAAAGTTCATTTTATTAACATGGTTTTGGTTTTATTTCAAAAACACTTTGACAATCACTGACATTTTTGGAACCAGTAAAGCACAAGAGACTTACTGCTAAAGGCCTAAGCTTTGCATTTTTCTGCAGCAAACAATGTGATGTGCTACTATGGTAAATTCAATTCAAGCCACTGGCCGAAAGGAAATAAGTACTGAATGTTGCCTTTTTTTCTTCATTTTCTAAAATATGTTTTGTATGAATGCTAGTGCTTCTGAGATATACTTGTTTAACTACTCTTAGCTTATTTGCTTTTTATCTATAGTGGAGGTGACAGATATATCAATATTGGCAACATAAAGTTTCCTCACACGCCTGCTTTTATTGTTCAACTTTGACCTAAAGTAACTATCTCTTGACTTTTTGCTGAGATTTGCCAGCAAGGGTCCCAGTTTGTGTTTTACATTAATGTCTATCAACTGAGAGTTCAACTAAGATCACCTAATGCACCTAAAAAGAAATACTGGGAAATATCTGAACACTTTCTTTTATTTTTGTTGTGGGGGTTTTTTCTGTTGTTTTTTAAGGCAAGCTGAAGGAGAATTTCTGGTCTGCAAGCTGCATAAAGACCCTTTTTCTGATATTTTGCATTCGCTGGAACTCCATACGTGGTGGGAAGAATGCAAGGGCAGTACAGAGGTAAGTCGTGTGCTGGCATAAGCAGACTTGACTGCTAGATTTTTCAGTGGATTATATTTGATTATATTTGGTTTATGTGTCCCTGGGTCTGTGCCATCTTCCATTCTGTCCCTTTGAAAACTATGTCGAGTAACTGAGAGGCAATGTAAGCATCTCCATTTCAGTGACTGCAGTATATTATATACATGTGTTGTTGCTTCACATCATAAGTGGGTTTTGTTAGAAACTTGTTTTACTGTCTGAAATTTTCAGTTGCAAAAATGATCAAATGCTTTGTTTGAAGTTCCCTATGCAAATCCACAGTGTGCTACTGTCAACTTCTTACTTTCAGGGAGAAGAATGCAGCAGTATTTTGGTCTGAAGAGAGTGGTTGCTTTTTTAGTTAGCAGGAAACATATGCTGCAGATGTTTCAAAGTTTTGGCTTTTAATATAGCTTTGATATCTACTATGTCAGACTGTTAGTTTTGACTGATTCTCCTTTTATTGGGATGGGTTTTATTTATGCTATATGTTGCTGTGATAGATTCCTAGGAGCTGAAGTGAACTGGCATAGCTGATCCAAGAGTTTGTGATTTTTAGTACTATGGATATTTATTTAAAATAGAAACTCTTTCTTAAGTTTGCAATATATTCTTTTTATCTCGACTTTATTTCAAAGTGACTGTGTAAATTGTATGACCTGTTTGTGTAGTTGTATAACCAGGTTATTTCCCTATAAGAATGGAAAAGAACTAGTTAGGTTCTTTTTCTGTTTTGTTTTGGTTTGTGGTGGGTTTTTTTTTCTTGTTGTTTGTATTGTTGAGGGGTTTTTTGTTTGTTTGTTTTTTTAAGGTTGAAGTGTTCTTTTTGGTACCGTTTATTTCTTACTTGCAAATGTATTATGAGTTCTCAGAAGGTGACATTCTGAAGTGTTAAAATTCAGGATTGCCAAAAATATATGTGATAACTGCCCAGATGTCTTTAAACTGAGTGTAACGAACACAAGCATTTTTCTTGAGGAGGTGTAAAAAGCAAGGTGTGCATATGGTGCACAACAGAAGGATGCTCTGGCTGTGCAGTATTATGAATGGCATAGCTGCTAGCAGGCTTCTCAGATCCTAAGTGGAAAGTTTCTTACCTACCAGGAAGCCCATATTATTTTTGAGTGCCCTCATATTGAACTCAGTTGTAGTTGTTGATGAGACCCTACAAAGAATGATGTCCACATACGTGCACAGACACCATAGTCATCAGTTTACCGCAGGCACACAGCACTGGGAATAGAACTTCAGACCTTCGCCTCCGCAAACACAGCTGCTCATCTGGCCGTGGGCTTTGTAGCCAGCAGAGGGAACTGATAAACACTCTCATAAGGCTGCTCTATGTATTTTTTTCTAACCAAGAGAGGGCACTTTCACTCCCTTTTGAAGAGGGTCCATTTCATGTCACCCCTCAACAGTTTCACCTGCCATTCAAGAAAAAATGGACTTATATTCATCTTGGTTTTGCTATAAAATATGGACTTGCATGAAGAAGTTTTAATCACCAAAAGATGTCCCTAGGCTGCACAGTGGTATTAATCCCCTGCAGTGCAATTATGAGACATAAAATTAATTACACATCAAGACAATTACAGAAACACTTCCAACATTTCAGGAGTACAGGGAGAACAAGCGCAATTGTTTACTGATGACTACAGAGAATAGCCACAGTTATTGCACAAGACCTACAAAAGGCTTCAGAACCAGGACTTATCATTATCTTTTTGAACATATATGGCTCCACAACTTTTGATGGAGGGGAATTCTGTTAGCATAAGGAATAGATCTCACTTTCTGGAGGGAAAACCACAAAAAAGGAAAAAACACACAAAGCTCTAGGAAGTGTGAGTGGCAAAAATGAGAACTTTTGTACAGTTAAATGCAGCTGTTGGTTGTTTTTTTATGAGACAGAACAAGCAACCTCTGATGTTTTTGTCTTCTCTTGTTTCTCACTACAGTACCTCCATTGAACCATTGCTCTTTTAGAAATATGACAGTAGTGAAAATTATAAATTATATCCCTGTGGAAGGAAAGAACTCCCAGCTTAGAATAATTGGAAGGCCAAAATAGTAAGGGAAAATATAGGGATATATTTAAGCTTAAGAGATAGAACTTAATCTTATCTCCCCTGAGATATATAGCAAGACATAGAATAAGTGAGCAGAAAATTCTGCCATGTAGTTATGCTCAGGGATATAAGAAAATTGTCCTATCTTCTACAGTAGGTAGTGAGATGACCATTAATGGTTCTTTTTCTAGTCCTCCAGTTACCTCTCACACGCTCGCTACCTCATCTATGAGCAATGCTTGCTTAGCAATAGTTTTTAATTTGAAAGAATAAGAGACAAGGCCTCCATCCATACAGCAGTAACTCTAGAAACTGAGCATCAGAATGTGCTGGGGTTTTTTTGGTTGCTTGTTTGTTTCCTTGAAAATGAAGTATTTGCAAGGCCACAGGAGCAATTACGAGCCTGTACCCTCATAAATTAACTCTAGAGTTAAAAACTGAAGGGATAGGGCAAAGCTGGTGGTTGGGTTTTTGTTTGTTTGTTTTAATGGGCGTGAAATTATATCCTATACGTTTATAGAATTGGCACATGATTGCCAGTGTAGAAAAGAAAGGAAGACTTTCTTTTATATTCTATGCCCCCTGCAAGATCCTTTGAATAATTTTGCTTATGCATCATATGCTTCTCTTTGAGCTTTTACTGCTACTGAGTTACCAAAACTGAGTTCTTTTAGTTGTTGCCCATCATTTCTAGTCTATGTCAGTAGATTTCTACTTCCACATCCTTCCAAGAGTAGGTTGGTCTCCTTTCACCACAGGGTGTAAGAAAGAGCTGGGCATTTGGCTATTTGTTTATTTACCCTCTCCAAGAAGGGTTTATTTGTAAATCCTGTTAAGGCGTTTGTAAAGGGTTTCCCAGGAAGTTTGAAAGTGTTAGGAGTAAATTACCTCTCTCAGGATTTGTCACTGGAATTCTCCTTGCTGTTCAGCCCTAAAGAGTCGTGCAAAGACAGATCAGCTACAAAGGGGTGGACTTTATAAGGCTGAATACAAAATGAATTGTGGAATTAAAGTGCTGGCCTGGAACCCAGAACTGCTAAATCTGACACTCTACCATGAATTTTCACTGTAACCATAAGCAAAAGAGTTCATATATTTAGTGGCAGCATGGCCAGAGGAAAACATAATCTCTCCCTATAGAGAGTTGTGTGAAAATAAATTCATGAAGGTAAGAATGTTTCACAAGCAGTGGTGGTGGCAGAACTATGCATAGATAGCAGACAGTGATATGTTTATCCTGTGTTTCTAGGTGTCTAGTCTAACACTCTAGACAGCACTGGAAGCTGGTGGCTTAAGTGGATATTAGTGCCCTAAATAAACACCTAAAAAACCTAAGCATAACTACCAGGAGAAATAGCTGAGCATCCCTGCTCAGCTTAACTGGTCTGTTGCTGAAAAAATTGATGTCTCTTTACCTTGACTTTATTATTTAAAATTTTATGATAATTACTCAGAAAATCTGAATTCCTTGTTCTCCCACTGATTCACTTTTTAAAAGTATTGTGGTTGTAGCATTATTTTAAAATTACAGTATTTTTATTTTTCATTCTAACATCACTACACTTTAATCTTGCAAAAAGGAGATTCAGATCAGCACAGAGGTCAATAAATGCATTCCTAGACATCTCAGTTCTCTTGGAGATCTTCTGGGTGTAGTTTCCCTTCATCCCCTGCTGCAGAGTGATGCTAAGATGAATTATCTACTCAGCTTAAAAGAGAAACTGCTCAGAGGAGATTCTGATCTAAATTAGATGCATTCCTTTGAAAAGAGTTTTCTTAATATGTCCTGCAATCCATTTTTCAAATGCCAAACCATTACATTTCACAGCAAGCTTTAATAAAAAGTATTTTGCTATAAACACATTTCCTGTGGCAAATGCATTTTTTTTTCCATGAACATTGCTCTGTTAAAACTTTTGATTTATCTGATAGAGTAAAATTCTGTGTGAACAAATGAGGCTTAACTGCCAGATTGTAGACCTAAATTCTGTATGCATTACACATAAAATCACATATTGTGTTTTGCAACAGGGGTGTTTTTGGAAGGGAAAGGGAGGTTTGCTATAAAAATCAGATGTTAGCTAAGGAATAAAATTTTGTGGCCAGTCATGAGGAAAACAACTGGGCTCTATTCCTGTTTTCTGTGGGCAATTTATATGAACTCCTGGATGCAGAAATAGTTTTGCTCTAAGTCTGCTGCAGAAAGCACTGCACTTTGTTTTTTGAATAGTTAAATTTGTTTGGGTTTTGGATTTTTGTCATTTGTTTGGGTTTTTTTAAAGATACTTATGTAATCTTCCAGGCAAGTAGCTGAAGGCAGTATTTTCTTTTCCCCGTTAGTTAGAATAGATAAGATATAAAATACATAAAAAATCTTAGATACAGTATGAAGAAAAGGGCACTTTGAGCAGAGTTCTGCTGTTGTTATACAGTGCTACAGCTTAAAATATTGCAGCTAATATGAGTAAAGCTATATGTGGATATAATTCTTAGAGAAGGCTTTTTATTTGTGGAAAGATCAAAAAAGAGTCAATTTATAAAGAAAATTGGGTATTAAATCATTCTTTACTGCAGAATGTATTGCATATTTACAGACAGCATTAGCTGCTTGCTTTTGGCAGTTCATGCTTTCCCTCCTCTCTGAGCACTGGAGAGAGGCATTCTAGGATTAGGATTTCTATGATGGAATTTCTTTAAACAGGTGACTGTGTGTTAAAAGTGCACTGACTCACACAACATGACAGCCTGGTACTGGTCACTAATAGATTCATCTCAGTGTGGATGGATAGATGCATGGATGGGAGTGCAAATATAATTTTGAAACCACCTATTTTTTAAAGTTTTAACTGTTCAGTAGCTATCTCTATCCTCTAGCATTAGAAATGCCTATGTAGGCAAACTGTAGGTAAAATATAAACAAGCTGATATAAAAGTTTCATAGAGACACAAGGTCTGTTGTTCCAAGAAACAGAACTTTGTTGGTAAAATATGTACTTTAAGCATATTTGGTGCCAGATGATGAATTACATCAGCTTTATTACTGTGCTTCTGTGCGGGCTTAAGTTCCATCACACTTTTTTTTAAAGGTAGTGAAACATGTAAAGATGCACTTCAGTCTGAAGGTTGTCTCAATCTGGCTAGTAAATGATATTAGCAACAAAAACCAATCCCTTCCTTAAATTAGCACTAAGCTTTTTTTTTCCCCCTCAAACAGAATTTAAGGAAGCTTTGCAGTGAATTTTTTTGATAACTTTGACTGGACTGAGAGGGGAACTATTAAGAGGGATAATAAATTGTTATAATTGGTCTGGGTATACTAATCTCTTCAAAATCAATCAGAAAAGGAGAGAAGACCTTTTCTAAGCCACAGTGTTTCCCAGCAAGATCTGCTTTTATTTCATTGCTAAAACAACAGACTGTTACTAACTTAAATGTCAGATGACACTACATCTGAAAAAAAAGGGGGGGTGGGGAGCCAGCACCACCCAGCAAGGCAGTGCTAGAGTTCACATTAAGATTTCCTCACAATAGCTGGTTAGAACAGAAACCTGAAGTAGCAGTAGTCTTACCTTGAGTATACAAGATCCAAGAAGAGAAGATCACTGGTTCAAAACACTGGAGGACTGAGAAAGTGCTCTGATCTGCTGCTGGTAGCATGCACTTGGCTTTTATGTGCAGGTGGGAGGAGCTGCTCCCTACGGTAGGTGGGCAGTGAGGATAGCAGGCAGACAGCCTTCAGAAGGCATTATACAGTAGGTTTTTGCTCTTTGGGGACAGAGAGAGGGAGAAAAAGCAAGCTGGATGGCATTCACATGAGAAACAGTGTTGGATTTATTTGCTGGGTTTTTTTTCTGTCAGTCTTCAGTTAGCTGAAGATTTTCTACCGTATTTGTTTCTCTAAATCTGAATCTCTTAATTATTCCAGTTGCAGTTACAATGCTACTAGGTCTCACTTCGGATTTTGGAAGGATTTTTACAACAGTGAGATAAGAATGCAAAGTCTTTTTCAGAAAGGTCGGTGTTTCCCTTTCTAAAAAGGGATAGCTATGAAGAATCTGCCCCTTGATCCTTGAAGTTGTCTGTTTACTCAGGGATTAAACTTCCTTTATATTCCAAATGTCTACTAGATCTCAGCTCTGGAACCCTCCTAAGTTTCTGTTTTGCTGAGCTACACAGCTTTTTCTTGATGCAGCTGTAACATGTTCCATCTACACACTGACTTTTCTAGCAGCTTAGTTTAGAGCACTTTTATTGTTCACTGTGTCTGAGTTCTAAACAATTTTCCCAACTGGTATTCTCAAAAGGCAAATGTAGCCAAAAAGACAAACCAGTAGGAATATGCATTCCTGGTGGTTTCTGTGTAAAATCATTCATTGTTTATTTTAACTCATTCATTGCTTTCAGAGCACAGAAGAATGGATGGCACAGTGTCCAGACACTGGCTCCTCCAGGCAAAACAGACAGTTGTACCTGTCTCAAATACACTAATTCTCTATTTGCACTTATTTACACATGTTCCTGGATGAGGCATCTGGGCCTGTATTATTCACCATAAAAATGAGTAAAACCCATGTTGTATTCAAACATTTAATGGGGGGAGAAAGCTGGAAAGATAGAACAGGAAGGGAAAGACAGTGGTGTGCAATCAAAGGAGAGACTAGAAGTGCATCCTGACTTAAAATCCAGAGAGGACCAGACAGAAAAATGAATGAGAACCTTAGTTCCAGAGCTAAGCAAGTTTGTAGCAGGGTTTGTGGAGATGAGATATGATGCATCCTGCTGCTTGAACCAAAGGGCTAAACTGGTCACTAGATAAGGAGGTATAAGATGCTTTCTTAAAAAAACCCCTCTACTAATTGAGTTGATCAGACATGTTTAGTTGCATACAACTTTATTTGGTTTTGTCTTTTTAGAAAAAGGCTTACAAATCATGCAGCCATCAACCTGGATGTCAGTGTTATGTGGCAAAAGCAGCTTCATAACCTTGGTGACAGCCTCTGTGAGATTTGGGACTGTCAAGCTGAAAAGAACTGGTGAAATTGCTATTTCTTACAGGTATTGGGTTGCTGTTGGATAGGGCATTTTCTACATTATGCAACTATTATTAATATATTATTAAAAATGTATTAATATTAAGCAACATATTGCAACTAATTGGGAAAAGAAGTCCTGTTATTTTGTTATTTCTGCAGCACTCAGTGTATTTCTACAGTTTTCATTAAGAAATGAGTTTCTGCTCTGAAGAGATTAGTGTGCTTTTAGAAAGGCTACATGAAGTAATTATAGCATGGGAATAGGGAAAGCAAGGATACTGCAATAGGTTTATGTAATTCATTCAGTTAAGGCACATTGTAGTGATTCAATGACTAAATAATATACGTAAAGTGGAATTCTACTCAGCTAACATCTAACCAATCAGATGATTTCATACTTAGAAAAATCTAAGTTGAGACTTTCAGAAAAAAGAAAGTAAATAGGTACCCATGTCCTTATCTGATGGTTAAACTTTTCTTACCGTCTCAAAATTTCTGAGCTTTCTGTAGGTCCCTTCTAAAATCAGAGGATACTTCTATAAACTCAATGCCATGTAAAGGTACCTTCTAATGATCAAGCTCTCTTTTTAATTTTCTTCAGATCAAAACTTTAAATGTAAAGGACTAGCTGTATGTTGATATATTTTTGTTTTGTTTTTTTAACTCTTGACCATAAACTTCAAGTGCTAAGCACCACTTCAATTCTCAGAAGTGAGTCAATACTCAAACCAGCTGTGTAACTCTTCCCTACTCAGTGGGCTGTGCATACTGATGGTGTATCCTGCTGTACTGCAGGCTCATGGATAGCCTTACCTTTTTATACTTCTAGAAGAGAATAATAAAAAAGTTTTTCTTGAGTTCTGTCCTTTGGGGCATCTCAAAGCACTTTACAAGTATTAAATAAACCTACCAACACATAAAATAGGTAAAAAGTATTAGACTTACCTTAATGATTATTAAAGCACTACCATAATGCAATTATATGTAAGATTACCTGATGAGGTTAGAACATTATGCATATATCTCATAGAATTATAGAATATCTTAAACTGGAAGGGACCCACAAGGATCACTGAGTCAACTCCTGGCCCTGTACAGGATCACCGCAAGAATCCCTCCACGTGCCTGAGAGCATTGTCCAAGCACTTCTTGAACTCTGTGAGGATTGGCGCCATGACCACTTCCCTGGGGAGCCTGTTCCAGTGCCCAACCACCCTCTGGGTGAAGAGCCTTTCTCTAATATCCAACCTAAACACCTCCTGACGTCTTCATGCCACTCCCTTGGGTCCTGTCACTGGTTACCAGAGAGAAGAGATCAGTGCCTGCCCCTCCCCCTCCCCTCAGTCTCCTCTTCTCCAGGCTGAACAGACCCAGTGATCTCAGCCGCTCCTCACACAGCTTCCCCTCAAGGCCCTTCCCCATCTTTGTTGCCCTCCTTTGGACACTCTCTAAGAGCTTAATATCTTTCTTATATTTCAGTGCCCAAAACCGCCACAATATTCAAGGTGAGGCCACACAAGTGCAGAGCAGAGTGGGACAATCCCCTCCCTCAACCAGATGGTGATGCTTTGCCTGATGCCCCCCCAGGACATGATTGGCCCCCCTGGCTGCCAGGGCACTGCTGACTCATATTCAACTTCCCACTGACCTGGACCCCTGGAATCTCTTTCTGCGGGGCTGCTTCCCAGCCTCTTGTTCCTCAGTCTGTATATACACCCACGGTTGCTCTGTCCCAGGACCTGTGGGTTTCTGGTCACTGCAACATTTACCTTCCCTAATGAGATTTTTAGTAGATGAAGCTTTATCAAAATATCTATGGGAGATTTGATTTAGGTCATCACATGATCAGCTGGATTTCAGGCCACACTACCGGGCTGGACAGTAAATTCAATGTGGACACATGGCAGGAAAGGTTCCTACAACTAGGACTGATGTCCAAACTCTCAATTTCCATCTGACCTTTAAAAATAAAATCCATTCTTGTCTGAAAGTATCTAGCTTTGCCACGAGCTTCAGAGAATTGTCTGAGGCAGCCTGTGCTTTCCAAAATCTGTATCAGGTGTTTGCTTTACTTGATGGTAAGGCTATACCTGTAGTGCAGAATAGAACTGTTAGGAAGGGAAACAACTTCACGAAAGTACCTTAGACTTAGTTAGATGGTTTGACCAAAGTTTTGAGAACAATGCATGTTTGGTTTTCAGTGAGTTTTCTGTTAAATTAAATTAATTAAAGAATTAAATTAAATTAATTAAATTATTAAATTAAATTTGTTCCAGCATACAAAGCGGATGTCAAAGAACAATTATTAACACAGGTGGCATCGTTCTTAAAAGACAAGTTAAAACTATAGCTGTCCAAATAATGTGCACTTGACTCTCGATTTTTTAAAAGGAGATAAGCCGAAATTCCTGCATTTGTTCTATAAAGGAATTAAGTGATTACTCCTTGTTTGCCCTGAATGTGACAGAGCTAAAATAGTGTGGTTGAATGTGTTAGTAGTAGATGGAGAAGGAATCAGCGTGAATAGACTGGGAGGTTGAACCTTTGCAAATGAATGACCATTTGTGTAGCATCACAGCAACAGCTCAGGTAGGTGGTACTTGCTCTTTGGCAGTATTATCAAAGGAAGAGGGTCCCCAAACAGGTAGATAACAGGGTGATGGCAGAAGATTAGCTACTAAGATCAAGGTGTCAATGTTTTTTTTTTAAACACAACCCAAACAGTATTAGAAAGAGACCTCCTAACATAAAGTGGGATACAACAGGCAATAGCAACCTCGTGAAGTAAAAGTTAACTCTTCCAAGTATCAGCTATAAATGTAAAAATTCCATTATTCAAGAAACAGGAAAACATTTCAGAGTTTTGTATTGATGATTGTTGATCGAAAAATATTCTGAAGAACCTACAAGCAAATTTCTGTTAACCTATGCAACCTTCATGTAAATATATTCTTCTTTTAATCTTATTTGACTGTAGGACCACAGACACCAACAATTTCTCCATTAGAGTAGTGTTATATTTTATTAATCTAGGGTTTCAGGCAACATTCTATCTTCTGTCATACTTCCCATCATTGTCAGTTTTATTTAAAGTCTTTCCAGCAAATTTGCCTTTTAAAGAATTAAATGTGACAGTGTTGCAGTTTTTATAGAGCATTTTTGGCTGATGGCGTTTTCTTTATAGTAAAGATTCACAGACTTAGAGGGGAGAGTAATGGGAGAAAGTGAACAGTTTTCAAAGTACAGCTCAATTAAATTTGTTTTCTCTGCATGATACTTAGAATCTGTCTGATACTACCTTTCAGATTTGCATCTGTACATTAATGCCAGTCGGATGGACTGGCTACAAAATCACTGTACGATGCAAAATCAGGATGCATTTTGGAACTGCAGATCTTGCATTCTAGGTGAGCATATACCTAAGGCCTGACTGTGTGTGGAGGCAGCACATATTTACCTCAAACAATGTTTCCTCCAGTATTACAAGGTTCATTCTTTAGCAAATAGCTGGATGGAGGCAGAATTGAAA
Organism: Corapipo altera; assembly: GCF_003945725.1. Classification (NCBI taxonomy): domain Eukaryota; kingdom Metazoa; phylum Chordata; class Aves; order Passeriformes; family Pipridae; genus Corapipo; species Corapipo altera. The sequence continues at coordinate 693,071 of NW_020884910.1, read as the reverse complement.
AAAAAGAAACAGAAAATAATTGATACAGACCATCCTGTAGCTGTAACTAATGCCATTTTGTATGTCTTGACTGTGCTGATTCTGTTGTGTCCACCAGTGAAAAGGGAATGCAGACCAAAGTTGCAAGTATCAGTTCAATCAATCCAGCCTCCGAATCCATCATTTATCTCCTATATTTACTGAATTCCTTTATCTGTGTGTCAGCTCTGGAATTTCCACTGCGATTCACTAGCTGATGTTGATGCTTACCATACCAAAACAGAAAAAAAATCACATATTTTTTTAATGGAGCAACTCTCTGAAGTCTTAACTTAGAGGCTGTCAGTTTTTTTAGAAAGTATGTGATATAGCATAAGCCAACTTGAACATACAAAAGCTAGGAGCTCACAGGCTGGGGAAGCAGTTCTGCTGAAACAATGGGAGAGTCTTGCTAGACAGCAAATGGAATGTGAGCCAGTAGTAGTTTGTGGCAGCAAAAAAGGACAACATTCCCTTGGACTGTAATAATAGGAGCACAGCCAGTAGCTTTGCAAAGTGATTATCCCTCTCTACCCAGCACTTACTAGGCCATATTTAGAAGAGTATGTCCAGTGTTGAGCTTCGTAGTGCAAGAAAGGTGTCAGTGAACTGAGCCCAGTTCAGTGGAGGGCCCCTAACATTATCTTTGGGGCAGCAGCACTTGAACTCTGGGGTGAGGCTGCAGGAACCAGGCTGGTTCAGCCTGGGCAACACTTGGTTTTGGGGGCCCATCAAACAGCAACCTCCAGTATGTATGGAGAGGTTATTAAGGAGGTGGAACTGGGCTCTTCACAGTGTTGGAAGGACAACAGACAGCAGGCCTAAGTCAAAAGAAAGGAGGTTGGATATAGGAAAAAGCTAATTTCCTCCAAAAGCAGCCAGGCAGGGGAGCTGGTTGGTTGGTGAAACTGCAGGCACCAGCCTTGGAAGCTTTCAAAAACCAAGTAGATAAGCCTTGAGCAGCCTGATCTGACTTCATGGCTGACTCTTCTTCAAGCAGAGAATTGATTTGATTAGAGAACTAAGATTCTTAATTATGCTACACTCAGATGTTATTGTACAAAAATAGTAAGTTTTCACTCAGGTGATATTGTACAAGGGTTCAGATTATCTGGGTTTCAGCTCATCTGCATTTAAGAGAGTGGCACATTGGCCCAGGGGATGATCAAAGCCGATAAGTTGTCCTTGTATTCAAATTTAGTGTTTGTACATTTCTGAAAAATAACCGAGATAAAACATGGAAGTCATAACTTTTAACATATGATTGAGGATTAAATAAGACTTGTCTTCAGTTCCACCAGAATGTGCTTGGTGGCAGTATTATGCATTCCGTGTGTGCATTTTGAATATTTTTCTTTTAAATAAGCTTCCTGAAATTTTATTTAATGAAGCCAAGTGGCACACATTTTGGCTGTAACATATATATATTCTTTTGATACTTTCTGCCAAAAGATTGTATAGTATTTTTTATTACAGAAAGATAATTTGTGCTCTGTTTCAAATGAAATATAGCATCCTTGGGAAAATATATTTCTGATCAAAGGAAATACTTGGCCCAGTGACACTGAAGTTAAAAAGAGAGTGAAACAGAACTTGAATAAAAATGTTCATGTTTTCTAATCCATCTCTACCACACAGGCCTTATGTCTTATCTCACAGATATTGCTCACTTTTTAACTACACAATTAATCAATTTTGAAATAATACACAATTTTGCTGCCTTACATCAATAATAAATTCCTTCCCCTTCTGCAAAAAAAAAAAGGCATATAGATACAGAATTAAATTGTTTATTTTGATTAATGTTCAAACTGCTAATATTATGAGAAAATCACTACACCATAAGAATTTGATCCTAAGCATCATAACTATTTTTCTTCAGGACTGGGGTAAAAGTAGTTTTATTGCATATTTAGTTATCAGTAAAATGATCAAAGTCTAGTAACTGAGATTTTTAATTTTTTTTTTAAAACTCAAAAGTGGCATAAACCGTTCAGGGAATGGACACGTGGGAACTTTGCAGAGAACACAAAAAATACATCTTGTAGCAACAACCCTAATTTTCTTCAAATTGCATCAAATTTCAGTGTTGGGGGGGACAGAGTATTTATTATTCACCCTAACTCCTGAGAATACAGTGTGACAGAAGCAGGCCGGTTTCTGCTCTCGGTTGTACCACAGCAAAATAGGAGCATGAGCAGCGACATGATTGGCAATGCTCACACAGATTTTGGTGGAGTTGTTTTGCAATCCTTCATTCCATTTCAGTCTTCTGACTTTGCTGCAGTAGATCAGAGCATGGCCTGTGGAGTGTTTAGCAAAGAACTTGTCAGCTCAACGCCATTTGTAAGTCTTTCTTTGATTCCATCATTTTTATTATATATATTAAGTTGTAATCAGTCTTACGGATTTCGGTTCACAGTTTATTGTTTCCACTGCTCTCTTAGTGCAGACACTAAACAATGCTAGCTCGTTCCCAAGAACCATAGGCTCAGTTCATGGAAGTGAAGGACTAACACAGTTTTCTTTTCTCCTACCTTGCTTTCCTCTCACCACATTCTGCACTTTTTTTTTGACAAAGTACTTTATTGAACTTCTAAAACAGCAATCAACTCTAGAAACAAGTCCTCTGAGTTCATATTGGCATGGTGATGAAGAAGACATTTGAATGCTCTGTCCTGTTTATGCCTCTGATCTTTTACAGGAAGCCACTGAAATCATTCTTACTGAGCAGCAGCTACATCAAAAGAAGTTCTAGTGTGGACAAAAAGTTTCTCTGACATTGTTGCTGAACAGATAACAACACAAATAAATTTCAGTACTCTTAAGCTTTTTCAAAGTGTTGATTTATTATCAATTAAGAAATTGACTTGCCACCACGTTCACCATGAAGAGAAAAGGAATACAAACTGAACGCTTCATGATGCATCAGCATTTCTGCATGCATTCCCAAATTGATACTTCAATCTCTTTTTTCCCATGGCATTTCATCTGGAAAAAAAGCTCTTTTATTGTGAACATTCATAACATTACCTTGAAAGAATTAATAGAAAATTATCATTTCTACGTATTATATTCTGGACAAGGGCCTTTTCCTACTGTAGAAATTCAGACAACTCTTTCAGTTCATAATAATTTAATTGTTTTTATAAACCTGTCTCATTGTGCATAATAGATACATTCCCAGGGTGTCCCCCTGCTCATGTTATAAGTGGAGGAGCTAGATCAGTGTTTACTATTTTTATTTAAATTATATCCAAAGCTTTAGGTAGCCTTCATTAATACACTCTAATGCATTCAGTAATGCTAACCAAACCAATGACAGGAAAGCAAGTTCACCACTTACTTAACCAACACCTTTTGCATTTAAGATGATACTGGTAAGCTTGTTTTTCACTTGTGTTTGTTTCTTGAAAAGAGCTCAGTGGCAACCTACCAACCAACCTGAAGAACAGATTTTCCAGTTTTCCTCACCTCCGATCCCCCTTTGGCCTAGATATTAAGAGAAGCTTAAAAGAATATTGCATGTGATCAACCAGAGAATTTTTCTCCTACTGCAGACCAATTATATTAGTGTCAGAGGGTAAGGCATCTATAATTGTCTTATCTTTGTAGTAGCAGTGCACTGTCACTGCCACAGAAGCAGATCAGTGCATAGTGCATGTAGTACAGACCCTACATTCTCCTGTGGGAGATGTGTAGACTTATGCTATGCTAGCAATGTAGCCTTTTTGCACTCGAATACTTTTAGACTCTTTATCAAACTGCTTATAGTCCTATTTCCATGTCAGAACTCAGTGCTATAAATTTCAAAAAGTATAGAGAACTTGACATTGTTTTATTTCTGTGAGTGCTCTGTTCAGGCTTGTTTATTTTACAAAAGTACAAGAACTCTTCTAGCTGGGATCTGTCATTCATGCACTTGCAATAAGAAAAGGCAGGCTGAACTTCTGAGGCTTTAACTCGCAATATAGCATGTTATGTGAAAGCCTTTCTACTCCATCCAAATGCAAAGGCCATTCATATCTCAAAGCATTTATTTCTATTTATGTTGGACTGGATGGAGTGTCCAAGTGTTACTTTTTTCTCCAACAGTTCAGTGTTTGTATGTTACTACTAACATTTGAATAAATGCTAGCCAAAATGATTTTGTCCCACCGACATCAGATGAGGTTTATGTGAATTAAAAAAGCTTTTTATTTGTATATATTTGGTTGGGGGTTTTGTGTGTTGTGTTTGTTCTGTTTTTCTGAATTAATGGAATCGACTCTTTGTAGCTCCATTAGACTTCTCAGCAACAATTCTAGAGTAATTCCTCCCAGAAATCTTTGTGTGAGCTGGGCATACACAGTGGACTACAGAAGGAAGTAGGATGCTTGGCAAAATAGCTGCTGCTTGACAACTTCTATCTGCATATTCTTACCATGCAGGAAAGGTGAGGTAATTCTGGACAGAGAACCATTCAGGGAAGAGAAATTTGGAGTAAAATGCTGACAAACTTGCTATCCTGCATTCGTGTGTCCGTGCCATGGTTTATCGCAATTTTGCCTGATAAAATGTTATCTAACCATTCCAGAGAAACTCTTGGGGTAAGTCCATGTTCAATTTTTGGTTTGGATAGTCAGCTCAAGTCAGAGGTGCTTATTTATACCATCTGATTCAGGAACAATGGAAACCACTTTCTCATAGGATTATCTCTACTTTTCTGGTGCCGAAGGAAATACCATGACAGCAGCTTTTCTCAGGCTTTTATGATGAGTAATTTTGGATGAGGAGGACACTGTTGTATGTACTTTGTTAATGATTTGGAACTATCAGCTGGTTTTCTCCATAATTTTTCTTTAAGAACATTTTTTTATTAATTTACACACATAGACATGTATTACTTGTTTGCTTAGTATTATGGAAGCAAGAAAATCACAGCACAGTTACATGCTGAGCTGTTCTGCTATGTGCATCTCAGAAGATAAGGTGCATTCCTGGAAAAATACAGTTTGGAAAAGACCTTTAAGATCATCAAGTGCAACTGTTACTCCAGCACTGCCAAGTCCCCCACTAAATCATGTCTCTCTCTCATCTACATATCTTTTAAATACCTCCAGGGTTGGCTACTCAACCACTTCCTTGGGCAGCCTGTTCTAGGGCTTGACAATCCTTTCAATGAAAAATTTTTTCCTAATATCCAATATAAACCTCTCCTGGCACAATTTAAGGCCATTTCCCCTTGTTCTATCACTGCTTACCTGGGAGAAGAAGCTGACTGCCACCTCACTACAGCCTCCTTTCAGGTGGTTGTAGAGGGCCATAAGGTCTCCCCTGAGCCTCCATTTCCCCAGGCTAAACAACCCCAGCTCCCTCAGCTGCTCCTCATAAGACTTGTGCTCCAGACCCTTCACCAGCTTCATTACCCTTCTCTGGACACAGTCCAGCACTTCAGTGACTTTCTTTTAGAGAGAGGCCCAGAACTGGACATAGGATTTGACATGCGGCCTCATTAGTGATGAGTACAGAGAGACAGTCACTTCTCTGGTTCTGTTGACCACAGTTTTCACGAGCCAAGATGCCATTGGCCTTCTTGGCCACCTGGGCACACTGCTGGCTCATGTTCAGCCACTGTCAACCAGCACCACCAGGCCCTTTTCTGCTGGGCCATTTTCCAGCCACTCTTCCCCCCACTGGTAGCACTGCATGGGGTTGTTGTGACCCAAGTGCAGGACCTGACACTTGGCCTTGTTAAACCTCATACCGCTGGCCTCAGACCATTAATCCAGCCTATCCAGATCCCTCTGCAGAACCTTCCTACCCTTCAGCAGATTGACACTCCCACCCAACTCGGTGTCCGTGAACTGACTGAGGGTGCACTCAGACATATTTTGAAATCACAGTCAGGTTGCTTGAAGCAAATGAAATTTTTTAGTGTTTCTAGAATTATAGTAAAGAAAAGAAATTAAACTGGAATGAAGTCACAGGCTAAGTATTGCACATTTTTTTTTAAGGGAGTTTAGGTTTTGCACAATTTGCTTAAGATTGTTTTAAAATTCCTTACTATTTTCTTGTCTCACACTATCTATTCCCATTCTCACCCTCAAACTCATTTCCTCTGCCAGCAAAAAACATTTTATTTTTTCATCCCTCTATACTACAAGTGGTAAAGGAATACAGCAACAGCAATCACCACTGTGTGGTAACAGCAGAAACTATTCTATTTATGTTTTTCATGGTGTTCAGTTAATGAGGACCAGTTTCCACCAGGCCTTTCCAAGCCATGTCTCTGTAGGCTGACTTTATGATTCTGGAACAGCAAATTTCATGGTGAAGTTCATGAGAACTAGGGAAGAAGTGGACTTGATCAAAGCTTCTGACTATGGAATAATCTACAGAGAGAGACAAGAGAGAGCCAGCATCAGATAGCACTCCAGAAATTTGCTGATCCTGTTATTTTTTTCTTAATTTTTTTTTAAGAGTTCACAACTTTCCAGAATGACAACATGAGTATTCAAATATGGCTGTACTTCAGAGATGTCTTATTATTAATAATTTATTTTCTTATTAGAGAGCACCTTGTGCTCTTTTTGTTTGTTTCTGGGGGGGGGTGGTCTGTAAATATGATCCCTACAATGGGTCATAGCCCTGTTGCTCAAGCTGCTAAATGTTTTGTAAACTTTGTTAACAAAACTATAAACCTCTCACATTAAAAAAAATCCCAACAAACTAGAAAAAGGGCAAATTTTGGAGAGGCACTGTGCAGTACCAATATATTCTCTCAAGTAAAACTAATCCAGGCAGAATTCACAGAATCACAGAATATTCCTGTATAATATTTAGGTTCTGTAGAAATTCTGTCAAAAACTCCTAGCATTAATACATCAATATAATGTTTCTTGTCAGTCAAAACAGAAGTCCTTATGTGCAAATCTGAACTCAGGTTCCTGCAGTGTATTTTTTTCCAGACTTATGAGAAGGAAATAGGAGGGTCCTCAAGAGAATTTTTTTTTCTTGTTTGACTGAACTTAGGATCTTTAGGAACGGGAACAGAATATTCCAAGCATGACTGTCTGGTGGGGGAACTTCCAATATATGTATTAATTTATTTACTTAAAAATGAGAGTTGGGAACCAGTCACAGTCTGTAGATTGGTTAGTCAGTAAAATGGGAATGCAGTTATATTTAAATCTGTCATTTTAAAATATATGCACTGTGCACACTGGCTACAGAAGGAGGATCAAGGGCGTTTACTGAACATAAACATTTAACTTTCTTAATGCTCCCAAATAATGCTTCATATCATAATATTTTCCACATTCTTGAAGACAATTGAGAATAAATTATACTATATATGAGGAAAGAATCTGTAACATTTTATAAGAACAAATATAAGGTTTTGAGTATTGTTTCAATGTAATTATTTGATTTAGCACTGGGGATGTGGGGTTTTTTTATGTATGCATATACATATGTAGCTGTCCTATACTGGGTTGATGCAGAATGGATTAATAGTGAGTTATTAAAGAGGTAGCTTACAGCTTGTAATTTACCTCCCCAAGTACTAAACACCCTGCTATTCTTTAGGTGGAGCATTTGAATTTTTGCTCAACAACTTCCAAGGAAACTGGCATTGGCTGATAAGTGCACAGTAGTGAGATGGGTCCAATGCATTCCTCTTGATTCATTGTCATTCATTTAGTGCTTAACAATGCAGGTTGAATAAAATAAAAGCACACTTTATGGATATTCAGAGAAAGAAAATTAGTTTATTTAAGCTAAAAGAAGTCCAATTCTGGCTTTAATCATCTGAATATTTGGGGTACCACCTTCTCTCTGTTTGCATTTGTTTGGTCACATAACACAGTGCTTTTAAAGCATGACAGTTTCTGCAAAGAAGTGTCTCTTCATATGCAAATGTTCATATTCTCCACAGAGTGGACTGGCTCTCCACTTCAGGCACCTGGCTTCTAAAATATGATTCTATAACACGAGAGGTTTCAGAACACATGGAGAAGAATGATTGGAGATCTGTGACTTCTTTTCCTGTAAGGAAATGTAGGAGAGCTTGGGTGGTTTGGTTGAATGAGAAAATTTGGGAGAACACTAAAAGCCTTCAGAAGTATGTAAAAGAGATTTGCAAAGAGGAAGATGCAAATAAATAAAAAATTTGAAAGTTGGATTAACGAAAAGCAGAATTTGCTATCATATAAATTTTTTATTTGCAGCAGGATCTCAACTAGTCTGTGTGTTTATGTTGGAACATTTTTACAGTCAACTTTGAAGACTTCTATGTTGTACTGGGAGTTACCCAGACAGTGTGAGAATCGGTATCAAACACTTTAAATGACTGATCTCATGCTTTGAGGAGCACGTACTTAGGGCCATTGTGATTATGAAAATTTTGTGTGCAGGTCTATAAAGTAGAATATGCTCACATAAAGAGTTATGTAAATAATTTTGAATGAAAATCTGTTCAGGGATCAATTCTGAACTAAAAGTGTCTAAGTTATTGAACTGAAGGGTCTAAGTCTATGAACTGTCCAGCCACACTCAGTATTTATTTTTCCTTCTAAATCATTCAGTATTACTGTTTCCAGGTTTTCCCATGCCTTCAATCCATGTGTTTCAGATTATTTCCTCTTGCATTAATTTATTTTTAAAAAATTATTGTTATTTTCTGTTGTCTCCCGTGTCTATCTTCTTCTATATGTTTCTTTATGTCTCCAGTTGCCCCTTGTTTGCAGTTTATGCCCTTTGCTGGTAGAGCTGTTAATAAAGATTAATGTGTTTCTTGGGAAAAGAAAATATGTGCTGAGGATCTTTTCCAAGTTATATTTTAAGATATTTCGGAAACATTGGCCCACTTAACATTATCTTTCAGTGGCACAAAAATCAGATAAATCCCATAAAATTAAGAAGCAAAAAAACCACTGTTACAATTTCTAAATGAAATTTCTAGATGAGAGGGGTACTTCAAAACTAGGCTTTTCACATATGTAATGAATACCCTAGTTGTAAGGCATACAGGTGTGAAATAGGAAATCAGGACCAGTATCAGAACATAGTAAACAATTATAAAATTTTTTAAAAAAATAACTTTGTTTCTGAATAATCTCTTATTTTCTAGAATAAATTATAAACTGCTGTAGTTCAAAGTTACTCTGTGTGTGTGTGTGTCTGCTTGAAGAGATTTCTTAGAAGAACAATGTAAGTTAGCCATTTTTTTGTTTAACTGAATTGTCTGATGGTTTGTTTGTTGCTTGCCCAGTAGCAAGGTAATCAAACATGGCAAAGCGTAGCAAACATTTTTGAAAAAGTAAAACTTATTGCATCTTTGTTTATGTCATAAATTTAGACATTAGTCTGAAGTATGCATCTCAAACCATGTTCAGACAGGTTATTTGCAAATACATTTGCACCTTCCATTATATCTGCAATTCATTTTTCTATTGACTTAAAACTGATTCTTTGACATTTTATTAGGGAAAGGTTGTATGTACTCACAAGAAAATGGCTAGTAAAATAAATTAGTGTAAATACAGTTAAGTAAGCAATGAAGAATCATTTAGAAGAGACATTTGGGTTGCACTTGTGTTTTGGGGCACTGTACATCCTCTCCGGGAAGAATCTTAAGGAAATAACTGTCCTTCTAGCCTTTTAAATTATCTAGAACTGTGATTTTCAGTTATGGTCTCAATCACATGGGAGGAAGGATTTTTCATACAAAATGCAAAGAGGAAGATGAGGAATAAACCATCATATAGAAGTTGAAGCAACGCTAAGTCTAGTATCCATAGTTAAAAGAGAACTGAATAAATATTAGGAAAAAGGCTGGTAATTCCAATGGTCTGTCCATCTCTTTGTTTGGGTTTTTCTTTCTTTAACTTCCTTCCTCCTTGTTTGTCTTCCCCTCTGCCATTTTCTTGCTGTCATTTTCTTTCTCATATGCATCACGAAGGTACCTTGTGCTACCTGAGAACACAAACAAAATGTTGCATTTGCTGTTGTACTCAGTGGAGTAAAATCTGAACTAACTTGTTAAAATTTCTGAAATAATGGTTAAATGGGGGAAAAGAGGGAAAAGAGTGCTCTTTAAAAAGCACTGTGGAGATACAGGCCAAATATGATCTTAAATGCCCAGGTGTACAACAGGGCTGTAACTGCTGTGGAGACTTCCCAAATATTTTACTGGATTACCTGCTCAGTCTGTCAATGAGCAGAACATCTGGGGGCTTGCTGGCTACCTTTTTTCCTGTGGACTCAATGCTTGCTTATCAGAATCTGATTATTTTTTTCCCAACTATTTTCAAGATATAAATTAGACAATGAGATGTGTTTTGCCATTCTCGTTTTTAACTCATCTCGAATACAGCTATTGCAATAACAGCTATCATCTGATTAGCCATTTTTAAGCTTCTTCTCAAAAGTCAAGTTCTGTTTGCACCTGTTAGAGACTTGAGTCTTATTCTGTAATGCTATCTCTTGTGTGGAGTCTCATTCCCTTAAACAAAAAAAAAAAAAAACCAACAAAACCTGTAAGAACCTATTTCTATGTTGTGACTGGGCAGAACCTTATCTGTTTTCTCCAGAGAGCTTCTAGCACATCGTGCATGTATTTCTGAAACATATTTTGGTTTTCCCAAATGCTTTTAACTTTTCTTGTTACTGCCACCACCATCCAAAGAATCTGAATCTGAACAAAACTGTGCCCTATAGGTCTTGTGTGGAAGAGACAAGAAGAGCCATCATCATTTCCTTGTAGCAGCCCTGATTTTATGGACCGCTACTATAATCTCTTTCAGCTATCTTTTTTTCCTAGATAATAATCTGTAGGCTTCACTCTAGAGAGCACTATCCACTGCTCTCTGGGTGAAATATCCTGGTCTGCTAACCAAGGTGCAGGGTTCCTGATCACATCTGTAATTGCAGGCTTGTGAAATCGCCTGTGACATGCACTCTGACTTCAACCTGAAGTTTGTATTTGTGCACAGTGATGTGTATAGACGCCTGATTAAGGTAGGGAGGTGGTTGACAAAATAAACACTGAGTCAATTAAGTCATCTGGATATAATTTTGTGTGTTACTGAAAAGCCTGTAGGGGAAAAAGCTCAGTGCAGGACAGTCATTCCTGACCATCAGGCAGTTGAAAGAATAGTATACTGGAAAGTATATTATTAAAACAAGCATGCACAAAAATATACACATGCAAGCACTTGGAGTAAAAAAAGCCCTGTCCAGAATCTTTAAATGTGTTTATGGAATCATTACAGTAATGAAAATGTCACTGAAAATATAGTTAAACCAGTGAGTATTTAGAAGAGAGAAAAATACTTGAATTTCTGTACATTTGGGATATTTGCAGACCTTCTATCCCAGGTGTAGATCAGTTACCCCTAGATATGGATGCTGAGTCTGAACCACAAAGTTGAGCATGTAAAAGAATGATATTTAAGGGCAATATAGGATTGTTAGTAAGGGGAATGATGTAATATTATGGCGCAGTTACAAAATAAATAGTGCTTTACATTTCTCTGAGTGCACCCTGGCTTCTCTCTGAGCCCTGCTCTGGACAGAACCATGTGTCCCAGTTGCTGGGGAACAGAGGATAACAGGGCAGCCTTTCCCTGTTTGTTACCCAGTTGTATTGGCTTGTTCAGTTTGGCACTTGTCAGCCCCTTCACTGTGGGAGGACATAGGCCTGTAACTAGGGAACAACCACAGGGGACTTGGAAATGTTCTTTGTTTTATCCTTTTGACATGTGCAGGAGAAATGGTAGAAAGAGTAAGATGCTCATATGCCTATGTCTGTCTTGTATCCTCATCTTTCCTTGCCTGCACTGAAATCCCTTTCACATTAGAGATTATGTCTATTTAAACCTCTGAAAGCCTGATTCCTTCTTCTACACTGAGCTGCAATTTCCTAGCCCCAACACAACAAATTGTTGTAAACGGTTAGAGGGGTAAGATGACCTTTTCCTTGTGTCTGAATGCCAGAGATGCCACCAAGCAAAGGCATCAAGATGCTTTTCCTTGCAGAAAGACTTACAAGTCACTCTGTGTCTTTTAGGTAAGAAATATAAATACTCTGCACTTTTTTCCCTGTTGGTCTAAAATAGCCTGCAAAGGAAGATTTTCCAGGCACACTGTTTATAAAAACCTGGAGAGGACTGAATGGCACTTAAATCTTTAGATGGTCCTTGAAAGCCAATATCTTGCACAGTCAAAGTAAATTTGTATTATACTGTATGCAGCTGTAGCTGAAACTCTGCTACATGTGCTAGGGGCCGAGATGTGATATAAGGCATGTGTGTTTAGTCTGAGGAATTTCAAATACTTTTCAGGGGCATGTGATTCCTTTTGCCCCCTTTCTTTAAAAAAAAAATGGGTTGAACAGATTGTTGAACTTCTTTGTCCTGTGTGTTACAGTTGCAATATAGTGATGGATGTACAAGAGGTCTTTCTCTGGGAAGTTTCTGTTGTCTTGATAGCTGGATATTAATGCAGGCTGTTCCCATGCATAATAAACCCTCTGTGAGTGAAAACATCTGTGATCTTAATAACAAATTATATATAAAGGAGTGACATGGTAGGTAGGTCCTAAGCTCTCCATGATGGGTAAGTTGTAGTTGTGTTTTTTTCTTATGAGAGAAAGTCCTGTGCATTCTTACATAATAAAAAAGGTAATTATTATAGTTTGTCTTCCAACCCAGATTTTGAAGATATGCTTGTGTGCAAGAAAAGGGGGAGGGAAAGCAATCTTTTTTCTGAAGTGACAAGTGACAACACCTCTTTTTTTCAGTACACTTTCCCAGGGATCTCTTGTCCAAGTGGCCTCACACTTTCCCAAAATAATTTCCCCTGGCTACAGACCAAACACAAGAACTTCAGGCAAAAAAATGTTTCTTAAAAAAAAAAGACTGAAAGGGTATCTGTTGTGAGAGGAAAAAGATTTTGAGACTTATCATGATAAAAATGGAATTATGTTTAATAATTTTTATTTAGCACTTAGGGCTAATAATTATATGCTAAAACCAAATTTGGATTTTAGTATGGCTGCTATAGATTAGTCCTCTTTCCAGTTGTCTGTATACATACAGCGTGAAGGAAATATCAGATAGAAAGACCTCAGTGACATGTCAGACTTATTCCCAACCATATTCTAACAGTGTTCTGTTCCTTCACCATTGGCAGAACCCCTTGCCAAGGTCTCTGGTGGAAGGAATTGGCACTGTTCAGGGCTTGCTGCCCTCATTGTGGTTTTCTCTTATGGGAACAGCAGCTGGTCCAGTAATAGGGTGGTGTAACCCTTTCATTCCATTGTTTTGATCACTGGCTCTGTTTCAAAAATGTTGAATTCTAAGCCTCTAAGGCAGAGGTTTCAGCTGTTGCTTATTCCAGAAACTTCCACAATAGCTGCATCCTCAGAATGGACACATGCCAGTGGCAAAGGTGAGATTTATGGTTCAAGTCTTTTTGTTTTACAATAATGCCTAGATTCCTTAAGCTAGATCAAATCCTCTTTGTTCTTTGCCTTGTACAAAAGAGTAATATGAAACAAGCCATCCCCTGGGAAGTTTAAAATCTTGACAGATTTGGTAATCTAAGTATCTAAGAGCACAGCAATTGCACTCTTCTCCTTTAGAGATTTGCTACAGAATGAAATAAAACACTCACCTCCCAGTCACTATTTTCTTGCAGTTGGGGAAGGATGAGGGGAAGGATCTTGTTAGACAGAAAAAAGGAACTTCTGATTAAAACAAGAAGATAGCCAGCATTTAGATTTCTCTTCACAAAATACTGGATGGTCATGAAGTTGAATGTCACTGGACTGCTCTACATATTACTCTACATATTAGCAATGTTAACCTTAAAAATAGGAACAAAACTATTCTTTGGATCAGCTGCTGAATCTCACTTTGTTTTTCAAAGATCCAAGCGGACACAAAATCTCTTTGCTTGGATTCTCTTTGCCTTTTAGGGTTAGATTTCCTATGACCTATAGCTTTGCAGGAACAGCATCTGTAGCTCTTTCCCACTTGTGCAGGGAAAGATAGACAAACCCTGCTGTCTGTCAGAGCAAGCTATTTTGAGGAACTGCACAAGTAAATATTCAGCAGCAACAGTGCAGTGTCAGACTGCTGCATGTGTAAAGTGTAACAGAAGGAAATGAGTAATGCAGCCGTCATACTTACAATAGTTTTGTCACATATGTAAGCAATAACTAGACTCAATCAATGAAAGTTTGAATGGTGTAGAGAGGACTTAAACCTTCTGATTACAAAGGAGGTTCCATTATCTTAGGAGTGTACATATATTGTGGCTTAGAGTAATTGTTTAAGTAGTGTTCTATTAAAATGGATAATGTGTGTCTGTCTGAGCTCCTGCCAAAAAAATTTAGTACAAATTACTCGTTTTCTGATAGACAAATGCTACTTTCCATTTAAATTTCCTACAGATGTTATCTTTAGATTCAGTAGTGTCCTAATTTGGGCATAATAAATATCTTTCCTTTTTTAACAAAGAAATTTAAATATTAAACAAGCCAGAGGTGGGATTGTTTTTCTCTGCCTAGGCCATACATATGATGTCAGTAACTTGCAAAATGCATCAAAACTTCACAGAACGTGGATGGCAATGGATGCTAGTGGGGTTAATGTCTAAGTTTGGTGGGGAGGTGTGTTTGTTTGGGGTTTTTGTGGTGTGGTGTTTTGGGTTTTTTAAAAATTGATTAATAAAGTAGATCAGAGCCTGTCACCTGAAAAAGGATTATGAACTGAAGGAGACAGGATGACATATTTCACAGGTCTGAGCTTTCAGCAGTTGTAAGGCATCACTAGGCCATTATGCTACAGGAGAACCAGGAGGGGTAGGGCACTGGGGGTTTTCTTCCAGCATGGAGGCAGACACTGCAGAAATGCTCTCTGCATGCTTTCCTGGAATTGTGCAACCACCTTGCCAGGAAGGGAAAATGACTGCAGCTCATGCAATCTCTGCCATCTCTGGTGGACTTACTTCGGTGGGTGTTGTAATGCAGGCATTTGTTCTCTTACAAGTGGAAGAAGACACATTTAAATGATATCTTTTGAATGTGTTATTAAAAAAATTTTCAAAGAAGTAATTGTTCAGAATAGCTACTCCAAAAGCATCTTGCTTTCCTTAAAAATTTCCTGGGGCTTTTGTTCTTGTTTCTTTGTTTGTTTGTTTTCTTGAATGCCCACATTTCTCCCCCCTCCCCCCAAAAGATTCAAAATTACTCTGTAGCATAGCAGAAAAAAACATTCAAGGTGGAATTCCCCCAAAATGTCTTTTTTGTCTAAATCCCAGTGAAAGTCAATGGTGTTTGCTCCAAAACCAGGTAATTCTTTTAAAAATCCTGCTTAAATAAAAACAAATTATCACCTTGGTTTTACTGGGTAACACTTAGAGAGCCTGCACGTAAATTGTCTATTCAGAGCAGGGGGAGGACAAAATGTTTTTAGAGTTCTAGTTTGAAGGTAGGGTTCATGTCAGCTGGAGCAAAAGTAATCAGTATTTTTCACTCCGGTGTTTGTTGGATGAATGAAGCCAAAGATAAAACAGTGGTATATAGTCAGCTAAATGCTAGTAGCCATGGAAAAAAAAGGCAGCAGCTGATTGAAACACGAGTCTTTTTTTGGTTAGACAGTTTTGTCCAAGAAAGTAAAAGGCATGTGGTAACAATGAGTATAACTAATTTCATTTTTGTTGTGAGATGGTTACAGTTACAAAATACCATGCCATTAACTGTTTAATCCCAGTATTAGAAATGCAGCAGGGCATGATGCGAAGAAAGCAGTTTCTTTAATGCATAAATGATGCATAGAAACCTTATTCTTGCTGTCTTTCAAAAATTCTCCTTATTGTACACTTTCTCTGGGAGCAGAGACTTTGAACTCTGCCAAAGGCATCACAGGACTGGTTAGCAGTTGGAAGGACTCAATGATCTTAAAGGTCTTTTCCAACATAAATGTTTCTGTGATTCTATTCTATGGTTCTACCTAACTTCTCCGACAGCTTTCCACTTCTCAGTCTGGCACTGCAGACCCAAAGTGCCAATTCAAGCCCTGTGTGTGATGCAAGAAAGCAAATATTTGCCCCACTAAGTAGAGGTTTGGGAGAGGAAAGGGACTTGTCAAGTTACAGAGTGGAATCCTTTCATCCTGGCACTCTTGAATGGCTTTTGGATCTAAATATTGATGCTTTGAAACTATGTATCTACAGAAAGGAGTAAGTAAAATTGAAACAGGATTGGAAAAACATCTTGGTCAGAATTTCACTCACAAAAACTCTGAAAGGAAGCAGTTCATAAATATATGCTAGTATAGCTAAAGTTTTCTGTTCAAAATAAATCCATAGGGAAGAGAGACATAAAAATTTTGGAAGTTTTTTATATGAAAGACTTTGAAACAAAGCATTTCATGAAAAAAAAAATGACAAAATAAAAACCAACCAAATACTTGGAAGTATATCTTCAAAACCATTGTCATTCAAAAAACCCCCTTCATTAGAACAACACAAAAATAAACACATCATCCCTTTTGATTTGCTAAAAACTGAAGACATTCATTGTTTTAGATTGTTATGTTGTAATTTTTGCAGTTGTCAGCAAATGCAAAAGTCATCTGTACAGCCTTGATTAGAAGTTCTTAGATCAGTATGAGAGCTCACTGATACAATAATCTCTCTTTCAGGTTAATACCTCTCTGACACACTATGTTTTTATTACTGTGATGATGATTACTACAGTTGCAGACTCTAGTTTGGCTGTTCATGTGCCTCTCTGAAGTCGAAGTAATATGGTGGTTAGATTATAAATGGGAAAGGAAATAAACAGGATTTTGATTTTTTTTCCCCCCTGGATTTTTAAAGGAAGTAGACAGCTATGGAAAGATTCCCTCAAACCAATGTACCCTTTGAATTTTACAGAAGTCCTATTTAAGAGCTGAAGTGGAATATGGGTTTTGCTGGTTACTTTGCATGGAAGTTAGCTTTACCCTACATTCATTATTTTATTCCATGTGGTATTCAGCTGTTTCTGGTAATGGACATTAGCCAAATCATCCAATTAACAGATATTTTCAGTTTAAATATGGAAGGAAAAAGAAAGCCTGCCTTTCTCATGTTGAAACATAGTTTCTTAATTTTTTTCTTATGACAGTGTTTAATTGCATCCTTCGTTATTTTTGACAGTATTTAATTTCCTTTTTGCTTCACCCTGTGCCTGGGAAAATAAAAGTAGCAAAGTAACTTTAAAATAAAACAAGTAGGACAATTGATGGGGAAAAAAAAAAAAAGAAAAGAAAAATCAGTTTTAAGAGAATTTTGTGTCTCTGGTTATGGTCTAGTTTGTCCATAACACCAAATCAAATATCTGGTCTCACAATTACATGTGAAGTTTTAATAGGATAAATGGATTGATTGAAAATACATTTTGAAGAGGTTATGAGAAAGGACTTACCTAGTAAGTACAGCCAAGATTTAAGGCATTATTTCAGATGTGAAGCATTTGGCAACAAGAGATGATTTTCATCAAAAAGCGTGCCCTAATTCATTACTTCTGGTCTGAGAATAATTTGGTGCTTTGTTTAATGCTACTTAGAGTACCAGCAAACAAAAATTATATAAATAGAATGAAAATCCATTTTTTTCTTTAATCAAATAACATAGAACCTTAAAGGAATTAGTAACATTATTTTACAGTCATATGAAGTGTGAGATATGACCTGTTAATATACAAAATTGACGCACATCCCCCATGCAAAATCAACCTATTTATTTCTGAGTGAGAACTGGCACAGTTGGCCCAAGTGACTGGAAAGCTAAGTGGCTTTGCTTGTTTATTATTGCAGTGCAGCATAGTTTCCACTGGATAGCTAAGCTAAACTGAAGTGACTTCAGTGCAAAGATGTATATACAAGTGGATAAACCCACTCAGAGGCTTAATTTGACTTTACATTTAAGTTTTTTGATCAGAGCTTATTAACTTATCTGAGCATCAAGCCCTCCCTTCTTAGTGCATACATCTAACCATCCCATCATGCTAGGAAGTAGTTTGCTCCTCTTTCCCCTCTTCCTTCCCATAGTACAATTACTATAGACTCTTGAGTCTTCTGATGTTGTGGTATTTAGGTCTCTCTTACTTGACCAATTCTTTTGGGAAGAGAATTGTTTTGTTGCTGGGCTCTGGTGCTTGCTTCAGGGAACCATGGAAATTCAGGAGTATTCTTTGGCTTCTCAGAGATTCAATTCTGTTCTACTGGATTTGGAGGATTTGACTGCAGTAAGAACCATGCCTGTGGAAAAGCAAACAGACCTCAGAGGTCATTTTTTAAAGCAGGAGCACCTTTGGAACACAAGCTCTGACAGGGTGGGCACAGAAGAGGAGGAAAGAAGGGAGCCAGAAAGATCCATGACTAATGCAACAGTAGTCCAAACAGATCTGAATCTTACAACAGACTTCAACTATGCCATGGACTGGCTTAACTCTGATCCCATTGAAATCAGACTTCAGGGAGGGGGAGAAGGGTACTACTGATTACTTTTATATCATTCTGCCTTTCAGTCCAGTTCTGATCAAGTGCTGGAGTGTATTTAATGCACCCAGAAACTACATCTAGGAGTATCTTACTGCTACTGCTGATGATAAATTCATGAAATAACATACACTTCCTGTGCCTTGTGTGTGCCAAGTTTGTGCATGTCTGCATTCAAATACAGATGAAAAATTAAATTTGTTTGGCTCGAGCAGTTTTCACTGATAGCATAACTCATTCCTCTTGAGTTTCTGGATAAGCTGTAGCTGAAACTATTTGTTCTGCTTTCACTGCCCAGTGCCTGAAAGCTGGGGTTAGAGCTGTCTTGCTCTAAATCAAAGCTGTGTTGAGACACACCAGCAGCCAGGACAAAGGCAGTAGGCTGTCGCTTTCCCAGTCCTCCCAGTTCACCCACACTTTAAAAGGAGACTTTAGAGAAGGAATAGACTTAGTTGCAGATAACATTGGGAATTCCACATGACTTTCAGTAACTACATTAAAATGGGTTTCTTGGTATTATTTTTTTAATCGTCTGATACGTGACAGTAGTCATAGGTCCAGACATCCTTCCTTTTTCGTGTTGGAAATACTGGTAACTTCATGTCTTGCAACAATGGTAATTGGAATGAAAGCATAGTTATAAGATCAGAAACTGTCAACCCATCTTTGTTGAAAGCATGTCTATTCTACCTTGACAACTAATTTACCTCAGCACTTTTCCAGGATCAGGAGACTGTCACTCCAGTTAAACAGAGACTCCTCCCAGCTAACAGAAATGTTAGTTAGCATTGGCAATTGCACCAATTCCAAATATCATCTTGATTTTAGAAGGAAGTGTGAAGTTTTTAATCCTCCCTATTGATCAAATAGGGTGACTGTCCAAGAAGGAAAAGTGGGGAGACTCCCAGCTTAAGAATCTGTCTTTAAAATGTGTTCAAAGCTTTTTGCAAGCATATGTAGTAAATATAGAACCTGTTCTGGTTTACAGGATAATTAGTGACATTACTCTGAAAGCATGAGTTGGCCATAAAAATGTTACAAATCAATTAAGTCCATGTTCCAACCCTGTAAGTTGCTGCTGGTTGAAAAAGGAAAAAATCTCATAAATGAGATTTCTTAATTACCAACATTCTCTGGCTGGATTATTCTTTTCTTGTTCTTGACTAGGAAATTTTTTTTTTATTAATATATGAAGGTATTTGCTTCTGTAGGAAGACAGTAAGCATGCTTACCAGTTTTTTCAGGTGTTATTAGTGCTTTGAGGTGCCTCAGTTTTCAGGAGAATCAGAAAGGCTTCAGGGTATATTAAGCTGGTACAAAGTATCAGCTGTCACTTTTGAAGGAGCTGGCAGTGTAGCAGATAGATGCACGATTTTTAATTTCCAAAATTTGTACTATGACTTTACTAAAACATAATATTTGCAGCCTTAAATCCTACATCTTCTATGCTTACTTATTCCTTTGGAAAATACCTTTTTATGGCTTACTGCTTCCAGTGCATTGAATACAAACTTTTTCTTTGATATTGCAAGTTTTCCAAAATACCAAAGCAATGCGAGAGAAACATCATCTGTGTGTTTTGCCAAACAGATTGGCTTTGGCTACCCACATAAATTTTTTTGGATCTTTTGATCAAATCCTCCACCCTGTTGCAAATTTGGAATTCATGCCAAATATAGCATCCAGCAGTGAGATAAGTCTGAATTCTTTCATGTGAACTACAGTGGTTTGGGGTTTTTTTAATTCTTATTTGTGATAAATATTCTGTATATATTGTTAGAAATGATGGTCAATTTATTCCTCAAATAATTTGAAAATACTGTTGTCACTTTTGAATTCAACCAACTTAACATGCATTCTCAGAAAAGTTGCATTCCAATGCTGATTACAAGTACTACTGCTTTTCATTTCATAAATGTTTGCAAATACATATTGCTAGCTTTTGTTATTATCCAAAATTTCAATAGTTGGGAAAAAATTATATTTTTACTGGAACATGACGTCTGGTTACTGGAAAACAAAAAGCAGACAGGGCTCACCCACTGAAGGCAGTGAGACTTTTTCTGAAATTTCTATTTAGCGTGTCTGACAGAAATGGGCTTAAATGCATCATGCTGCTTCAGTTCAAGATATTTCCAAAAACATTGTTGGGAAACATTGTGGCTGATAGTTTTCATCAGGAATACTAAGTACAGTCAGATTACCTGTTACTTAAGAAATCGTAATTAAAAAAGAAACAGGTGTAAAAAAGTGTTTAAACTGTCCAGGATTGGAAGGATCCTATAGGGGAGAATAAGAAATCTTAGTCAGCATGGTCAGGCAAAACAAAAAGAGAGATATGACTGTATTATATAAATATATTTGAAAAAGTGCTATTTAAACTAAGGGAAATGCTGACACAAGGACAAATGGATAGAAACTATTTGTGTACAGTTATTCTGGATTTAACAGTGTTGCTAATTCTAAAAGAAATGAGAATCTATGACAGCTTTTCCCTAAAAGTACCAGGAGCAAAAAAAAAAACCCACCAAAAAATCCCCACCTCTCAAACCAAAAAATTTCTAATTGATTATAAGCAGACCCTAAGCAGCATATGAAAAAGATTATATGGCATGGCTGCCCGCAAAAACAAGGGACTGAACTCAATGACCCAAGAGTCCCTTCCAGTCTGCTGTTCTTAATTAGATATATGAGTATCATGGGAGCTCTTCTAGCCTCCAGCCTGTTCCTGCAAGAGGATCCTTTTATTTATGTAACTTCTCGCTGATATCCCTGCAAATCTGCAGATCCCCACTGACATGTAGGTGATATGGATTCTTGGATCAAATTCCAGGGAAGGGTTCATGATCCCAGAAGAAAATTCTATATCTGGCTTCTGTTTTCCTTCTTGGTTTTGCATGCAGCTTCTGTTTCAATCCCCGAAGCTCCCTTCTCTTCATTGCTTCATTTTCATTGTGAAGATAATATCTCTTCTTGAAGAATGATTTAAAGGCTAATAAACCATATATTTATAGTTAAAATTTATATGGCTGGAAATATTTTTACATGCAGGAATACCTGTTGCCAAGACCTGAGTGCCCTTGTCACCAAAATCTGCGCAAGCGGAACATTTAATGGTTTTTAGACCTTTGAACCAATGTTATAACTTTCATCACCACGGGTCAAGTCTTGTGCCATAAAACTTGAAACACATACTTCTCATGGGATCAGTGGGTAAATGTTAAGGTAGCCTAAGCTTCCAGTATCTATGGAGAAAAAATTGTAGCGGGACCCTTGAAAATGAAGTTCTTGACCTGGTAGCATCATAGATCATCACAACAGATGCCCTTTATGGTGCTCCATAATGCAGTAGGTTTTTGAGATGAGATCCTTATCTTACCACTTACGATCAATTCAAAGTACTTGCTGAAGTCTTTCCTTTACACAGCATAATCTGGCCTTTTTTGCCTCTTGCTTCACCTACAAATTAGGATAGTGTTCTGAGGATTGAACATACTTGCAGGGAACGTCTGGAGTCTCTGATAGAAAGTCCTACTTGTAAATTACTATGATGATATTTCCTAGAAATAAAACATTGCATTGCAAGTTCTTACTGGCTGCGATGGCAGATGGGAATGGAATGATTCCCATTCATTTGGGATGGCTGGTAACAAAGCCTGACAATTTCTGTTACTGCTTTCAATTAGTCAGGTGTTCTCTAATGTGCTGTTTTCACAGGGAAGTTCGCCATGACAAAACCCCAACAGTTCTGGCTGTTCATGAGCTTGCTTTATGAAAGCCATGACCTCCAGAACTTCTGAAGGACTCTCTCCTCATACCAGGAGCCATAGCAGGTCTGACTGCCAGGCACCCAGTGCCAAGAGAGAAGTACAGTACCAGGGCCTGAAAAGAATGCAAGCCACCCTCAAATGCTGAATAAAGATGGCTGAAATTTTCTTTGCTCTTCATTCTGAGTGGAAAGGATTTGATTCTGGCATTTTCCTTTGGCAGTGTTTTATCCTTGACTTTGTACTGAGAATAGTGTATTCATATTCTGGATGCTGTAATCAATAATCTTAGAATTTTATTGTATTTTTAAAAATATGTTATTAGAGCAAACCTCTGCCCTTGACATCATTTGTACCATTGTTAAAAGCTTGTTAAATTCAATCCTGACCATTAAGCTGATGGAAAACCTGTAATACCACTACTTCACTCTGCACTGCAGAAGGTAGCCGGGTATCTTATCTCTGAGAGTCTAAGGCACAACCACTAATCTGTGACAAGAACAGACCAAGAACAAGCTTGCAAGAAAAAAGCACAAGCCAAGAGGTTTCTATAGCCATGGGCTTGCAAACTTCTGCAAACACCTGTCTACTCAGAACCTTGTAGCCTGTGAATGGAAAAGAAAGATCTTTTACCTAAAGCAAGTCAGCCTGAAACTCCTACTGCCTTGTAGCTGTAAATTGGAAGCTGAAGTGTCTTTCATTGCTGTGTGGCACCTGACATGCTGCTCTTCTACTCGGCCTTTTTGTCACTGTTATCTGTACAGATGACAACCTGCAATTTCTCCAGTACATTACAATAAACAGCAATTGCATGTGACTTAAATTTAGACAGTTAAATGTTTTAGGAAGGCAAACTATCTTCATTTTCTAGTTAGTAGAAGAACTGAACTCATAAATATTACATTATCTTTGTTTATACAGAGAACATGGGGAAAGGCAAGACTGTCTACCTGCAAGACATGTCAGGACATCCTCCTTGCTTTATGTTGTTCATGCTCTTATTTCCCATTTAAAACCACTTCATAATCTGTACTGCTGTTTACCTTCAGAGACTGTCAGGAATTTTAGTAGTTGGTAGTATAATCTTTTGAGAATGCCACAAAATCTTAATTCCAATTTAAGATAGTTTAAACCTATTATGTAAATATTGTTGCCCCTCTTTCACAGGTATGGAAAATCACACCAAAGAGACTGTACCACTACCTGTTCAGTATGCTCGGTTCCAGACTTTTCAGATGGGTATTCAGAAACATTGAAGAGTAACATCTCAGTTAAAGTTAGTATTAACAGTGATGAACATCTTATGCTTACCAGTCTCAAAATTTCAGAATTATTTACATTCTGGTAATCCCTGTGTTTGGGTCTCAAAGCAAGCCATTTTACATTGCCTTGTATTCCAAAGCATTGAGTACCAGCCCTTTGAGGATCCATGCTCCTTCTCTTGATGGTACTGAACATGGGGACTAAGATGTTGTCCTAGTTAGAACAGCTGGGACCGATTCATCATTGGATGGGTGTAGCCCAAAACTGTGTATTCTATAGCCCTCCATGCCATTTCCCAGAAACTGTTGTCAGTAGAGGCCTGCGAGGTGCCCCCCCCCTCCTGACTTACAATCTCTCTTTTGAGTTAAGTTCAGCCACCATTTTTTAGCTGGACTGCAGCAGCTCTCCCACCAGCAGGTTTTTTCCCCTCTCCCTTTGCTTTGGACTCAAGGGGGGCCCAGGGAGCACTGTTGTGTTTGTGCCCTGGGGTGCCAGGTTGTACATTTGGGTTTTGTGGGTTGATACCAATTGCTTGTCTGTGTAGTTGTGCTTATTGTATTATTTTATTAAATTGTTATTCTGACTTACAATCTCTCTTTTGAGTTAAGTTCATTTCCCCTGCTGGTTAACTTTTAAACCAGCACAGATGTGTCAGAGTGGGACCCTCAGAATGAATTAACACACTTTGGAAAAAGGAAAGACATTAAAAGACAGCAGAATTCACTGTAATTATGGTCAGAATTAACATAGAAAATCAGGAGATTGTCACTCATATTGTAATTTTTGTAATTCTTTTCTCCATGTGAAGCCAAATAGAATCTCTGTGAACAGAGACTTTCACAGATACATATTTTCTGCCTGAGGCTGATAGCCTGTGTCTAAGGCATGTCAGAAATAAGTTGTCTGATCTTCTTTCTCTGTATGATCCAAAATGTGTCAGCAATATTTTTCAGGTTCGATAGGTCAAAATACATAATGATGCTGACCAAAACCAGAATTCTGTACTTAAAGTCAAACAAAAATAAAAAAAGCCGAAGATCCCATATAAGAATAGACTTTCTGCTGTTGATCCATTTTTCTTTGCAATTATGCCATCCCTACTGGGAGACAAGGTAGAAAGTGGTCTATCAAACAGTAGTGCCAGAAGTTAGAGAGCTGCACAGAGGTTTATAAGAAGTTCTGCTAAAATGTTGCTTACTTAGTATTTCTGTGGACACATCCATGAGCAAGAAATGTAGGTGGTGAAAGGCTTCTGTAGGAAACGATGGGAGAAAGAATGTTCTTTTTTTTAGACTACTTGCTTTATACTCTTCTAGGGTTTGGGGGGTAGTTTTCTTGTTCATTTTTTGTTTGTTTGGGTGGGTTATTATTTTTTTGTTTGCTTGTTTGGTTGGTTTTGAGAGGAAAAAGGCAAGAAAATTTGGGTAGACACAACACAATTTTTTAAGGGTTTATGGATTTCAAACTGGGACTGGCTTCTGTCCTGCCTATTCAGAGTACAAGCAGAATGAGATTGGGTCAGTCTGCACCCACTGGGGTAGACATATTCTAGGTGGTGTTTTAAGGTGTGTATATGTTTGTGTTACATAAGAATGAAAGTCATGGCAAATATTCTTGTCTGTATCTTCCACTGTATAAATAATTTTGACAGCTTTGTTGAATAAATCAGGGTTGATTTAATATATACAGTCCTTGAACACTTTTCAGATGTTGCCATATAAATCTCTTGATGACCTGTTCATGATGATCTCTTATGAAGCCACCTGGTTGTAGTGAAAGCTTCACTCTCTGCCTGTAGATGTAACTCTCTTCAGTATGAGAGAAGTGTAAGACTTACCAGCAGCACTATTGCAGCTTCTGCAAATGAAGTATCCTTTATACCATCAGACTGTTAATAAGGATAGGTGTGCATCTTTTCTTCAAACCAGGGAAAAACCACAGGAATTTGATGGAATGGATCTGTACAAAGGAAATCTGCATATATCACTACATCAGATGTTTTGTTATATGTTATTTTAAACTGAATGCCATTTTCCTGCACATGAGAATTTGTTGCAGCTGACATTTAAACTTGTTTTATAGACGGAAAACTGCAGACAGCTGTACATAACTTGGCCAAAACATCTCTGCTGGAGTGTCATCTCATAGGGCCTCATCTTTTCCCAAATTTCTGCTGTTTGTGGCTAGGGGGAGAAGGAAAACATTTTTTCTACTCTGTTTAACTAAAGATCCATTTGATAAGGTTCAGCTTCAGTAACCAAATCACTTTTGAGAATGAAAGAAAATAAATTTTTCATTCTTAAAGAAAAAGTTCACAGTCCTTTTGAATAGCTGTACTGCTGAGGTGGGTGTGGGTAGGATGTTGAAGTTTGGCAGGAAAGTTGCCAGAAAGGGCTTCATGGACTTGAATATGCTTAGGAAAAAAATAGCTCTTAATTATTTTTTTTTTGTAAGGTGGGGTAGTGGTTAAAGAATATTCTCATTAGGTTATTTTCCTCATAAGCTAAATGCTGTCACTTTGGCATGATTCAGGTCTGTGAACAATGCAAAGCTAACCTGCCTTTGAGGGAAAAACAGAGGCTATCTTCTTTCTGGACTTACAAAGCCTTCAGGAGGAGCCTAAGACATGAAAAGAGCTCCAGAGAAACTCTCCTTCACACCACTGTTGCTCGTGGGATTTACAGTCCTGGAGCCTGCTCTTTGTCCTTTTTATGGTAGGGCAAGCTTCCATGAAAAGAATTAGGAAACTGTTGTTGTACTGTCCTGAGTTTGGGGAGAAAAATGCTTTTTCCCTATAAGAAACAGTTCTTACTTCCTCCCCATTCTCATCCTACAGAATGAGTAGGGATATAGGAACAAGGATCAATACTTCCTTCCAAGATTATTCTTAGGATTTTATGACAATCATGAACAAATACAACATGTTATGGCATTAAATTTTTGCCTCTGCATCTCTATAGCACAGTGTAGCAACTATTGAACTTTTAATACACCTTCATGTAGCATTTACCTACCCTCTGTTGACCTCTCCTCCTGTCACTCATCAAACTTTCTAGTAGCTTGGGACAGCAAAGACACTCCAAAGTGTGTGTGTGTATGTGTGTGTGTGCACTGCTTAACACTAGAGTTATTTCTGTTACATTTCATACAACCTAGAATTTGATGCATAAACCAGTGAATTAATGTGTTTCTGGGTTCTTTCAGGGTCAGTTTTTTTGAAGCCATACACTTATGTTTGGAAGATTGATTCTCTTGAACTCCAGAACTTTAATCTCAAGGGACATCTGTATTAAAGTAATTTAGTATTAGAGTTATAGGGTTTGTTTACACGGGGAATTGATCAGCATTGCTACAGCAGAAATAGCTTTACTTCAGTGTAACTCCCCCATGTGGACGTTGTGCTCTGGAATAAAATGGACTTATTTTTTAAATAATTACTCTTACTAATTGTTCCAGAATAGAGTGTCCACAGGAGGGAGTTATGCAGAAATAGCTATAACAGAATAGTTACAGCTCAGCTGATTAAATTCACTGGGTAAGAATGCCTTGTGCAAGGGTGGCATGAGATTTTCAAGGGTAAAAATGCAGTAGTTGCAATCAGTTCTGGTCTTGTCAACCAAGTGGGTTGCTAGTGTTAGCTGTTTCTCCTACACAAAGATTTGTAGTTTCCACACCGTTCTGGGAAACTACAGCAATGTTGCTTTGATAGTGCTCTCCAAATAACTTAATACATTTGATATAAAATATAGCTTTGTGTCCTCCCTCCCTCTCCCCCATTTATTTTCACTTTCTAAATTCAATTACAATTTGGACATACACTCCTGGGTGAGAAATAAGTCTTTTATTTTCTTATCCTGTTCCCTGACCTGCTGGTGTTTGTCAGTGCACTGACCCTTCATGCCTCTCATTACCTCTGAATTAAAGAACACTTTCTTGAAAGATCTCTTCACCCTTGTCGCCGTATGGTCAGGCTTTATCACCAAAAAGGATGTCAGTATGTCTGGGTTTTTTGGTTGTATTCTCCCCTGTAACAGCAAAGGGTTGTTTTCTAAAATGTATTTCAGACATTGCTGATAGCTGCCTGAATTTGAAATGGCTGGGGAAAAAAAGCAAACCACAACAAACCAGAGATGCAAGATAAAAGCAAAATTTTAACTTCTTCCATAAAACCTGCAGTTACAAAATAGATTTTGTGACTCTTCAGAAACTTTAAGGAATTGAGGTTTTGGGCAGTTTTGTGCAAGCTTGTTCTGTAAAGGTGAGAATTGTACGTTTTAGTCTTAGCTCTGCTAAAGAAGCAGTATGTGGCCTTAATAGAGTCTCTTATGTGCCACCATTTGCTCTCTCTATGCACACGGACACACTACACAGCATGTCTTACAGTTCAGACCATCAGGTAACAGGTGCTGTGTCACTACAAGAGCTAAACACTACTTTTTACTGCTAGACTTGCAAGTTCTTAAAGTATCATTGAGGGAAGTGGCTTAAATTGGAAGCAAAGGTGCTGAAACTCCGATAACCTCTTTGTGATTCATTGTGGGCAGTAAGGAGCTTACTCTTTCAGGTCTTCAAGACAATTCAAAAGTAGATGGTTGCATTGCCACAGAGATGAGTATGAATTAATATACCTCTTTTTCCAAGATGTATCACTGTGCTAACATAGTCACTCCTGGTGCACAGTAACCTGTCTACCTCTAGGAGTGCTGGCCCAGGAGGCTTGCAGCCAGCCAGAATATGCAGTATAGACATTAATTACAATGGTTCCTCTGTGAGGTTTGCAATGGGTTTGAAATAGTCACCCTCACTGAACCTTTTAATTCGGTTTCTGATTTGCAGAATCAGTGTATTGCGAAGGAAGGAGTGAGTGGAGAAGAGGCCTGAAAAGGAAGGAAAAGTTTAACTACAGTTAAAATCAAGGATAATTCAGAAAAATAAGGTTTGCTGGCTCGCTGTTCTGAGTATAGCAGCATAAATGTTTCAAATCAGTGACAACAGTATAGAATAAAAGAATTTGCACTAAATCTAGTGAGAGAAAGTCAGTAGTGAAAAGGACAGAACATGCCAAGGTTAAATTAAATTCTCATGGAATCACAGCAAAGCAGCTAAACCAGATGGTTTCTTTCCCTTTGCCGCAATAAATAGCCTGTCCCTCTACCAATGCTATTTCCAATGAGCATAAAAATCAGTGGAATCCTCTCCACTCTGCAACAGCCCTTTATATATTGAAATATTGCTGTTTCTTCTCCCTTTGGTTTTCTCTTCACTGGAAAAAAACTATTTCAGCTTACTCAGTTTTTTCTCATAGGTCTTGCTGTGTAGATCTCCACTTGTTCTTGTTGCTCTCTTCTGGACTGTTTCCAGCAGGTTCATATGTCATTCATTCACAGCACTTGAGGCTTTACCTGTACCTCACCTAGAGGCTAAAGGGCTACTTCATGTATTCTAAGTACTTTATATATTCTGGTATGTTTTTTATTTGCACTAGTTTTATGTGAGGAAAGAGAGGCAAGTGCTTTTGCAAGTAATCTAAACTTACTCGTTCTTATTCAGACTAACACTCAAAGTGAAGGGGGGAAATGGGCTAGACCTGGGTTGCTACCAAACTTAACAGAAGCTGTGAATAAGGAGTGATTTCCTCCCACAGAAACAGTGTAAGAAGAGAACCAGGAAAATGACAAGAGAAAGAGCAGCAAATTAAAAGTGAGATTCTCTCAGTCAAAGGCATCAGAAAGATCAAGCAGCACAGGATTAAAATGGTTGTGCCTTGATGTTGGAGCTACAATTCTTTTGCTTACTCTAACATGAGACCCATATGCATCATACAACTGTTAATTCAGATGAGGTGTTTCTAAATTGGATTAAGAGGTAATGGAGGCATGCAGTCCCATCTGTATCTCTACACTGACTGTACTGTGATTGCCTGCATTCAGATCAGGCTACTGGAGGGAATCTTACTAAGTATCACTTGTTTAATTGTACAGTGTTTAATAAACTTGTTTTGGCTGGCTTGATGTGGAAAGAAACAGAAAGTAGAGTGAGGATTAAAGAGGGAGCTGAAGCAGATCGAAGTAACCACGCGGTCAAAAGGACTTATTTTTATTTTCTGTTATGGAAGGTATATTCATTTTGCTGTGACTTAGACGTCATGGCAAAAAAGGGGCCCATGTATTATTCATGCAGCAACTTTAGCAAAGCTCTTCAAATGTAATATTTCAGGGTCACTGTGAGTACTTTTGTCCAGCACACTCTTTCCAAGGATTTACTGTAGCAGCATATTTTGTTTTTTTCTTTTAAAAGTGTCTCAGCAAATATGAACAAAATATTAAAAAAAAAAAAAGCTATAGGAGGAACTCAGGTAGAGCAGAGAAATGTCTTATTATGGCCATGCAGTGCTGATCTGTAACAACTGAGGCTTTGAGCACTGAAAACTTTTAATGCCCCTACTTCTAATCTAGTGCAGTGCCTCTGTGGGGAGGGAACTCTTAAACCTGCACTTAATTCTGAGAAGTTGTACTGAGGCATTGAAGAGATTTTTGTAAAGAAGGATGTCAGATATCTGTTTCTTTGCGCTGACTGTTGAGTTACTGAATTCTGAAATTAGTTGTCTACCTGTCTAGTAATATAATACTTTTCAGTCACTGGATAATTACCTCTGCAGAAAGAACAGAGCAAAGCATTATCCCCATCCTCCCATGTGCCCTAATTTCTCAGCAGGTTTGTGGAAGACTACAGCCATTACCAGCAGTACAGTAAAGCCCACAAAAATGGGTCACTACTGAGTGCCCTGTTTCCAACATGTGACATTGTGGCAGTGTGAATAATTCCCTGAGGGAATATTTACTTCAGATTGATTAGCTGGTAACTGTAACAGTTAAACCAATATGCTATTTAACATTTGTCTTCCTTAAACTGAAGAGACAGGATGTTTATTAAAAAGGAGAATGTTTCTTCTAAATGAAAAGAAATTGTAATTCAGACCAAATGCCTGCCTACTAGACTTTCACAGCTGCTATGCTGAAGTGAGGGGATTCAGTGAGAACTGGTTTTGAACAGCACTCAGGTGGTCAGATTAGTCTCCAGGGTCCTGTCCTGAAGTACTGCACTGCAGTTCTTTCATGTAGCAGCAACTCATGTTAAAAAGTGCCTGGATATTAGGAAGAGGACAGTGGGCACACCATTCCATCTATCTGCCTGGATGCAGATCCTGGATAACATACAGAGGATCCCTGGGGTTTTTTTCCCTCACTCCCTGTGCAACTCGGAAAGCAGTCAGCCCTGTGCTTCCTCTCACCTCTCAGATTGCTATCTTCTCTAAATATCCCAGTCCAACATGAAAAGCTGGTTTAGTAGTTAAAAAACAGTTTGCAGTGGTGCCAAATGAAAAACTCCAATGTGAAGCTGTCCTCAGAGGGGCTGCAAGATCTGATCTAGGGGGTAAAGATTGGTTTTTCTATCCTCTTAGCCTGGCATGTGAAGCTGTTTCTTAAAGAATTTAAACTATGTAATTGAGGCTCTTTGTTTTGTTTTGTATTTTTCTTGAAACAGGACTAATATGGAAATTTAAAGATCTAAGTGGTCCCTTCTGAAAGTTCCTAACATTGCTATCAGTATCATTCCTTTTTATAAACAGAACTGTTACAGTTCTAAGAAATAAAGTATTCAAAGAATGCACTCATAAAAGATTACGCATACAATGGAATTTTTTAGCCTCAATGGGAACAGTAGGCTTTGTGAGAAGTGTTTGTGTGCAATGAACAAAATGTTTAAATCAATTTTTAAGCTGTTGCTAATGAAACACCACCGTTTGAATAAGGGGCTACAAGGCATGGGTCTTACAGATGCACAGTGTATCAGTTCCTGCCTGGCATATCAAGACCCTAGGGGCTTATAGTGTGAAACATGTGTTCAAAAAGAACCATTCTAAAAGGGGAGGGGAGGAGGGAAAGAGCCTGAAATGCAGCTTGATGTGAGATTTATTCCCTTAGCTCGTGTTTTCCGTAGTTTCATCATATGATTTGGCAATTCTGCAGAGCTGGTGTTTAATACATCATGTGGGAGTGCAACAGAGCCTTGGCCAAGTGACAGACCTCACAGAAAAGTAGTTACATGACAGTTCGTACCTGTTCCACTTTTGTAGTTCAGCTTTTATTTCTTTTGTGGTCTCCAGTCTGTTTCTCCCATCACATATCTGATCTAACCACATCAGGGGTTTCCTTTTGGGATCATGGCTACTGACACTGCCCCTGCTCAGATTTTTCGATGAATGGGGAGGTTGGGGCCTTCAGCTTCATCCTCCCTTCAGATACTTTATCTGCTGCTAGAAGTGAAGATACCCTTCATAACTCAACCTCAGCATTGCTCAAGTTCAGCAATACAGAAACACAGTTTAGGATTACTTGGTTATTCTGAAGTGTCCAGTGAATGGTTCATATGGGCATGTACATTCTAGCCTGAGTTGCTTCCAAATCATTTCTCAAAGAACTGTGAAAGCTGGTTGAGGCTGCCAAAGGGTTCATTGCTGGACAATATGGATTCTTGGTCTTGAATGGATTAACTCTCAAGCTTAAAATGAATTTTCAGCATAGGTATATGAATGTTTCCATTGCAGATAGACCTTCTCACAAACATCTACAAATCCTTGCCATCACAACTGTTCTATTGCACACGTGTTTATTTCTACAAACTTTCATGAATTAAAAGCAAAAGGAGACATACACACAAAAAACCACCAAGTGCATTTAATAATTTTTATTCAAGTGAATGTTTAGACTGATTTGCACAAAAGTTGCCTAGAACTGCATGGAGCTGAATATCTCTGCTATGAATTTATCTCTGGAATTTCCACAGGTTAGCAGAGTTTGTTACATGCCATTTCAGCAAGGATAACTCACTAGAAAGTACTGGGAAAATACTGCATCTAACTAGACCTTTCTTTGGCCTATTTTTATTTATGGTGTTTTTGTTTAACTGCCACTGCATCTGGTGAGCACATTCAGACTGGGAAGACCAAAAAAAAATAAAAGGCACAGAGAGCAAGTGAGAAGTTCTTGGAATATTACAAGCTGCTGTGTAACTGGGAATGGCAAGACAGGTAGGCAGAAAGCTCCTCTCTCCAAAGTTGACACTACAGTGAGAAAATCTGATACTTATTAGAGGGTGAACTGACTGAAGGAATAACTTTGAAGTAAATGTTCAGTTGCAAAAAAATACTGCACACAAATGCTCCTCTTAGTTTCTTTTCCCCTTGATTCTTATACCTTATGCTTTTTAAGATATTCTTTCTGAATTCTTTGAAAGCTTATGGTCCAGATGGCATTATGTTTTGTAGACCTAGGGGCAACTGTACATCTTAAAATTACTTTGGTCCCATTTAGACAATAAACCAGATTTTTGTCTAGTTACATATGCCATTTGGGATGAAGAAGAGATTACCCTGTATGCATTAAAAAGAGAAATTATTTCACTATTGCATCAGCAACAAAGTTTATGTGCTGAATCCTCAGAAACAGCGAAGCCTGGTTTCCATGCTGTTCCTGTGCACCATGTTTTCCAAAGATGCTGTCTTCTGGCACATAGAGCTCCTTCAGCCTCCAAATGTGTGTAAGCTGTTGCCTAAAACAAGAGGATGTATTGTCCTTAAAAAAAATGTGAGAGTAGAAAACCTCACCCTCATCCTTCACACATGGACTTATTCCATTACCAGGATTGCATAAACAAAGTGTGTCTTTTTCTAGTCTTCCTTTTTGTTTCCCTTAGAACTTAGTTCTCTGAAAGCTTTTCAAAACGGGGAAAAAAAAGCAACCCAAAACTTAAGGGAGCAGTTGAGGGGGTCTAATTCACACTGACCATTTCTAACCTTTCCTTACCCATCCCTCAAAGGCCTAACCAGGACAAGAATTACCTTTAAATTGTATTCTGGCTGGATTCATGGCTTAGAGCCTGATTCCCAAAACCACTGGATAAAGAAAGTTATCTTTCTTGACAGTTTAGGTGTTCTTAATATGACTGTGTCGCATGGTGAGCAACAATTTTTGCTTCATGACAGACAAAAGTAATACTAAAAAGATTCAAACATTACTCATTCCAGTCAAAGTTGAACATGGGGAAAAAGAGAAGAGATAAACAAGGCATTAATCCATGCACACATACCTGCAGGTTTCTGTAAGATCTGTAAGATCCATCTTCTTGTTATGAGTGCAGACCTAATAGATGCAATGAAGTCTGTAGAGTTCTTGTGGTGTGTAAACAAGTGCAGTCACTTGGTCAAGTGTTGCTCCTCATCCGCCCTCCACTCAAGTGCTGGTAGCTGCTTCAGTGACTGAAAGAAAAAATGTTCTGTTTTTTAAACCAAATGTGCTTTTTATTTGTTTAAAAAACATTAACAGATGAGTTACAATGTTTTTGGGGTGTACCCAACCGCAGTGATGGTTGCTCCCCCCAAACTCCAAGCCACAGGGGCTGGTGACAGCTGGGACTGGCATCCATTTTGGTGCATGACTGTGGTCTGGTGTTTCGGGCACCAATTCCATGCTCGAGCATCTGAATGGCTTCTCGAGCAGCACATGTCCAGGCATCTGGAAACCCAGGCGGCACAAATTCACACTTGTCTGCACCTGAGTATGCAAACATCCCTTCTGATGCTGTCACAGCCTCAAAATTTCCCAATTTCAGTGGAGATTAGCAGCTCATCGTGAATAGTTTGCAACTGCTTTTTCTGACTTAATTGTCACTTAGCATCAGCTGAAAGCAGGCTGGCCAGCTTGTTATCAACGCTTGGCCTGGAAGGGCTGTAAAAAGGAGGCTCTGGAGTGCTCGGACAGGATGCTGCAGAGTTAACTGCTGCTTTTGAGTAGAAACCTTTCCTACAGTCTCCTATGCTGCAACAAATAAGGTTTGGGAGCAGAGGAGTCACAGACGAAGGCCCGGCTGCTCTAGGAATCGTTGCCACAAATCTCCGGTGCCACCCAGCAAGGCCGGGTCACCGGTGGGATTCAGAGAGGCTTTCACGCAGACAGTTCCATGCTTGTCCCTTAGCGCTGCAGAGACAAGGGATAGCGTGGTGCTGCGTAAACCTGAGGCACGTTTAATTTGCTCCTTCTCCGGTTCTTACACAAACATTTGGTCACACGAGAAAAGCTGCCTTTCCGTACACGTGGGAAGGGACGTTTACGCAAACAGCCCCGCCTGCCACCGAAACAGGCGCCGCCCGCGGGCAGCCAAGGGGTGGGAGCACCGTCTCCTGCGAGAGGCGGCGAAGCGGGGCCGGAGCGTGGGGTGACACCGGGGCGGGGGGCGAGCGCCGGGAACGCGCCGGGGGCGGCACCGGCCCCGGGCACGCACGTGCGGCCTCCCGCGAACCCGCCAGGTGGCGCCGTCCCCCGCCCGCGGGCGGCGCGGCCGCTCCCGGGGCCGCGGGTTCGCGTCCCGGAGACTCCCGCCCGGGCGCTGCTGGGGGTTTGTCCCGCGGGAGAGGCGCCTGGGAGCCGCGGGCTCTGCCTCCCGCGTCGCCTTATCCCCGCCGGTGAGTCCGGCCCAGAGGGAGGAAGGCCCGAGGAGGATGTTCTGCCCTGGGGGGAATTGTTCCGTGTCTAGACAAACCTATGATGTGGGGCGAGACGGAGGAAATGATGAGAGTAGCTATTCACCGGGAATACGCCTAATCTCCTCGCACCCTTACGGGTGTAAGTCCTGCAGGGCAGTCGGAGGAGATGGGGCGGCGTGTGTGCCGCTGTAGCTGGGTCCTGGGAGGCTGGAGATGGAAAATATTCAGCTGAACAAAAAGTGTCCCTGTTATTCAGGAAGAGAAGCATGTCAGAAGTGTGAATGTTCCAACAAGCTCTTCCCCGGGAAAACTTTGAAGACGGAGAAAGAGTGACATTATATAGGGACGCGAGGATGGGCGACCGGGTTCGGTTACGCCTCTGCTCAGAATCGGAGCAAGAGCACGAAACTGAAAGGCCAAATCTAAAAAAAACCCTAAAAAATAAAAAAATTTTTTTGTAATCTAGCGGCCTGCCATGAAATGGAATTATTGTTCTTTTGGCTGTCATGGTGATTGATTGCGTTTTTTCCTTATCACGGTGAGAAAGCTCTGATTTCTTATCAGGCTGCTGTATTTTTGTGTGTTCTATATCTGTTGTATTATTTGCTAGTTATCATAAGAGCTGAATTAAAGCTTGATTGCTTGACAGCTGTTTACAAGTACATGGAATACCCTTTTCATAATTTTTAACAAATATTGAAATGTATATATGAAACGTTAACTACTTGAGTCTAAGACTCTGAGAACTACAAGAATATTGCAGGTTCTTGTCTCCGTTTGCACTAATTTTACAGTGACTGATAAGCACACTATTGTATTTCTTAGAAAAATCTGAACTTCCCAGAAATGTCTGAGGTATTACAGTGGCAAAACAACTCAGTTTTGCAGACTTTTGATGATTTTGAGTTTGATGACAAACACAGATGCAATTGTGTAATGCAATGCCTAATACAGGCCCTCTTTAGTTCATTTGATTCCTCTGATGTGTTTTTGCCCTTCATTGCTGGAGTTATCTTTCCTGTAACCATTCATAGGCAAGAGACTTGTTAGTACTTTTCACTATTAAAACACAATCGTGTTCATTTTGTCCAAGACAAGAGGCTTGAACAAATTCCTGGGAACCCACCACGTTGACTCCCCATAGGACTGTGAGGAAGTTGCTTCTCTCTACCTTATAGTGGGCTCAGATGTAAAACAGGAATCGTGATATCTTATCTGTGAGAGAGGTCAAGACTTGTAGGTGAAAAATGTGACTGTGAATTCAAACCTTTAGGAATAAATGAATTGGCCTTATGCTGTGTAGAGAAATAGAATGAAAACCCCACCCTTTTGTGGTGACTGATCCAGTTTCTCTGAAGTCTTTTGGAAAAGAACTGACTTATTTCACATGTACAGAAATCTACACAAAGGCTATCCAAGCTTGTAAAGAGTCAGATGGACCAAGCTCACTAAAAACGTGCAAGATTCCAAAAGCACTCTGGAAAACTTGTTTTCCTTCCACTGGCAACACTGAAATTTTCATATCCCTGCATAAAAATTGTTTATCATGCATTAAGTTATTACTGCATGGCATCTGTAAAAATTATTTCTTTTCTCTGATTACTTCAAAAAGAAGGATTAATATTATCTATATCTAAAGGATAGCTAGATATGCTTTATCTATACTATTTTTTGCTGTTGAAGCATTCAGTTTATACACTATGAACATCCTCTAATCAAAGTAATATATAAGAACATATGTGATCATGATAGAAATATTTCGCTAACAGTAATTTCTATAATGGTTGATTAAATAGACTCCTGTTGTTTCCACAGGTTTTTATAATGAGAACAAGGCTGGTGATGATGGTTTTCAGTTAAAAGTACAGTTAAAAGTTATTTTTGTAATTCAGAAAGCTGCTTCTTTCAGATACTCATAACTTTCAGAGCTCTCAGGCAGAATTATTACATTCTTGCTTATAGACAAGTAAAAATTTATCAGGAGGTTTTCAACAGAACATATCCACCCTTTATAAGTCATACTGGTGCCAAGTATTAGAAACCGCAGCCACAATGAAGAATGCTTTTACTGCTCCTACCAAAACATAAATGTGCACGTGCCTATCTTAACAGTAATTTAGATGTATGTAGTATAACTTGCCTTTTTATAGCATTCACTGAGTCCCAAAATTTTGAAAATAGGTTTTAAACTTATAACTACTTGCTTAGATTTTTCAATGCCCTATTATTTGCAAGTAGCGTCAAGGACATAGGTAATACTATGCTCTGTATTTATTTTATCTTGGCATGGTTGGAAAACTGTAGAAGGGAAGGAGCAAATATAGCACTTTTAAAATGTATTTTTTGTCTCTCATGCTGTCATGTTTATCTTCCCTCTGTCATATTTAGCTCTGATTTGCAGAGCGCAGAGAAATGCTTTTGTGCGATTTAAGGCTTACAGGTTCTTTAATATGTTTTCATAAATACTTCAGGAAAGCTGTGAGCTTTGGTGCTGCTACTGATGTACTCAGTTAGGAGACTTAGAAGAAGAGTTAGGATGAAAGCTTCCAAGTTCTGTTTCCCACTTGGTTTTCATCCGGACATACAAATATTTCTGTTAACACAAATAAATAGGCATCCCTGTGGACTGGTTATTACAACCATTTCAAAGGGGGGAAGACAGAATTTCATGAAAGGATATGGGTGCATAGGGATATATGTGTGAGGAAGGAATCGACATCTGAAAAAGGATCGGGTCTACCATAACCAAAATTTTAACCCTGATATGTTAGCTGTTTATTTACCTCCAGGTAAAATTTCTTCTTCAATCTCTGCTCGATTTTACCTGGAAATTGAAAAAAAAAAGTGATTGAAAGATAATATCAATCAGTTGTTTATTACAAAAGTCTTTTTTTTTCTTATTAGCTCTTTTATGTTGACTGTAATAAGATGCCTAAGGAGGTCACCATGGTAAATTGTAAATTAATGCATTATATAATGCAAAGTTCAAGCGCAGTAAGTTTCAGTACAGCCCATGTATTTTTCCTATGTGGCTCTGTCCTCAAGTTTCAAAGAAATACGCATGTAAGCCAAATTCGAAGAAATTTTTTTTGGAGCTTTCACACTGAGAAACTTATTCAACCTTTCCAGCAGCTTAAAAAACCATGCTTTTGAAAGTTTTTATGTAGATTCCACTTATATTGACTTTAATAAAGTTGTTAATCATTGCTTTTCCTTCTGGTCTGAATTAGAATGCTGCCCTAACTGCAGAGCTAGAAGGTGGCTCTCTTGAATATCTATGCTATTTCTTTATTTTTCTTCTGCTGTCCCACCAGTGTCTCAAAAAATCTGTTTTAGTATACTGTCTCTGCAGGGCCACCTAGTTTGTCCATGGGCTGCAAAAGATGAAGCAGGGACACTGTAGTGACAAACTTGTTTCTTTTCTGTCAGTTTGCTTGTTGTGACTAACTGCATATTGAATATGTATATGCCAGTTTAGTAGCACCATGAAAGATTTGGTATTGTACATATCCTAGAAGAGCTGTCATAGCCTGTCCCTGCTTCATTTTGGTTGTGCTGCATGTGTAATTTCATAAATAAACATTTATTCACAGAATGTAAATTTGGCTGAATCATTCTGCATATGTGAACCATTTATTCTTGAACAGAGTAACGTTCCGTATTCAGTAACTTAAATATTATATAACCACTGCAAAGCTTGTCCATTTGAAGGGTAAAAGAAAACACAATTTTCTTCTGGCCTCTTTCCTTCATTTCCGTAGAAACCTTTTCAATTGTGACTCTGCTTTGAAACACAAAAACGTTAGCTCCATTTTATTCAACAGAGATTTAGATTGTGTTTATCAAAGGCATAGTGGAAAAAAAAGTAACTGTTTACTGCCTTTTGCTTCTGTTATCATTTAGACATGTTGTGTCACATGCAGCATCAAAGCTGTTTACTACATTTTTAGCATGTGCAATACAGGAGCAAACCCACTGCTGGAGGTAGTCACTGAGTCCCGGTAGGAATACTTTCGTGTGTCCAACCTCTCTGGTACTGTCAGCAATATATGAGATACTTCACATAATTTGCATAGCATAGGTTGTGATTGCACAGTGTGTGAATGGTTATGTGTAACTGTGAGTCACTGAATGCAGTAAGCAGGGAGCTTCATGGAAATACCAGGGTCCATTTTGCAAAACCAGCTGTGGTGACTAACTGCTGCCATCCAGAGGGACATTGACAGGCTTCAGAGCTGGGCCCAGGTGAACGTCATGAAGTTCATCAGGCCAACAAGGCCAGGTGCAAGAATCTTGCACCTGGGTCAGGGCAATCTCAAGCACAAATGCAGGCTGGGTGGAGAATGGATTGAGAGTAGTTCTGAGGTGAGGGACTTTGGGGTTAGTGGGTGAAAAGTGAAAAACCTGGCAGTGTTTGCTCACCATCCGGAAAGCCATCTGTATCCTGGGCCTCATCAAAAGCAGCGTGGCCAGCAGGTCGGGGTAAGTGATTCTCCCACTATGCTCTCTCTCATGAGACTCCACCTGGAGTGCTGCATCCAGTTCTGGGCCCCCAGCATAAGAAGAATGTGGATCTGCTGTAGCAGGTCCAGAGGGGGGCCAGGAAGATGATCAGGGGGCTGCAGCACCTCACCTATGAAGATAGGCTGAGAGGGTTGGGGTTATTCAGCCTGGAGAAGGCTCCAGGAAGATCTTTTAGCAGCTTCCTAGTACCTAAAGAGGGCCTGGAAGAAAGCTGAAGAGGGGCTTTTTACAAGAACATGTAGATGAGATATGAGGAGTAAATTCTTTACTGTGAGGGTGGTGAGGCACAGGAACAGGTTGCCCAGAGAAGTTGTGGATGCCCCATCCCTGGAAGTGTTGGATGAGCCTTTGAGCAACCTGGTCTAGTGGAAAGTGTCCCTGTGGGAGGGGGGCTGGAACTACATGGTCTTTAGACCCAAACCTTTCTATGGTTCTATGATTTGCACATGTGAGGTTTTATATTAGGACAATAGCAATCAGACAAAAAGCTGCAGTTCAAATATGTGGAGGGCCTTGTCTGATAAAAGACAGGAAAAGCTGGTAGCTCAGTAGCACAAGCATGATTCGCTCATGTAAGCAGCAGTGACCCCTGAAGTCAGTTTATAGGGTAACAGGTGGAGGGATTTAAGCATCTGAGTCTTTGAGTATACGTTTCTCGACTATTTTTTTCTTCTGCTTCTTCTCTTTCTCCTTCTCCTCCTCTGTCGTGTTCTTCATCATCTTCTTTTGTGTAACAAGGGGCTTGCTGATAAAGGATCGATTTTCCTGTGCTTCCCACCTAGTTTGCCAACAGTTTGCTTTTATAGAGAATGAAAAGCTTCGTAAGTTCAAGGAGATAGACTGTAACTGTTCCCTCCTGAATCTGCACAAGTACCCCCTAGACATGTACAAAGCCTCATGCATTCATATTTTTTTAAAATTTTCTCACGGTAGAGCAACCTGTCAATCAGTTGAGCCTACCCAGCAGGCTCTCATGTATTTCTGGTAACTGTTCTTCTCTTGGACTAGCAAATTTGTGACTGTGAATAAAGAGGCCAGTCTGTCTAAGCTAAACTGTTGTATAATTCTAACAACAGGGGAAAAGCATAACATTAGAGAAACAGGATATTAAAATTATACCAAGTCTGTACGTAGTTCACTTTTCCAAGGACCTGACTTTCCTCTTCCTAATAGGTCAGCATTTCCCTACATTTCCCCTCATACAAAAGAATCTGATTTCTCAATCTCAACACATAATCTTTCTCACTTTATCTCAAGTGTGCTTAATGAAAAATTCATGAATTCCTGGATTCCTGCTCTCCCTGAAAGGACTGTTTCTCTCCTGGGGGAAAAAAAACCAAAAACAAACAACTACAATTTGTCTATTACAGGTTCTATTAAAAAAAAAAATTAAACCCCAAACTGAAAAAAACCACAAGCTTTTGCCTTATGTAACAGATGTGTGAAGAGTGTTAAACTAGCCTCACCTTCATTTTCCAGCCTGACTGTACCACTATTATACTAGTTCAGTATCTGTACACAGTAAATCAGTATATAGGATTCAGGAATTATCATGGTCAGATCCAAATTTTTGTAGAGGAGAGGCTTGTTCTTTGCATTGAGTCAGAAAAAGTAAATGAAAAAAGCAAAAAAAAGAGATATTATTGGTGTTCAGTCTCAAAAGTAAATTGAAGTGGGGAAGATGTAAATACTTAGTCTGCGTTCAGCTTCTATATCTTTCAGGCTCAGCATGAGATTTAAAGTATCTAGGTGATTAAAATCAAGACTGTTTGAGACTTAAGGGATTTTATGGATTTAAGGCCTCTCTGTACACTTTGGGCTATCCTTTCAGGCTATTTTTTTCAGTCCCTAATGGTAGAAAAACTGGAATGTAACAACCTCTGTGAGCTAAACTGTATGCCTACTATGGCACTGCAGGGCTGAGAAGCGTACCATAGGCCAGATGCATGTCTAATGGGGCTAGGCTCAATGATATAGGATGTGGTTTGATCCAAAGTGAGAGATATTAGCTTAATTTTCCGTCTGCAAAAGAGTTCCACTGTTCTGTTTATATTACTTCTCTGAGCCTTTTTCAGCCTGAACACTTGGTACAGTTCTTTGGAAGAGAGTAATTTACCCTCTCCCTTCATAAGATATTTATCTGCAAACTCTCAGGTCTCCAAGAGCCCCCTCTGTTCCCTCTTACTTTACCTTTTCAGACGTTGGCACACTGCTAACTATTCTTTCTGGCCAAAAAGTTCTGGATGTGGCCCTAAGCAGCGTCATTCAACACTGCTATTGAGTCAGGCAGAAGGATGAATACAAAACATGTGCTGCTCCTGCTCCTTGTTACACAAGCCTCTGCTCTTCTCAACAGAGGTTACAGTGCAACTCCTATTTAATGAAAACATCTGACAACAGAATAAATTGTCTTATCAAGTTAAGATTTTAAAGATGCTCTTTAAGCCGTTCAGCTGTCCCAGACTCCATCTTATTTGATCCTCTGCTGTTTCAGTAATAAACCTTCTGTTTCTGGAGCCTTATCCAGTTTTCTGTGATCAGCCTTAGGAGGAAGGAATAGGTAAGGAACTAGAAAATGTTCTTTGCTTTTCCACCAAGTAGGCACCTGTTGCATTTTACTCAGCAGAAACTTGATGCTTTTCAAAGGTAAACATTTGAATAAATATCTTTGTGTCACTGTAAGGAAGGTGGTTCATCTGTCTTAAAAGACAGGGAGAAATTCATCAAGGGAAAAGAAATCTCCAAGGTCTTCATAGTTTGAGAGAACAGAGGTTTGTGACTGGTGATATTCAGGATCCCAAAGAACTTAAGGCCTTCTGTGAGTGAGCCTGAGCACAGTAATAAAATTTAAGTCCTCTGCAGTGAGCTGGAGCAACCTCAGGAAGGGAGCACGCTACCTGCTCAGCCCCACAGAGGGACAGAGCTGCCACTAGCAGCTCTGTGGAAGGAAGAGAGAAAAGAGTTGCAGTGAAGAGGGAAAGTCCAGAAGACCAAGCAAAGGTGCTGAGGCTAGAAGGGGCCATGTAGAGTGAGTAAGGAGGGGATGATAGTAGCATAGAAAAAAATACCGTGAGATTTTGAACCAAGCATATGAATGGCATCAACAGGAACACTGCAAAGAAGGGGAGAGGGCTCTCTGCAAGTTGTATAGCCATGCAATTGAGAACACCTGACTTTTACTGCTGGCTGTGTAACCATGCCAGAATCTTCTCCTTGTGTTTGAATTATTCAGCTATAATCTGGGAGCTTGTCTCATAGGGAGTATTCATATCGTTTTGGTATTTGCTATGTAAAATGTAAGAAAGAAATACTTAGTGAAACCTTATCTTCAGCAAAAGCCTTGATGAATCTGAGAATTATATTGGCAGACACATAAGTACTATCCTGTCATTGACAATATATTTTTTCGTGCAAAAGCAATTGATTGTACTTACTCTAATGAGGTTCTTTATCAACCTCATTAATTTCGAATGTACTACATATATTCACAGCTCAGATTCTGTTAAATCATTTCTGAATTTTGCAGTGTTCTTGCTTCAAGCTCATAGGTACAAGGAAAATCCTTTATATTTTCCATTGTGTCAGGTGGGGCAGACATTTTTTTAAAAATCAAAGCTTTCACTATACCACTTCCCCTGCCAACATCCCTGAATGCTGAATGAGCTAAATTTCATATTTAGGAGCCAAAATAAATATTTCTGCCACTTACTGCTGGCAGTGTTAGTCTGATTCCACTCTAAGCTAGAGTAAAGATGTTCCTGGAAAAAGAAATCATGTCTTTCAGAATGTATTAGAAAGCTGGATGTATTCTGACCTTCAGGAATATAGGATTTAGCTGAAAATAGATTAATAAAGTTTCTATAGTGTTTCTGTAGTGTGTCTATGTAGATGCCAACATGCTGGGGAATATTTATTTCAGCTAATACGAGCTGTCTTACAGTATAGGCAATTAGTCTGGCTCCTTATGTAGGCTT
Organism: Corapipo altera; assembly: GCF_003945725.1. Classification (NCBI taxonomy): domain Eukaryota; kingdom Metazoa; phylum Chordata; class Aves; order Passeriformes; family Pipridae; genus Corapipo; species Corapipo altera. The sequence continues at coordinate 649,447 of NW_020884910.1, read as the reverse complement.
TTTGTGCAGTCGGCAGATAAACAGTTACAGAGGCAATTATTCTACTTACCTTTGTCATCTGTCCTGGGAACTGGTGAATTTCCCTGAAGTGTCTTGTCTCCCTTTATTGGCTACAGAGGAAGCCTCTATAATCAGTCAGGTCTAGATGCTCAAATGACTTAAGTGACTACAATTGTCTATGATAAATTAACCTGGTACTGTAAGTATATGTACAATATACAGCACAGAAAACTTGGAACAGGAAATACAAAGTAGTGTGATTGGTGTGGCATAAAGGATTTATTGTTATACACAGTACACAGACAATTCTCTGTCAACTGTGACTTATCCCAAATTTGTCTCATTTTTGCAGCGTAGAATCTTGCCTTCCAAAGTGGATGATAACTATTTAACCACAATCGCACCATCACACATCACTGACAGTTGTTTCATCTGCTGTGTGATGTAGAAAATTTTAAGTGTCTATGCTCAGGTATTACCAGCCATGCTCCAAACTCATGCTAAATTAGCATTTAATCACACTGCATCTGTTTCAGAAAACATGTTCTCTGTCTGTTACCTGGTTGTCCACAATCTGTTTTGAGTAGTCTGATGAAATGCTGGCTGCTTTTGCAGATATGAAGTTAGTTGAACAGGATTCTGAGGTAGAGAAAAAATTCCTTCTGGAATAAAACCGAACAAAACTGATGAAAAAAATAACCTTATATTTATCAAATGTCACAATCTGAATTTTTTCTGACTTTCCTAGAACTAGGAAAAAAGTGCTTAATTCTGCTCAAATGAGTTTTGGTGGACACCTTAAGAACGTAGTGGTGACAAATGCTAAGTAGTTGTTCTGACAGGCAGAATGATTGCTACCTAAAAAGAATGGTAACTTTCTCTCTAGGAAATTTTCCTTGCAAATTTGTTTATTCTGCATTTATGCTGCAAGCCAAGGATTATGCATAGAACTGAATACAAGTAAAGACATATGTTGTACACTGTTGACAAAAGAAGAACCCCATATCTCATCACTAAGAGAATAATGTCCAAGCTGTTCAGTACCTAGTCCTAACCAAGCAAATATGGCCCAGTCCTCTGAATTCCTCTTCCACTGCATTTTTGCAGAATCATAGAATCATTTAGGTTGAAAAAGACCTCCAAAGTCATTGAGTCCAGCCTCTGACTGATCACTACCTTGTCAACTAAACTACAGCATTGAGTGCTATGTCCAGTTGTTTATTGAACACCTCCAGAGGTGACTCCACCACTCACTGGGCAACCTATTCCAATGCATGGCAACCCTTTCCATGAAGCAATGCTTCCTGATGTCCAACCTGAACCTCAGCTGGTGCAGCTTGGGGCTATGTCCTGTTGTCCTATTGCTGGTTGCCTGGGAGAAGAGACCAATCCCCCCCTGGCTACAACCTCCTTTCAGGTTTTACCAAAGTCCAGGTAGACTACATCCACAGTGTCTCCCTCATCCGCTAGGTGGGACACCTGGTCACAAAAGGAGATCAGGTTGATCCTCCCTCAGAATTTCTTTCAGACTGAACAAAAAGCAATTTATTAAACAATACCCATTAGCTAAGAGAATGGAGCAAAAAACAGTGAAGATGTAGGTGGCATGGTTTTGGGGTTTGAGGGTTTTTTTCAGAGAAGTGAGAGAAATGGCATGGAGTTATCCAGTGTTTTTGTTCTCTCAAGAGATGAAACGGTATGACAGGTTTAGTAATCCCAGTTTCATGCTTCAACATGACAGTAGATCATGTTTAAAATAGTGACAACAAGGGGTGCCAGGTCAAAGGGAACAAAATAATCAAGCTTTGATAAGACTTGGTTATAATTTATTTAAAATGGGCACTTCCAAAGAAGGCTCAGGTGAGATTTAAAGATAAAGGAAAAACAGTAACATTGGCCTGGGAAACCAACAAGTGGTTGGTTTAAGATCAACCAGACAAAGACAGCATTTTGAAGGAATGGCTAAGGTCCCACAGTGCTCACAGCCAGCATGCCAAGCAGAGAGCGAGGCACTGGTTTGTTAGCAAAAAGTCTTTTCAGTGATTGATTGGGTGAGTATCTGGTAAGTCTGTCCTCCAGATACAATTGCTATCTCAGGGACAGCAACCTACAGTAACTCATTTATAATCGTCACCAATTTATAAATACAGGCTCCAAGATTTTACCAAACAGTGGAAATTCAATTGGAGCTCCGAAGAGCAACCCAGGGTGTGAATTTGTTTTCACATAGTGGTGGTGGGAAGCAACTGTGGGTTCATACACAAAGTGAGAAGTTCTGAAACTGCAGAAAATTCCCTCATGTTGGTCTTCAGTTTTTGGTGGGACAAGCCACATGTGGTGATCTTCCTCCTCTCCCCTCCCCCTCCCTTCCAGTTTATCCAGAAAAACACTGTTCATTACGGGCTATTCAAATGCCAAGTTTCATGTTTTGTTGTTTAGCCATCCTGGAATAGTTGTCCTGGAAAAACTTTGTAACAATGGGCAAAATGTTCAATACATTTATTTCTCACACACATATCTCAGAAGTGTCTCAGTAGATTTTTGGTTTGGTTTGTTTTTCCCAACTGTTCTCCAGAAAAAATTGCCTTTGGTCCAATATTAAGCATAGAAGACTTTGGCCAAAATGACCATTATTTTATGAAGGCAATGGATTATCATGGAAATTACTTGATAACCTATGCTAAGATAGTTATTAATGATGTCAGCTATAACATGACAATGTCACAGGTGTGGTTGGTAGCACTGTCTGCCTGCCCCCCATCTTCCCATAATAAGACCTTGCTTTTCCTTGCTTTATAACTTTGTTGAACTCACATGGTTTAGGCTGAAAATTTCCATGTCAGGTGTCTGCCCAAGGCTGATTATTTTGGAAAACTCAATTCAACCATTTCCAAAAATAAGACTAGAAGAAAATATGTTGGTTCTAACTATGTCTAAAAAGCTGTGGCAAACTTTTCCTTGAAAAACTCTAGAACTCCAGTGCCTTAAGACACAGATATACCATTTTGTAGGGTGATGAGGCTGAAAGCAGAGGAAAAGCTTTGTGTCAGTAATATAACTTTTGTTGTTCCACTCAATGCTAGGCACATATAGTCAAATTATAAACCTCTAGGAGAACACATTTTACATGGGCTCTGAAAAGGCCTACTTGAATGTAATGGTTTAATATTCCTAATTTATATCCCTCTTCAGACCATTTTGCACCTTAGGCTTTGGCAAGACTTTCTTTGCGACTACAGATGTGTGCTACGTCTGATCTAGGTACAAGCAAAAGAAACACTAAAAGTAGGGCCCATGGCAGAAGATGGAAGTAGGGATCTGAACAAGGAAATAAATGTGAATTATATTTTGGTATATAGATCTGGGACAAAGGAATTATCTGTGGCTAGTCAAGGAGACAGGAATAAGGAAAGAAGACCTAAAGGAATGAAACTATGAGTTCCCGTACCAGGAAGTGGGTGCTAGGTTTGGAGTCCTGAGGAATGGCTTCAAGGAATGAACTAGTGAAGGAAGCGAAACTGTGCAGATTTGGCCCTAAACATAAGTAAAATACTTAGAAAAGCAAAGTCCATTTACTTAACTGCTTATTTTGCTTTACTGCTTACTTTTCCTATGCTAAAGCCATGAAAGGTTGACTGGCTTGTGAGGATGATGAAGCAGGAGATGGGATATGCAAAGCAGCATACATTTCTCCTAAATCTCTAATCTCCCAGTTTCTGCAGGAGCAGGATGTCCTACTCTTCGGCACTCATTTTGGTAATTTGACATGGGTCACAGCTGTTCTTCCCAGGCCAGCCATGAAAAAGTACTGACATTGCCCCAGCATGGCAACAGGTAGATGTTGTCAGGGCCCTAAGCACGTCTCTCTTTTCTGTGCCTTTGGCTGGCTGGGCTCATGATCTTGGAGCATTACACTTCGCACTCTGCTAGGGTAGTGTCCGCAGCAAGCCTTGAATCAAAGAGAAGCTTTGATGAGCTCTTGTCTGCTTTTCTCAGGAACTGTTTTTAAGCTGAGGGTTTTGCCGTTGTTCTGCCTGAGCTCTGTTGCAGCTATTCCTGTGCCTGACTATGTTTCTTGCTCATCCATACCTGAAGACTTGACATCCTGGCTTGGCTTCAGACTAGGGACTTGTCTGGCAGTCTGGGCTCTTGACAGAACCTGGCCACCATCAGCAGACCTGCTTCTGTTTGGATACTGTAGGACTGCACCCTTTCTTGGCCACTCTACCTGCTTGCCTTTCTGTCACTCCAGCTCCTGACTCCCCTTCCTTTATGAATCAGCACCACTCTTGTTACTCTCTGGCAGTTTTGAGAAATCTTCAGAGGTCTCTGGACATCGTTGAGGATGTTAGAGGAAATAGGATTGAGATAATCACAGTCAGGGAAGACAGGCAAAGGCTTGACCTCGATGTAGAGTCTTTGAGAGCTTGAGCTGGTACTAATACTGGAGTTTCAATATTCCTCTGCTGTCAGCAACTACCTGTGAAATGCACTATCTTTTCTGATTATTTTTTTTCCTTGAAATGGAAATCCTAGCAGAAATGCAAATACTTCTTTTCCTGTAGAGAATTAATATCTATAACACTCTATAGCTGCCTAATCTAAGTTGTGATTTTCTTGTTGCATGTCAGTTATCCACAGTAGGAAAAATGCTGTTCAGATATATATAGGATAACACCACTGAATATTAAAAACACACAAGCCTAAATAAGGTAGGAAAGTGAACCTGCAAGTAAAGCCTTGATATAATCTATACCAGTCTAGCAGCTAAAGCTCACGAATGAGATTGCAGCACAGTATTCTAATTGCTGTGTATTCTTGCCTATGGAAATGCAATCTCACTGAATAAAAGAAAAAATAGGACAGGGAGGTGCAAAACCATGTGAAATCATCAGGATTGAGCCAGTTGAAAAACCAAATATTATCTAGTTTTTCTGGCTCACATCTGGTTCACGCTGACAGCAGACATGGACATGAACAATGTCATAATCTGAAATATTTGCCATTCCTAGGTGGTCGAAATTGCTGTTATGTATTTATTGTATGTATACCAAGAAAACTATTTCAAGAATGCGCTTAAAAATTGTATTTCTAATTTAAAATAAAAATACTAAGAAATAAATAGAATAGCAGTGATACTAAAATTCAGAATTAGATTGGAGCTGGTACTTAAACAGACTTTGAAATATGTGGATTCGGACCGCTCAGTTTGGAGGCAAAACCCACAAACATAAAGCCCCTTCCCTTTGGGACAATTCAAATCTAATTCCATAGTGTCTGGCTGAGGCCCAGATCTATAATACAGTATTTGCCTGCAAGCATGTACACATAGGAGAGACAAGTAAAAGGGAGATCCTGTTTTGTTACACCAGAGATATCTGGGATAATACAAGTGACCTTGAGATTAGCTGGTTACAGCATGGTGCTAATAACACCAGGGTCACTGGTGCAATCCCTGTACATTCACTTAATAGTTAGACTATCACATATCTAGAGCTGCATGCCTAAATGAACACTATGATCCATGGTCTCCAGAGTGCTAAAAAAAACACCAAACAAATCAGGGCAGCCTCTTGAAAGTTCTCTCTGCTTTTATCCTACTGGAATTATATAACATTTAATAATCCCTTCTTTATTTTCAGACCTATTTGTTAGGTCCAGGAATTATTATTTCTTCTTGGCAACAGCAAATCCATCATTCTCTAATTTCCTCACCTTGGAAATTACATTTTTTGTTTTATAGTTGGCATCATCCTCAAAAGAAAACAAACAAGCTGGTAGTCAGTGAAAGAAAAAGGACAAGAAACGTTAAAGAAAGGAAAGGGAAAAAAAAAAATCTTCAAATCATGTTTAGCCCCATCTGGCCCTAGAAAAACATGGAAATGGGTGATCGAGTACAGATTCCAGGATGGGCTGCCTTTCAAGGGAAACAAAATCTGGATATTTCTATGTCTAGACCACAGAAGAAAAAATGCTTTGGTGCTAATTAACCCATTAAAAGCTTACAAACCCTGAGTGGTGCCTGGCAACATATGTAGGGAAGTTAGCAGATTTAAGCTGCCAAAGGAAATGTGGAAGGGTGTAGCCTGGGAGTCAGGAGATCTGGGTCCTGCAATTTACTCTACCCCTGGCTTGCTCTTTCATTTTTGGTTGTATCAATAGTTTAGCTTATCTCTGCCTCATTTTTCCTCCCTGTAAAGTGGTATTGTGACACTGTGCTCCCTCCAAGAGCTCTCTGATACCAAGAGAGGAAAAATGCTATTAAGCCAGTGCTAGGTCTTGCTCTTCTATGTAGTATGTAATTTATCTGGATGTTTCCTAAGAAGAAACCACAGTCTATAAGGTTGTTTGCTGTAGTCAGGTATTAAGCAGTCAGCAAGTAAGCAATCCTTTAGAACCAGCTATATTGCTAAAAGGTTATATGTGTCTGAAAGTAATATATTCCATGCTTCTCTCTCAGTGCACATGCTCAGAGGGGAAAATAATGTTTGTTTCTAAGCAAGGGTTACAGACATTACTGGTATTAGCCTCTCAGAAAGCTAATATGCTTTAGACTGAGGGGTTTTTTAACTACTAATGAATATGCACCCTAAGTGTGTCCCTAAAAAGTAGTTTCAGTATGCATGGAAATGAAAAGGTAGAAACAGTATTTCACCCAAGCAGGTGCTGCCTTTGATTCTTTCCATGCTTCTCAGCTCATCCCTGCAACCACCTGCCATTCTGGTCCTGCTGGTTGGGAGCAGAGTGGAAATTGTTCCCATATGACTGCTTTTTGAGTTAAACAAGTAGCTGCTAGAAGACAGAAAAAGCCACATTACTTTCATCAAAGAGAAAAAAAAATCAAAATCCAGGCCTGCCTGGGTCTGGGAAATATAGTGATCATCCAGAGTTTTACCTCTTGCTCCCTGGTCAGCTCCCTCTAATGCCTTGGCAACCCTCCCTGTTGCCTGTTACCACAGCTGCCAGCTTAGATCTTGCTCAGGTCTTACTAATTTCACTGTCTGCATTACCCCCATTCCCATTTGGAAACACATGTTCCTCATTTGTTTACATGACACCTTTTTCCTGGATTGGTCTGACTTTCACATACAGGAGATTTCAGAAATTGCTAGGGAGGGAAGTGGAGTTGATGAAGGCTTCTTTGGTGATGGCTTATGGGAACTATGTTACAGCTTCAAAACTTAGACAAATCTTCAGTAGTACAACGAGGTAATTAATTAATGCATACTTGGGGAAGGAGCTTGGGAGGAAAGAGTCAGTATCTCCGTACCAGGCAGGGAGCAGCTGTACAGGATCAGAGCATTCCTGTCCCTCTGAATGGACTGTTGTCCTTACAGGACAGCATGGAGGGGGTTACTGCAGTGTTACTACTTGTCAGAGTTGGTGGGGAGTGGAGTAAAGGGTGGGGAAATACGGATTAGTGCAGGTGGAAACAACAGCCAGAATATATACAGTCTTTTTCAGACCTTATGCAGATCTCTCTACTTTCAGCAGTTTGGCACTTCCATGTTTCTAGACATTTCACACTAATAGATGAGTTCAGTCTGTTCCTTAGCATCTACCTAGCTGATGTTTGGGTTGTCACCTAGTGATTGGCAGCCTGAGAAGTGCCCAAACAGTCTCCCCAGGTCAAGATGCCTGTTCAGCAAGAATGCTGGCTTAGATGTTTAAGTATTGGTACCTTGAGGTTCTAGATTTTACTGATAAGATTTCCTACCATGCTTTTCTCCATCCTTTCCTCTGTATTGCCTCTTTCTCTCTCCAGCTTCCTAAAATGTATTTTTATCCTCCATCCTGCATCATTTAGGTGTGTATTTTCATTCATTCTTATTCCGGATCTCATCTCTCCTTCCATGCACCTGCAGTCACTCCCTTATGACTTTGTCACTGAATCACAGTTACACCAAGTAGATCTCTGAAGGTCTCTAATCCAGTCTGCCTGCTCAAAGCAGGCTGCTTAGGGCTGTGTCTAGTTAGGTTTTGAATATAGCCAAGGCTGAAGATTCCACAACCTCTCTGGGCACCTTTTCCAATGTCTGACCACCTTTAGTAAAAAAAATTATTTTTCTTTCAGTTTCTTTCAGTTTCTTTCTGTATTTCAGTTTCTGCCCATTGCCTCTTGTTCTGTCAGTGCATCCCTTTGAGAAGAGTTCGCTTCATATTTTTTATTCCACCATCTCAAGTATTTATACGTATTGATAAGCTCCCCCCTTTCTTTTGATAAGACCCTTCTCTTCCTTTTTATAGTCTCAGTTGGTTATCATATCAAACCTTAGACAGTGAGAGGACCACTGCAGTGAAAAAGCCCTAAGAAATGCTGGCTGATTACAGGATGAGACTGCTGGAGTCATCAGACTGCCTGTTCTTAGGAGACAAGTGCCCCAAGGCAAATGTGTGTTGCCAGGGGAGGAAACAGGCTGAGCATGGGCAGGAGCTCTCTCTTGGACTCCTCTGACAGTGGTGACAGGGAGTTGAACTCAGTATTCAACTCAATATTGGCTTAAAGCTGGAGAAAGGGAAACGGTGCCAGAAGAGTCTCCCCTGGAGAAAAGGAGCCCTAGACAGAAAGACAAATAGCTTAGAGGCCAATAGGGTCAGACATGTTCTTACTTCTCGGTTGAGATAAGAATGGAACATGGGTTGCTGCTTTCATAGAGTAGGTTGCTACAGCTGTCTGGATGGTGGCAGAAATTTGAAGTTCATTTGGGGGACACAGGGAGAATAGTATCCAGACCCTTGAAAATACACCTATGCTGACAAAAAAACCTAATGAAAGGAGCTTTGATAATAGAACTTTGATAAAAACTGGCATTACAGGGTACAGGACACATTGCTGCAACAAAGGTGTCAAATACCAGCTGCAAAGTTCATGTTTAGCTTGACATCCATTGCTATAGCATATTTTAGCATTTCATCTTTCTTCTTCAAGCTAGTCTCCTGTCTTAAGATATGACAGTTAATGGCCCTTCCAGAGGCTTCGTAAGTTCATAGAAGTGAAAGCTTTAAATCATATCCTGCTAATACTCATGCCAGAAGTGTGAATAAAATGTGAACCCCAGAGGAGACAGTAAAAAGGGAAGTCAAGTCAGCTGACCTTTTAAACCTGGTAAGCAGATTTTTAAAAATATGATATGATTTGATAATATGAAGGAAACTTGTTTGAATTTAGTGCTTTGTTGCAATTTATCTTAACTCTTGAGTCAAATGAAGCATGTCAGCATATTAAATTAAATCTTCATAAAGCCAGACTCTCAAATCCACATTGATTTATAACCTGCAAGATTATAAAATTACAATTAAAGAAAATACAAACTTTGAACAGTACAGCTCTGTGTTCAGCTTTGGTTACTCAGGTAACCTTATCAGTCCTTATCAGTTCAAAAGCATTTTCTTGTCTAAATGGGAAAGATTTCTCTTAGATTAAGATTCAAATATATAACGTCATAGTTGAAAATGGAAATATTTTGTTATTCTTTGTAGATAGACGGTCTTTCTACTCTTCACCAAATATAGTGTGTATGTGTTTGTAGTACATATATATTTCCAGTGTAAACCCTCATCAAGTTAGTCTTCCATCAAATAAAATTACTAACTTCAGCTCAGATTTCCTCTGCTGAGGATTATGCTAGCAATGGATTTTTGGTTTGATAGATGAATATTTAAAAAGTCAGATCTAAATTGAATTATCTATTCCTGACCAGTGTGAATAAATGACGGGGGTTTTGTGGGTCAAAATAACTTTTTGGCATTTAAAAAGAACAGATAAGTGGAGATGAATGACTAGACTTGAGGAATGTGGACAAAACAGGGAGGCTTTGGGGCTCTGAGATAAAAAAAGGGTATTCTCTTCTTTGGCTTTTTCTTTGCTTTTTGTACAACTGTTGCAGAATGTAACTTTCTATTAATGCTCAAATAAAATGTTCTTTGTGCAGGAAAATGCTTATTTTTCCCAGTTTTCCTCTAAAGTGAAGAAAGTAAACAAGAACTGGTTCAGTCTAATATTTAAAAAATTTCCTGTCAAACAAAAAGCAATTATTTGCTCATTCCTACTGACTAGCTTTTTATAATTGGAGTGGAAGTAAGAAGGTCCATGAAGCAACAGCTTTCAGTAGTAATTTCCCAACTGTGCACAAAGAGCTAATACTTGATTTTGGGTTGCTTGAAGAAGCCCATCATTCCCATAAAATTTCCCATGTCCTATTAGCTTATTATTTCTTTTTTCTCTGAAAAAAGTCACACTACACTATATAATTATGAAACATCATTCCTGTTAATGTTTTATAACATTGTATAGAATATTTTATAAGTATCTATTTTTTCTTCTTTCCAGATATTTTAATATTAAGTAGTCACAGTGAAATTAAGCAAACTGTGTTTTAAAAAGTGAAGTTCTTTCAAATGATGTTGAAACCCACCATGTTTTGCTCATATAGGGTCATTCTGTTAACAAAATAAAAAGACAAACAATAGCAGCTCTGCTTATAAATCTGGTTTAGTGACATGTTTGTGTAAGTTTATCACTTTCTGAAAGATGAAAGCATTCCACAGAAGATTTGGGAAAAGACAAATTAGAGGGCACTTAAATGGTTTGGTAAGTGGAATTCTAACATAGTGTTCCTACTAATTCCATTGGAACCTAATTTCATTAGAAGTAGAAATATGCAGATTTTATGCAAAAATATTTTGAATATCTGTTTGAGCAAAACACTGTTTTGGACAGAAGTAATAATGCCCTCTACTATTATTCCAACACTATTTGTACAAACCAAGAAATTTGGTGTGGAGATTGCTGAACAATGTCATAAATTGTGAACATTTGATACGTGTTTCAAAACTCTCACCAGAAGTATTCAGATCCCACTTTTGTACATGTTTGTTTGGAAGGAGAAGTAAGGTGAAACAATGTGACTTGGGCAGCCAACACAGTAGAGGAATGAAAATATAAAGCAATAGTTGTTTCAAATATGCTGTGACCAGGCTACAGGTCAACATTAGTTTGCTTAACCTATTTAATGACATGGAAGGTCTCTACAACCTGTGAACCAACAAAAAGTGCTAATTCAATTGAATTCATAGCCCTTTGTGAATAGTTAATACATCTGAAGAAAGACCAATGTTTAGCCTTATCTGTGCAGGTTGATTAAATCATGCTGGAAACCACTACCATTGCTGCTTACTCACTGTTTATAAACTTAGGTCTTTTGTGTAGTTCTGATTTTTCTCTCTCACATACCTCTCTAATGAGGTGTTGAAGTTACTTTGTGAACTACTGAAGCTGAGTAGCCAATTTCTTAGCATTCCAGGACTAGCTAATATTTATACTTCTACCATGTGTTCCTGAGTGCTAGTATCTATTCCTTGTTTTACTTGCAGCCTGTCATTCTACTGTACCACTTGTTTAAGTCACATCAACATAATTAATGGGGACACCATTTTCCATTAAATAGTCTGTCATTAACCTCTTGAGTATCCAAATGCTGCAAGGAGTATGGATTGTGTTTTTCACTTTGTTCGTTTATAATGTTATTGATTTCCTTTCTGTCTGGAAGAGGTTTAGAGGTTGATAGGACATAGTCCTCTTGAAATTACTATGTTTTGCATCTCACCACATGATGTCCAGCTGTTTTTTTCCCTTACTCTGTCATTCATTTTCCCTTTGTGATGTAATGGAGTGACAGCTGTATGAGCAAAAAATTCTCTACATAGTCAAGACTGTGTGAAATCACCATGTTGTATTTCTTTGGTAGCAGCCCTGCTGTAAAATGCTTTTGAAATGTGCAAATAGAACAGTGGGATTTCACTACACTAATTACTGCACTGTTCAGGATCTTTGCCTTTCTACCTGAATAGCAATCTCTGCCATAATTTCTGTCTTTCTGGAGCTTAAACTGAAAAAAATAGGATGCAGAGGGACTCAAAGGACTAAAGTCAGAATGACTTTTCTATTCCTGATTCTCTTGGAGTCTATGAGGGTGCTTGGTTGATGTTGCCATGATACTTCCTAAGTCACTCCCAGTGCAGTATTGTGGAATGAGCTGTATGAAGATAGTTATCTAGATCTAAAAGAATTTTAAGCATCTGACTTTAGGTTTTGATTATAATATAAAAAATCTTGTAGAGAAATAAAGTGCAAAGCATATTCCCAGGTGGTTATTTATCACTCATCACGACGAGTTATACATCAGCGGTTTGCATGGGCATTTCTGCCTTTTAAACATTTGTTTTGGAAACTCTTGCCCCATTGTGCAGCACAAAAAAACACATATTCCTGTTCTTCATTATTGCATAGCCTTTGGTATTGCTATTGATATTGCTTGAGTGCCACTGTGTGGCTGGTGCCCTTCTATCATGAGGGAAAATTGTTGTGACTTCAAATGCTGTAGCACATGTTTTCCCAGTGGTCGAACTGCTATTTCTCTCTCGGTCTTTCTTTTGTATTTTTTGTTGGGCTTTCTTTGTAGCATCATTGGTTTTCTCTCCAGAAACAAGAGTGAGGTCCTGGGCTGCTTGAAGCAGCTAGAAGTTTTGCTTAGATGTCAAAGAATGTGTGAAAGAAGATTTTTCTCCATAGGGAGAAATCCTGATAAAGTGCAGTTGTGTTTGTTCTTGTTATGAGTGTAGGGTAAGATTCTTTCTGGATCTCCTGTAGGATAGTGTAATGAAAAAAGCAAAGAATTGTGGTGAGATTTTTTAAAAAAGGTCTTGTTCTGTTAATGTGTAGGAGACCAAAATAGGTATCTGGTAAACCTGAGAAAGTTTGTGCTTGCATTAATAAGGCTTTTGAAGAAAAGAAACTCAGGTCTGTTATCTGCACAGCATTGCAGAGAGATTGTGGGCCTGACAGGGAAACGTGTATCATTTTGCTACTCTTGTGATGCAATGGCATATCTCTGGCAGAGGTAGCCCAGCAGACTTTTTGGTAAGCTTTGTTATTAGAGATGCTAAAATCTGTGAAACTAACCTGAATCAGAAACTCATGGGTTTTCTTGAATTGTTTGTGGGCTACTACTGAGCTCTTGTGTGTAAAATCTCTAGGGTCCCTAACTGTAGGTTTGCTAGGGCTCTGATGTAGTATTATACCAAATTGGACACCAGAAACAAAGTGTCTGCCACAACTGGAATTTTTATAAAATCTTGAAGATCTTGTTTGTTATCTCTGGGCTTTACACTCCAGATAAAGTTTGTAAGCTCTTATTTCTAAAATCCAAACTATGTCTCATAGTGATTTTTTGCACGATAAAAGCCATATAAGATAATAATTATAATAAAAATAATAAACCCCAAGTACTTCTATTTCTCTTTGCCTTATGACAATATATAAAAAAGCACGTTCATCTTTCTGTAACTGTGCTTAAATGTTGCAGATGTACAGGGAATGGTATCTTGTCTGACTGACTAAATGAAGACTGTTACTTCTTTTGGACATGGAATAAATGAAAACAGTTTTGGCCCAAGATGAAAATGAGTAGAGCACAAACCAATATGTTATATTTTCTGCAACAGGATGTTATTAATAAAAACCAACAGCAAGAATTACTCAGCATTACAAATTCACAAATATTGGTTGAAAAATCTTAGTCCCCATTAAAATATGTCCTTGACATCGTAATACATTCATTGGAATTCATTGGTAAATAAAGCAATTATATGTGATTAAGCAAGCCTACAACAATCTCAGTCTACCTTTCATCATTATTTTAGATTTTCCATAATGATATTTTGGCAAGTAAACTTGAATTTTGTCTTCATAATAAATGCACTTTGGTATGATTAAAGGCATACCAAAATCTCTGGTAGGAGCAGTCAAACTTCCCGTGTTTATCTGGCTGGCTCCATAACAGGAGAGGAGAAGGGAGCTCCCAGAGCCAGGTTCTGTCTGTTCTGGTGGTTGCTCACAGCACAAGTCTTAACTATCACAGCTTGTGCTCACTTCTAGAGTTTACTTTGATGGCTGTTTTAATTTTATCCAATATTAAGCCTATATGACTGGGTTTATTACCATTTTCAGCAATGTTTTCCAATCCTAGCAAAATAAGTGTCTGACTATTCGGAAAGGCTCACAAGTCTTCCTAGAAGTTGCAGGTGTATCACAGACGTATGTTCCTGCAAGGAGTGCTGTACTTGGTCTCATCAGGAATATCTACTGTTGCAGCAGGACAAAGGGAGAAAATCTGCAGAAAAAAGCTATTTACTTGAGAGGCCAACAGCAGGGTAATCCTGGTGGGCCAACCAGCACCTGACTTTAACCGCGCGGAACTCAGTGAACAAAAGCAACAGAGCAATGCACTGAAAAGGATGCAGAGACACTTCATAAATCTGTAATTCAAAGAACAGTTCACCACACATTCTAGGCTGACATTCAGACGAGCTTATTCTATTCAAACCTTTTCCTCTCTCTTCGTCCATGCCTTTGTAAAGTTGCATTCAGCAAGCACCATTACTAACAAACGGTTAAGGTTATAAAATGTCTTGGACTAAGCTAATCCTGTAGAGGAACTGCTGATGCTTAGTCTCTGAGAGTGTTGAGAGAACAGAAAATTGGTGGGATGATGGGTTGGAGGAAGACACAGAATGCCTTTTGAGTATATTGCTTCCTATTCAAGTTCTCAGCTGGATGCCATATCAGGAATGTACTTTTTCATTTGGCCGGGAGAGTCAGTCCGTTTTTGATTCTGCAAGTGGTTGTTGGCATGTGAACCTGAAATCGAAAGAAATAAAATGGAAGAAGCCAAGTACTTCATGTAAGATTCAGAAAATAGTGTTACAGGCACGTACAGCATTACACAGTTACGATACTTTTGCAGTATTCTTATAATACAATAGAGAAAAATAAAAGGCCCACATGGTTACCAACTCTATATCTGTCGTGGGGATTTGGTGAAACAAGTGCAGTTATCCATCAGCAACCTGATTCTTCTTCTATTGAAGTCATATGGAGTTTTGCCAATGGCTTTAGTAGGTGAAAGAATAGGATCTGGTAGGCTATAGAGGAAGAAAAGCCAGCACTTGTAACATTTTCTCAGCATGTTATTGGATAAGTGCCACTGTCTAGAGGGCAGTGGGTGGCCCAGAGAGGAGGAGTTTCAGAGAGAAGAGATAGAAAGCAAATTCAAACAATTTGGAGAAAAAAAAGTCTTGTATAAAAGAATAGACCAGGATTTTGAGGGAGACATCACAGGTCTGATCTTTCTATTTACTAATGACAGTGGAGTAGTCCACTGCATCAGAAAAAACAAACCAGTAACAAGTCTAGGTTTGAGTTTTTAAGTGTGTTGTTTTCCAAATGGGTAGTTTTAGAGAGGTGCATGAGACAAAACAAAATGGATTTGGATGGCCAGTGAGTGTTCATAGCTCTCAGCCCAAAGAAGCCAGACCTGAAGTGAGTGCATAGGAAGATGTGCCTTAGAGACACACCTTGTGCCTTGGAGACTTTTGTTCCTATATCCTTATTTTAGGAAAAATAAATTTCAATCCTTGTAGACTGGTGTTAGGATCTGGTTATTAGAAGATGCCTCTGCCCAAACTAAGGAACAAATGAGACCATATGCCAAAGTCAGTAGTATGGTTTTATTTAACAGTAAATATGAAAGAGAGAGAGAAATAGAAAGAGAGATGAAGGGAGGGGAAGAAAGAGGAGCAATTGAGGTCATTTGGCTTGTTTGGCCCTAGAGACCTAGTGTATAGTAAAGAACCTGAATTTTCTTCTTACCAAGTTTTTAATGTTTACAATGAAAAGGTATGCATCTGGTCTACAGACTGTGCAATAAGCACTCTTGGATAGATGAGCATAAGAAAAAAATTGGAAGGAACGAGGACTTCTGTTCTACTGGTATCTCCTTTTGGGATCCTTCCAGCAAACATGTATTTAAACACTTCTATAAACCTGCTGTCTCAGAAAAAATATCAACACCAATTGCATTTCAGCCTCTTTTACAACCTGATAATTGTATGTGCTTTTTTAAGGACTTAGGAACCTCTATTTTAAACTAAAATCACTGGTTTATATTGCTTAATGACTTTTCCAATTTGCTTTGGTTAAATCTGTTATTAGCACTGTGTGTGAACTTCAACTGGGGGTACACTGCATACACTGCTATTACTACATATGCAGATTGTTAAAGGACATCAGCCTTAAGTCTTATTGTAATGTCACAAATGTCTTCTTACACCAAAGAATATGGGAAATGTTTTTGCTATGAAGTTTCTTAACTCTCTAGGTTTAGATGCACAATGAGGCCACACAGTTAAGACAACACTGAGCATGAGAAACATTCTTTGTTCTTTACAAAAATACCTCCTTTCTGAAAGCCCATGAAGATAAGGGAGTTAGATGATTTTACCAACAAGTTTACTACACTGCTGAAGAGCTGTGCAGTGGTTTGAACCTTGTTTTCCCCCAGAGGCTGAAAAGTGGTAACCCCCAGGGGTGGAAACCCCTGGAAGTTTTGAAGTTCTGCCCAATGAGCGCTCCTGCAGAAATGAAAACATATCACAAGCACCGGAAGAGAAGAGTTGTAGTTTGTTGTTGTTAGAAGAAGTAGCCATTGTTGTAGGAGCTTCGAGGAAAGGGGCCCGGAGCACCTCCGGGCCTCTGGGGCCCCCCAGCCCCAGTTGGGGGCTACAGGGACCTGGAACAGCATAAAGCTGGGCTAGGTACCTGTAGTTGTGAGCTGGGAGATGTTTTCTCCAAACTGGACAGCGGCCGGAGAAAAGCAGTAGCCGAGCTGGCACTGACCGGAGAAGCGGTGGCAGAGAGCCAGAAGAGGTAAGACGGAGCAACAGAGACATGCAGCACCGCAGAGAAGACTCCTGGAAGGAGAGTTGAGGAGAAGAGAGCCCGCAGCAGAGCTTTGGAGTTCTGGGGGTAGGAACTGTACCAAACCCCTAAAACTCCTTTGAGACCTCCTGGAAAGGAGGAAGATGATGGACTCTTACTTGAAAGAGCCTTGAAGTGCAGCATGCACTGCAGAGAGGAGCTGAGAAGCTCAAAGGCGTCCTGAAGCTGGACCGGGACGGAGAAGGAATGCGGGGGGGTTGACCTTGGCCCCCCTCGCTGCTGCTGCTAAGCTAGCAGCCTTGAGACAGAGCACGGAGCTCTGCAAAGGGGAATTTGAATCCCCTGAGGAAGGGACTTTCACGAAGATGCCCCTGCATTTCGTGATATACCTGTGGTGACGCGAGTCTGGTCCCTGCTGGCAGCCTACAGGTGAGGCCTTCCCTTGGACCGAAGGAGAGCCGAGGGGCTTGGAGACCCCCTTGTGTGTACTGAACAGAGATCCAGCTACAACAATCCAGTTACTGCTGCATGCATGAGATGAGGAGAACCTGCTGCCTTAGAGGAAGCTGCTGCCTGAGAGACTGGAAGGGATCTGTCCTTCTTTCCCTCCTGGACTTTTATTTGGAGGGGAGAAGAGATCTGATCCATTGTAAATACTATATGTCATGGTAGAGATAGTTGTGATTTTGTGTATAATGTGTTATAGTATTTATTTGTACAGTCATTGTAATATATTCCCTTTCCCCCATTCTGAGTCTGGTTGTGTTTTGTCTAGAAAAACCCATCTCACATTAAGTTGAGATGTGGGAGGGGGGATGGAGCTAGGGAATCGGATTTTGGGGCTATCTCAAACCATGACAGCTGCAATGGGTGCCTGAGGAGTAACTCTACTAAACTTACTGATTTTCAGGTATACATGCTGGTCAGGGAGATGTGCTAAAGGAATGAAGGACACATCGTGTGGCTCTTGGTGGTGTCCACCGAGCACATACTCTGTTCAGCTGTAACAAAAAGTGGCTGCACAAATGCATAACACTCGCCATCACACCAGATCTCTGTTCACTTCTGCAAGCAGATCCAAAATTAACACCCTCATCCTGTCTTGGTCAGATTGTATGGATCGTTTCAGGCTTCTCTCAGCTCAGTTCTCTTGCTTTCTGTAAAAGGTTCAGTAACGGAGTGAAACATTAAAAAAAAAAATCATGATCCAGAGCTTTTGTTTATTTCCACAAGCAAATATGTTTGCTGAGGCTGCACTAGGTGTTCTGAGAATGGTAAAGAGGTCTATGCTAGTGTGAGAATCACTGGCAATTGGTCTCATGACTTAGATATATATATATATATATGTATATGTCTGAGGAATGGTGCTATCAATAGCATAGCTTTCATAAAGAGTGATTCTCTTTACACCAGCTCTGCAGAACACACCTTTATGCACATACAATTTCACATACACAACTTGAGATGGATTTAAAAAGGACTCAGGATATTGCTTTAAAAAATATATTACTCCTGAAAACAATGCTAATTAAGGCTATCCAGATTAATCAGATTGTCATATATGGTAGAATAAGGGAATAATTTTGAAGTAGAAGTTTAATATTCTTTAAACTCAAAGTCTCAACTTACTTAGGAATATAATTTTATTATTTATCTTGCAAACAAAGCTGGTAATGCGCTTGGTCTTGGGTTTGGTTTTTTCAATTTCTTTGTTTTGTTTTTCCTGCAAAATATAAAAATAATATTCATTACAATACTCAATTTAGAATCTCTAGTATTGACAGAAAAAATTATGTAGTCTCTATGTAGACACTCATATTATGGTAAAGAGAGTATTACAACTGACACGATTGTATCATGTACCCTGTTTTTTTTATCTGAACCTTCTTTTTGTGTAAGGATTATAGAGGCATGCACCCATTACATTTCCAGGCAAACACAGGTATACAACCTCACATACATGTTCTTTGGTTCATGTATAAAGCATATGAAGTTGGATTCATTGTTTTTGTTGCCTGAATAATTTCCACATGCATTTTATTCTGTGATATCTGAGAGGAGGAGTTGCTGAGGGAAAACTAGAGGCAACATGATGTAAATGTGTCATATAAAGTCATATTGCAAAAAAATTATATATGCCAAACAGAAAGTTTCTTGAAACTATGCTTACCTTTAAGCACATGGTTTTCCATACAAAGTGACTGATGTCTAGTCTCCCATGAGAGGAAAAAAATATAGACCCCAAATTACTTGCTATATAGACCCCAAATTACTTGCTAAATTTTGCTTTTGGATGTAGAAGACTTGGATGCCAAGCATGCTAACTGTAGCCCACCTTCAATATTTGGCTGAAAACACTGATGAGCACTGTGAGGAGGAAGTTTTATGCCAAGCAAGCCAACAGCAGCTTAAGTAAAAAGGAACTTAAGGACGGGATAAGTGAAAACAGACACTAATACTGTTTCACTCTCTGCTACAGAGCCATGTGGTTCTCCAGGAATTGTAACAAAGACACTTATATATGACCTTATTGCAAATCAAGTACTGCAATTAATGGAGTAATAACTTTAAGACTTCTTTTTTTTTTTTTTTTTTTTTGTGAGGATAAAAACCCATTTCATAAAAAAGAAAAGTTCACACACTTGATAAGGAAAGCCTGTCTCTTGACAAGAATTAAAAATACTTTCTATTGGACTTTACAATGGCTTTGATTTTTGCTTTTATAATGAATTAAGTAAGAGGAAATTTTATTTGTATTTTCCAAGTTGCACTGCCAGAGACTTATGATAAAAACAGACTTTCAGGAATGCATTTGAAGGAAGTATATTCCACTGGATCTGTAGGACTTCCATGCTCTGACAGAGAGACCGGCATTTGTTGCATAAATGGGGAGGTGGGCTCTTCCCTGATTCAACAGGGAATCTACTTACAGATCCCATTCTGGAGGATTCAGTACTTATCTGTGAGAGCTGGACACGCTGGCCTGGGTGTGCCAACACTGTTTACACAGGAAGATGAATTTACCCTCCTTATTATAAGTTCATTTCCTGGCCAAAAAAGTGTATGGAAACAGCAAAATTTAACCAATATGAAGAATGGCAAGAATTACTAGCTTGCAGGTTTAAGGATCTATACTTACCTGTTTATTGTGGGGCTTATAGTGGCAGACATATTTCCCCTGATTTAGATTCTATGTTTTGTTCATCCTACCAGGAAGCAGATATATATAGGATTATTAGGTACATGGAGTAAGAAGGGACTATAATTTCATTGTCCTAAAATGCAAATGTTTCTTTCCTTTTCTGACCTAAGGCAACAGGTCTTCAAATTTTATGAAAGATATGGAATTTGCTTGAGCTTCATTCTTTACTGCAAGATTCACTCATATTATCACGAGACATATCTTTTACTCTGGTATCATTTAACAGGTCAGCACTGTGATTTTTCAGAGACCTCTCTCCATGCTAATTGGCATTTGATGTTGGCCAAGTGCTGGTCATGTAAGTCTTATAAGAATAATTCCTCTAAATTACTTAGACCAGGGCCAATAGCTTCTTGTTGGCTTCAGGTGAGATTGATCTCTTTTATGTATCTGCTTTAGCTGTAAAGAGAGAAATCATAGTGCCTTGATTAAAATGGCTCTGCTATGAGCTAACCACTCTAATAATTTTCAGGGGTAGGATTTAGGGATTCACTGTTTTCCTAAGAGTAGGTCAGTGAAGTTTTGCCATTCTAGGGTAGCCAGACATACACAGATACTGCTTCATTTTTTTGCTGCTAACTCCCTCCATAAGAGTGAAATTCCATGATAGCTTCCTGCATGCAACTACAGGGGGAGAAAGCAAGTTTCCAAGACAACCCACTCACCACATCCAATATGTTATGGGGTATTACAGTCCTGAGAATGAAGAGCATCTTCCCACTGGTTTAATTCCCCAGTACTAGGTACTTGACTGCGTGTCACACTGCTTAGGCTGTGTGCTGGGTACCAGAACAGAGGTTGTATTAGAAATAGATTTTTTTTTCTGCAATATTTCTGTAAGACTGGGGTTTTCTTAAAGTCTGTCACCATTCTCTGTGTCTCCCAGGACACTCAGTAGACTTCTTTTTTCTGGGTTCATAATTCTGTCTGCTCTAAACATGATTATCTTCTTTTATGTATAACATAAAAGATAAGACAACGTTTAGCTCTGACAGATACTGGAGTTTGTTGCAAATGCATTCCACTTAATACTTAAAGCATTTCTAAGTGATTTTCCTCTGAAAATTTTTAACTATGTGTATCTGGTAGATTTTGCTGTTGCGTGTTCATCTGTTAAGATGGAAATAACGTTTGAGCTGGAGAGTCCTACTTGTATATTTTCAGTGGCTTCTAAGCTAGCAAATGCATCTGATGTGTTGCCAGTTTGTGGCAATATTTTCTTCTAGACTTAAACGCTCACTCATGCAGATTACTGCCAGTAATTAAAAACTGACCCACTCCTTGAATTCCTTAGCTTTTTAAAGTAATGGCTGGCTTTGGATTTCTGAGGTTTTCATCAGATTTGTCTTTATTTTGTCATTACTAATCTCTTTTTTCTAAGTTTCGACAATCTTTTATTTTTTACTTGCATCTAAATTGAGCTTAGAAAGACCATACCATCCACAAAAAGTTCATTACACATTTCTGTGGTGCTTGTTATGTACAGGTATTATACTGAGGTTTTTTTAAGTAGTCTTTTTTTTAACATGCAAAACTCTTAAATGCCCCCCTCTTAAATTCAAGTTTTTCTAAGAATTCTCTTTATAGGGATCTATTTTAATTTGAACTTGCTTTGCCAAATTTGAACTGTTTATGCTGATGTCTTCCATGTTGGTCTTAGCCTGAATTTTTGGTTTTAATGTTTCAGATTAAATGGTACAGATGTTTCCAAGAACAAGATTAGGGATAAATGCATCGTTTTTATCTATTGTTGATCTTTTTTTCATAAGTCAATCAGGAATCTCTAGAGCCTTTCATTCTTTGGAACAAAGATTTGAGGCATTAGGATTAAGAGGAAAGCCATGAGGAAGAGATGCAAAAAGAAATGAAATGGAAACAAGCCCTAAGGGATCAAACAGTCTATCTAAACAATGTTCTTCTCCTGAATGTTGCTTTGGACCTGTGAGTCCCAAATGTTTCTTTCCTTTGTTCTCGGCAATTAGTTCTGGCATTTTGGAAAATGATTATTAGCCTCTTTTTATGTGCATGTTGATGTCGCTTGGGCAGTCTTCACTATGGTATTTCTTGAGGGGTTTTTTAAGCTTTGGAGTATGACTAACGTGATTTTAACCTTTTTTACCCTGCATTTGTATGATTATGCATGTGGTTTATATCACAAGGATATTCCAAAGGCGGTTAATGCAATGCAAAGTTGAAGAAAGAAATGCACTTCCATAAAAAGCTCGTGTTTTAGTGTGAGGACTGATGAAGCATAGCAAGAATAGTAGTGCAGAAGGTGACAAGGACAATACAAGGACTAAACAAAGGATGTTTATAAAATAATTGTTAGGTTTTTTAATATAGAGCTATCACATAGCTGTAGATTCTGCCTAAGGAAAATGGAAGGCTGAAAACAGGGCTCATATGGGCATCTGTTTACACATGGCTTCTACCAGCATAAGAGACTGTAATGTCATGTGTAAATAAAACTTTGTAATTCCTGCATCCATCTCTGACCAAAAAAAAGAATTGATTTATTTTTAAGCTTTCTTTTACTTATGGTAAGATAACAAACCCTAGTGTGTATTATTTTTGTAGGGGACATTTTATCACATTGAGTTTTCTGTCTTTACAGAACACATAGTCCTTTGCAAGCATAGACTTTGTATCTTGCAACATATCACATGCTCTAGTCAACAGAATATCACTGTATTTGCAGAGCTTGGTATTTTTCCCTGGCAATTCTCTGTGACACATGTGGTTCTGTCTTGCAACCTTCACTAATTAAAGTTTCCTTCCAAAATATATGTGTCAAAGCACTAACCAGCTGCATACGGGGGCGAGGGGGGGTAACATTTTTATAGGACAAATGTAATGGAAATTTGTCAAAGAAACTGTTTCACAGATCTAAAAAGATCAATAATGCAAAGCATTTTTTGCATCCTTGGCTCTCACAGTCCCCCATGAATGCAGGGAAAAACCCCTGGTGCTTAGAAAACATTTTCCCTTCATGTAATCCAGCATCACAGATCTACATTGCCACAGATCATAGCCAAAGATAAGTAAAACTTATATTTCCTGTGAGGAAGATCTCTGAGTGTGGAAAAGGTTCAGGAACACATGGAGGCCAGAGTTCATATCGACTGAACACAATTTACTAAATCAGATGCAGAGATAAGACCTGCAGTCCTAACAGAATCACACCACTACCCAAAACAGTTGTGTCCCATGGTGGCATTAGAGCAGCTCTCTAAGTTGCTCAGACTAAGGATAGGCTATCCATATATAATGAAAAGGGCAAGCCTGAAAAGCCAAAAAGAAGGAAAGAGCAAAGGCTGGGAAGAAGTCTTATTGGGAAAGATGAGGCAGAAGGCAGGAAGATTGAGAAGACCTGGCAAAGAATCTGTAACGATCCCAGGAAAAAAGATACAATCACATAACAAGGCATGCTGCCATCATGCACATGCAGAATTAGACCAACTTGCTTTTCACATTTCCCAGTTTTTGAGTGTTTGACTCTAAGATTACTTTCACAAGTTGGTGGTTGTTTTTTGTTTGTTTGTTTTTAATTTGGAACTATACACACGTATAGAATGAATCAAACTCTCAACAGAGAATGTGAAAAGCGTGCATGCTGCTTTGGGTTGACATGTTTATATGAGCAAGTTATATCTGTAATATGCATTTTCAAATGGAAGATCTGAATGAACGTAACAGAGCAGATGTGGATTTGTTGCGATTTCAGCAGGAGTGTATCTTATTTTGTACGTCTAAATGTTCTTCCCCGTGCTCTGCAAAAAGACAAAACAGGCTGAAGATGTGTTAAAAAACCTTCTAGTGCAACAAGCAGGAAAGGTTTCTGAGCACAATGGTTAGAGATAACTCGCCATCTGAAAGAGTGTACCTGAGTAAAAAGCACAATGGAGATGTTTTGGAAGTGGAGGAGAAGACAAGCCATTAAGGACAGCCTGGTTGCTCCTTTGTCTTGTCCATCTGGCACAGAGCATAACTAGTTTAAAGTCCCAAAATACTAAGTATGACACAGACCCATCCTATAAAACTGCCTTGTGTACCCTGCCCTTTCCCTGCTCTCGCTTTGGTTGAGTAAATGAGAAAAGGCAGAGAGGTAAGGAGTGTCCATGCATCAGTTCCTCTTGCCTGTTAACTAGCTAGCTGATGGACTAAGAACTTAACTCATCACAGAGTTCAAAATCATAGGGCAGTTTTTGCTTTTAAATCCAATTTATCTATTTGGCACAGAGTGCTGTATGTCTGTTACAAGGATTAAGATAAACTGCAAGCCTATTCCTCCTCCTTTTTCTTCTGTCCCTTTTTTTCTCTTTGAAACTTTCTAAAATGAATACCAGACAGTATCCTTTGACAAAGGGGTAGAGCTTCCTGCAGTTGTTTCAGAAGCAATTTTGAAGTTCTCATGGGAAAATCAGATTGCACATAGAGTCAAGTGTTTAAATAAATTCTTATCTTTTGTTCTAACATTAGCATCTATCAAATACAATAAGTTGTTAAAACAACATGAGGAATTTGAGACTGAAATTATTTGTTTATAGGGAATAATTTTTATTTGATTTGTCGTAGGGTGCAGGTACTGTTAGTGAGTGAATGAAAACTGGAATTTGCAGATGGAAGAGGCTGCCAAATACCCATTTTGGTGAGATTCGAATACCATTAAATCAATTTGAAACTCCCACTCATAGTTCTTATATATATTGTTTAAGTCTATAAATATTAAAAGATACTCCAAAGTTTTTAAGAAATATGTATTTATCTAAAATGATAAAGGATCTGGGCATAGGAGAGTAACATGAGTTCAGTTCAGGTATTTTTTCCCCCCCCATATTTGCACACAGGAGAATAGGGCTGTCCAAGCCCCGGATTCTTCCCCCTCCAATCCAAGCAGTCCCCACTCCTTTCTTCCAGATGAATATACAAGACTTCACATCCAGGCTTTTTTGCTGTCCATCAACTTATAACAGACAGTCAAGAAAATAGTGTGCCCTAAATGTCATATAAATGTTAGTCTTAATCAGCCAGCCAAATACAATATTTTACTGCAGCTAAAAATGACTTAAAGAACCTGCCACACACACTTCTAAAAATTTCCCTAGAAAGGAAGGTTTAGGGAAAGTTCAAATGCATAGAATAAGTAGAACATAGTCATAACAGGATATGCCTTTTGTTACCCTTTGAGGAAGGGTCAACATCCGGGAGAAATGATACCTGTTTAAAATGTTATGGTAGAGGGGAATCCATTGATACTGGATAAGAAGGCCTACCTGTCTGTTCTCCTTGGAGAATATGCAAATAAGATAAAAACCCCCAAAAAACACCAACCCAAATGATCTCCATTTCATAGTATAGAAAACTAAGAAGACTTGATATCTCAAGGCACTGTGAAAAAAAAGTAGTGGTAGGGAAAACTGTTTACACCATTTCACTTCCACATTATCAATAACTCTTTCACAAAAATTGGTCACAACCATCTTTCCTTTATCATTATCCTTTGGCACTGTGTTAGGGGTGGTGGTTGGCCCCTTTTATAGTAGAGGTACCACTGCAGCAATTAAAGCATTCTCTGTTTCTTAATGGTATATGATGAACTTTGCAAACATCTATGCTATGAATTACACTGTATTCTGAGCAACCCAGTGGTTATCTGAAGGGGCAGTCTTTCTCTTGATTAGCAGTTCCCAGTTCCTGATCAAGAAAGTGATAGCAAAAAATGAAACTGTGTCCTTTATTGGGTCTCAGTAATTTTCAGGTCAAAGCTCCTTCTGGCCAGTTACTGAATAAGGTTTTCAATCTGTCCCCATATTCAGTCACAAATGCTTGCTTTGTGTGGCACGTGTGGCACTTCACACTTATGATGAGTTGTAATCATGTGATGTGATACCTTTCACTTGTATTCCAGTCAGATCTACTTGCTGACTTCGGTTTGTTATTATGTTCTCACTTTATTTCCTCCTGGGACATTGATAATTAGGTGTCATTTGGTATATTTGATAACAGCTTTTATTGGCTCTTGTGGATATCACTACTCTTTGCAAACTGCTTTGGGGTGGAGCTGAACAGCCTTGCTGTGATTATAATCTGAATGTTTTTGGGGAGGCTTGTTATTTTTCTGTGTTCAATACAGACTGTAATACATTAGCCTGTTAGTTGTCTGAATTTGTGTTCCCTTTTTAATTCATGCAACCAAATAGCTAAGCATATCAGCTTACAATTAGTTTCTTGTAGGGAGAATGAGAATTAACAAAGTGGTTTCCTGTTGTAAGGAAAGTTGATAACCCTCTTTAAATGCCAGCAAATAGGCAATAAAAAGTTCCTATGTGTTATTTCCATTTGGAGAAAACAGCCTGATGATGGTAAAGTACTCATTTGGAGCAGTCCTACTTATGCATAAGAGATGTACACAAATCATGTTCATCTGACCATATTTGAACAAAAGCAGTTACTTGGCCTTTAGCTCCATGCCTGTCTTTCTGGCAAGCTGTAACCAAAAAGCTGGTTCTTTGCCATGCCGTTTGTCTCCTCCTTTCTGTTTTCCTCCTTGCTATTTACGGTATGCACCTAGAGTTGAATGCATCTCCAAGTCCTGATGGTTTCTTTTGTTTTCTTGCTTAACAAAAGGGCACTGAACCTTCTCTGGTTTTGCCTGAGTATATGTGGCTTCTCCCACTTGATTAACTGTGGAGGGGTTTGTGATTTCCTTTAAATCACAGACTTGTCAAGTGGTGACGAATCAACCACTGATATTCTGGGCAATTGTGAAAAATTTTGCCTATCAATTTCTTTCTGTATATTTTTCTTTCAGTATCATGTAATTCCAGGAGGAAAATCAGATTCCAAGCCAGGATCCCTTCTACATAATTTGTTGTCCTTCAGTCAAAGAATTGTTTTGGGATTTTGGCAGTCAAACAAGCTAATAATCCAGTTCACTTAGCCTGAAAATGAACTCACCCTCACTTTTTCTCTGCCTGGCTTTAATGGTGTCAGAGATACAATGGCAAAAGGCAGGTTTGTTTCCTTTGAACATGAATTGTTTATACAAAAGGCTATAGCTCTGGCAACACTTCAATGTGTCACTTTCGTAGTATGTTGCCAGAACTGGCAACTCCCATGAAACTACTGTGTTTGCTTCATTCAAGCTGTGATAAAGGTGACTCCACCACAGTATAATCCTCCAGACAACAGTGGGTAGAACAAGTCTTAACAAAGTTCAAAGCTCTGGGTTTTTTTACTGAAAAGTACCTGTTTTTATTATTTTGGCATTAAAACTACTTATTTTTTACTTTATTCAAGTTTTTTGATGTAAGTAACACTGACATTAGGTTGAGAATGTATTACTGTTTCGAGAGAAGAGGTGAGAAAGAGATAAGAAAACTCTCAAGGTATTAATTTGACAATTAGTATTTGAAGTCTGGATACAAATATTGGCTGCCTTCTCTTGTTTGCTACTTATGCTCCACTTCTGAATAAGAGGTACATTTGTCTAAAGTTTGTTATGTGATATATACAATCATGTATACAATCATGTGCCATTTTAACTATTCTCTACCTATATTGTGAATATTTTTACTGATTATAATAGAGACTTAAAACTCATCCTTCTTTCAGTTGATATATTCAGAGATTTGCCTTTTGCCTTTGATGCATGATGTAGGAGCAAAAGCTAGTTTCATCCACCACCTTTCTGGGCACTGGACTGTTCAGTCTGTTTTCTCCTTAGTCCTCCCAGTAGCGACTGTGGACCTATGTTACTCTCCTGAGAAGATTTCAAAAATCAATATTCCAGAAGCAATTCAGACCTGCTATGGGCCCCTAGTTTATGTAGGGGAATTTTATTGTCTTCTGGAAGAGTGAAGGGCCACAGAGAATCAATGTGAGCTAAATTCACTTTAAGTCTTCTTCATATTGCCTAAGCATCATCAAAAGATTTGGAATTGGATTCTCACATGCCTCATAGTTCTTAGGAATCTTCTCTGTTTTCTCTACCTAATGGAGAAAGATGGTTCAGCTGCACAGACCAAAGATATGCCAGGATTCTTTTAGAGGCAGAGTGTTGCACTTACAGGTGGGTCTGCAGCTGCCTGCAGTCAGCCATGTCCCTCCTACTTCCGACCCTGGTGTCTAGCTGGCAGAGTTTTGCAGTTGCAAATGCAGAAGACAACGAGGCAAAGCAATGAATCCTAAACCTGGCCAGTTTCTCTCTTTTCCATTTTTAATTCTTTCTTACCTCTCTGTTACAGGTCCTGCTCAACTGCTATGACCTTCAGCCAGGCATTCCTACCTCATACAATGACCTCAGCGCTTCAGTATGATAACTGTCCTGGCTAGGGAGGACCAAGCATAACGGGTTTGCCTCATGCTAAATCCCACTTACCACTGTTCTTGTTCTTGGCTCCTGACTGGTCATGGGCCACAGTAGGGCCACTCTACCTGTAGACCTGGACTCTTTGTGCCTTACAGCATGGTAGAGCTGTCAGTGTTTGCCTGTCCTGCGATTCTTCTAATCAAGGGAAAAATATCCTTGGGGCTCTGTATGGGTGTCTTGTCTAGACATCAAAACAATCCACAGAGAATAACACGCATTATCTGCTGTCAATGAAACAGAAGTGGGAGGTCCACTTGTTCCTCCTGTTAAAAGGCAAGAACAATATCCCTTGCTCTTGCATGTGTAACCTGCACAGCTGTGTATCTGTTAGTCTTGCCTTTGCCCACCTATGTCCATAATGCAGCTCTTTCCTGGTTTTGCAGAAATGGCATGACACTTGCATCTAGAAGAGGTTATACAACTGGATTCACAACAAGAAGGAGGCACATCAGATGTGTTTTTTACTGAGCGTTTCTTTCAAATTGTAACTTCCTTTTCAGTTCTTGACTCCTAATCCTTCTGCTGCATAAAAGCCTTGACAAAGTTTGAGAAGGACTTGTGTGTTCCAGTGCAGGAGCCAGGAGGACATTATCTGATTGGCAAAATAACTTAGCAGCAGACTATCTCATTGCAGGATTCTCATCACCTAACACATTTACCATACACAACAATTGTTAATACACAGTACAAATGAGATTTATGAACTCTCTTACAGGATCCTTTTGCATGCAGTAGTATTTATGTGAGGTTCAGTGTAAGGGACTGTGAAAAACTAGAGCAGTGCTTTCCTTGCACTTTGAAGAGACCCCAGTTTGCCTGTGAAGTTCACTTCAAGGTACAGCATTTACTAGTGAGGCCTCTTTCTGATGGCACAAGTACATAGCATGTGTCCCATTGAGTGGGCCAAAGATCATCTGTATTAATCTCTTAGGAACTGAGAGCTAAGATGAAAATTACAGTTTCCAAACCAGACAGGTCTTGCTGTTACTTAATACACTTTTAACACAGAGGGGCATTTGTTACATGTGAGTCTTTGGCAGTGACTTCTTAACCGCCTTTTCCTGAAACTCTCACAGTTGAGAGTTGCTTTCTCAGACTAAGACTAAATTACTTATGAACACACAAACATAGTTATTTTGTTAATGCTTTGGATATTAGTGTGAATGATAACATAGCCCTAAGCAAATTTCTCTTCAGGTTTTAGACTTATGAAGGAACAATAAGACCAATGATTCTAAAAGGGTTATTTATTGTAATTCTTACGTTGTGTCTTTGCAGGGTTTGCTATTTTTACCAACTAAAATGCAGAGAAATTCTCAAAAGCAGTTTAAAATAATAAACTTGTCTTAAGAACAGATCCTGTCAGCCTTGGCTCCTTCTTCTGTTTTGAAAGGAGCAGTGCTGTACCAGCAACCATTCTTCTGGTGTGAGTTTCCCATGGGTTTTCACTGTGGTCAATCTCTAAATTTTGACCAGATCTTAGACAGCGGCATTATTGGAATTAACAGCTTATGAAGGAGTCCTATGGAACAACATTTGCGTGCTTTACAGCTTGTATGACAGATTAGTGTAAAGTCTTGACCTCCTAAGACTGTTTTCCTCATTCCATCAGATGTCACTGAGAAAGGGGAGAGAAAATAATAAAATAAAAAAAATCCAAACCAAAAATCCCCATGTCAGACTGTGTTGGATTTTTTTTCCAAGAAGTGAAATGATCTACAAAAAATTGGTGATGCATGTACATGACATCTTGACTTTATATTGCAAATTTGTGTACCATGGAGATCAAAATACACAGCATTGGCGTGAAGAATGTATGCTTGTCCTGGGGACCTTTCACACAGAAAGAACTCACAGCAGTGTGTGATCTGTGGGCTCGTCCTGTACCGTGTGTGGGGCATTTAGCTGCTGCTGCAGTGCTCCTTGAACTCTGTCTTCTTGGACCGTAACAAGTTTACCACAAGTAAGTCTGACAATAAAGTAAGCCATGTGATTGAGGGCCACCAAGAAATCTCACAAAAATGCTTTTATACAGATTGGTAGACAAATTCCAGAAATGTGAGCATAAAGGAGGGTCTCCCTACAAGCTTTGTTGCGAGTCCATACAGGGAGGTCCACATGCATCTGAAGCACTTTAGCCATATCCCTGGACCTAACTCATCAGTTACTGCCTTTGTTGCATCCCTGTTGGTAATAGGGAGCAATACAGCCTCAGCAACCTACTATCCAGAAAGTGGGATGTCATCCATACTACCAAAAAAACTGCCTCTAACTTCATCCTACCTGGAACAAATGGCATCCTATGACAACTGACTCACTGTTCCTCTCCAGTACATCTCTGTGGAGGATGGTGGTCAAAGTGGCTTGCAGATTTTGCATCCTTACCTGAAGTGGTGCTGTATCAGACTTGATACAGGAAAGTTGGTGTCCCCAGCTCCTGAAGATGCAGACTTAGCTCTGACTTAGATACAATCTCTTTGTTTCAGTCTGCACTATTAGTGGGACTTCAGGCTGAACTGTGTCCTCACAGGCATGTGCCAACTCTTTTTTCATTTATCAAAATTACTGATAAAGGAATTACTCCCAGAATGATATATTAAACATATAGAAACAGAAGAAACACAGAAAACACAGAAAAGTGTGCATGTGCACATGGCAAATCTGCTTAGAAATGGAAGATCCATCAAAAACATAAAATCACAGTGGCAACTTTTAAGCTGTTTTTCAGCACAGACCTACAATAATGTTGTTTCAGAGATCAGGCCAGGGTATGGTGATCAGAGCAGGCTGGCTGTGGGTATGGATTCCTTGGTTCTTTTCCAGATCTGTAGTCAATCCTCTGGATCCTCCTGCAAAGGCAACAGCATCTGCAATAGAAATAGTCATGTATTTGAACAGAATATTTGGATTAGATCCCAAATGAGCTCAGACAAGTCAATTAACATACTTGCTATGTCTCATCTGCATTTGGTTCAGTAATACTTTTTATACATGGTAGCTGGGAGCGGTGATTAATGATCAGAATTTGTTCTTGAAATTCTTGAATGAAAGTGACTACATCAGTAAAGTGTCTAAATACGTCTGTCATATTTTTCTCTCAGTGCCAGTATTTTGTACATTGTAAACTCTTCAGCACAGCATGGAACTCCAATCCTATTAAATTTTATGGAGCAACTTAATAAAAATGAGTTAAGTTCCAAAAAGAAAGCAAAGCTCAAGTACAGGCACAAAGAGTTTTGTAAGCCCTGTTGAGGGTCCATGCAAGGATGCCTGGGTGCATATGGAGTCCTCCTTACTCCATTGGTGCAGGCTACCTGTTCTTGACACATAAGTGTTTAGCACAAAAAATAGCTACAGGAGATCAAATTATTTCTTCTGTGGCTTGTATTATAGCAGCAGTTCATGTTTGCACAGGCAAACCTGCACTAGAAAGCATTCCATGTGCTCAAAGCCTGATTTGCAAAGAGAGACACGGAAGGCAAGGATTGTTAACAGACTTGCTGGTTCCACTGCTGAGGTTGCCAGAGAAATTCTGAGTTCCCAATTTGTTAAATGGCTTTTGCCATGGGAATGTTTTGTGGCAGTGAATTGGTCTGAGGCTCCTGAGCCCAGTTTTAAGCCTGCTGGTACCATTCCTAACAAATTCAATAGATTTGGAGCCAGTAACCTACAAAGAGATAGAAGTGCTCCCAAATCCAAGTGTAATTCTTTAGGAAGACTCTGTACTTCTTTACATACATCTAAAATAATGCTGACCAAGTAACAAAAGGATGTTTCATAGATATGAACCTTTCCTAATTGGTTTTAATCTCTTTTTAATATTTATACTCTCTTTTTTGATTGTTCTTTACTAACCTGTAAAGTCACAGAACTCATGGGCTTCTTTGCTCATAAGCCTATCCTGTGATACTTAGAGAGAGGCAGAAACAGCTAAAAATAGTGAAACTCTCCTCTACACAGCCCCCTAGGAAAATATTATGATAAGCCCA
This sequence comes from Corapipo altera, assembly GCF_003945725.1. Taxonomy (NCBI): domain Eukaryota; kingdom Metazoa; phylum Chordata; class Aves; order Passeriformes; family Pipridae; genus Corapipo; species Corapipo altera. The sequence continues at coordinate 617,108 of NW_020884910.1, read as the reverse complement.
GAGAGCAAGCAGGAAGGCTTGAAAAGGAAAGTAAGACATACCTCTCTGAATCTGTACAAACCTTAGGAAAGCATGGCTTAAGAAATAGACCACATTTAAGCTTTTATTTTATATGAATCAATTTGCCTACCCAATGTAAAACACATGTCATAATCCATTCAGGTAATAGGAACAAGGAAAAATCTCTTTCTGTGATCTTGCTGCTTTCTCTGCACCCAGATGTGACCCTGGCAAATGATCAGGGACTTGTTTTACATTTTGTTGGTCAGTACTATACATCAGTAAGGCTGTCAGGGAGCTGCTGTTTTTCCTGCTTGCATGTCCACAATGAGGCAGAGTTGCCTGAACCATGGGGCGTCCACAAAACAAAAAGTTGATTTCATATGAAGCATTTAGAGATGGGAAATAGAATACACTGTGACTTAGATTATCAAGATACTCATGATTTTTGGGTGCTGTACTCTCATGATGAGTAGTATGATAACACCAAGGGGGAGAAAGGGGGTAGAAACCAGGGAGCTAATTTTCTGGGAGTACACACTACTTCAAATTGTATTTCAAGAGTATTAATATCATCTGATTTCAATATCTAGCTTAAGTGGGGTGCCCACTGGAAGGTCAGTGCCTACAACATAGGAAAAACTGACTGGCAGGTTCTAATCACTTTTGCTAACCTTGTTCAACAGGTTTTGCTGTAGTTTCAAAGGAGAGAAGAGACCCTTGCTTTGCAACCCCTTGTATGTGTGGTGACAACAACACAATCAGAATTTTTGCACTTGGGTCATTTTAGGTGGCATTTTATTAGCAAATTCTCTTCTTGTAAGTTAAGGACAACTTCCAGTGTTACAGGTGAAAGCCCATCTTTACAAAATCGTGGCTAACTAATGATATACACATAGTAATGTGTATATCAGTTCTGTGAATCTCAGGGGAGGGGGTTCCAAAAAAACCAAAACCAAACCTAAGCTGCTTTTCAGACTGATTCACCATGAGTACAGTGAGCAAGAACACGTCTGCAGGTTGGTACCCTCATCTTTCAGGCCTGCCTTGAGAAAATTTAATGTTACATAACTCAGGGAAAGCTGGGTAATGGCTTACCCATCAGGAAAACATAAAATATTATATGCTTCTGTGAAGTTTTGGAAAGCTCCCCTTTCCTGTGTGTTTTATGTTCTGTTCACTAAGGAGCTCATGTAACCAGACATCATGCCATACCCTGGAATCTGACTGAACAAATGTAGCAAGTAAATGGCTGGCAAAGTACAAGTGTTGTATTCAAAACCTTATAACAACCAAAAGAACCCTTAACACGAACCCTTAAACAAATGAAAACCAACCACCAGAACTCCTGACTTCAAGCACAGTATTCTAAGGACATTTTTCAAGAGGACTGTTTTCCTACCAAGAGAATTGGAAGACATATTAAAAACCCAGATCAATATACTTTGCTCAAGGTTGAAGTGAACTTTGATATTTGTCCTTAACCCTTACATTCAGTTCTCTCACTCACTTCAGTTGCATACTGATCTCTCCACATGGTTTCTTATCTGTTAAATGTGAAGCATGCTTTCAGTGGGGCCACTCTAACACTTTAGGGTTTTTAAGGACAAAATATATGTGCTAAGTATTGCACATTTAACAGGAAATTAAGTCATGAAGTGGTCTTAAAATACTGTTGACAGCATAGAAATAGCTAAGAGTTCCCACTAGGAGAGTATTCCTTAGGTCACAGTTCTTATTTTGATCATGGTACATATGGAAAACTCATCATATATGCACAAATGCTGTAATTTACTGGAGAAATTGTACCAGGCTGGTGTGGAAGACGCTTAACAGGGTGGTCAAAGTGAGGCACTCACACAAGATTGCTCAGAAAAAGCAAGGCATGCTTCTTAGCATGTTCAGGAAAGGCCTGGAGTAGAAAAAGCAGAGCTCTAGCCTACCTTTCCAAGAATTTTTAATGTCAAGTGAAGCCTGGAGCTATAAAAACATTTTCATACCAGTCAGTCTGTTATACGCATAAAGCTGGTATTTTACAGGGCATTAAATATTTTTGCCATATTTGAAGTAATTTTCTCTTGTTGGTGCCAATTCAAATACATGCTTCATTTTCTGATCTTTGTTACTTGCTCCTGACTAGCTCCCCGTTCATAACTTTCCTTCCTCCAGCCTGCAGTTCTCAAGGGCATCTAATTTTTTACTTGTTTTTCCTCTTGGTATTTCACTAATTTGTTTTCCATAACATCTAGATCATTTTCAAGTTATTGGCTTCATCTGTTCTTTTTGGTCTGTAGTCACTTTTCATCACTCCTATTCATTTATTATGTTTTTTCTTATCAAATTTGTTTTCTATTTTTGCCTTGTGAAATCGGTATTTATGCCTTAACCTCTCTCATTTAGTATTTTCCTACCCTGTCTAAGGGAAATATAGCCATGAGATAATAGGGCACTTCTGTCTCATACATTCCTTTCCCAGGAGACCAGGATTGTTCCCATCAGTGCAGGACCTGACTTATTCCTTGCTGAGATCATTTGTATACCAAGTTTTCAAACCCAATTTTCAATCCCTGAAACAGAAGGAACAAATCTCATCTCAAGTATGATTTCTTGTAATGATCTAAAAATTTGTTTGAGATGGTAGTCTCATATAATTAGTGGGTTAGTGATTGATTAACATGGGTAAAGGAAAACTAATGCAAGCTGAGGGATAATCTAGAGGAGTAACAGCCAAGAAAGCTGTTGCCAAATAGCTGTTATTTCCCTGGTGTCCACATGGACACTTGCCTTCTAATTTCATTAAATTTTGGATGGAAGCTATTTTACTACTGTGAAGATTTTGGAGCTGTGTTACAAGTGGATTTTTATTTTAACCAACTGAAATGGACAGCTAAGTGTTTCTAATCTTGCCCTCAGAAGGGCCAAAACATTTAAATTTTAAATTCAGCAAACCTAATTTCTGTATTTATACTGAAACACACGCAGTATGGTCTTAAGCTCTGCCAGGGCAGGTTTAGGTTGAATATTAGGAAGAAATTTTTTACAGAGAGAGTAATCAGCCATTGGAATGGGCTACCCAGGGAGGTGATGGATTCACTGTCCCTGGAGGTTCTTAAGATGAGAGTGGATCTGGCACTCAGTGCCATGGTCTAGTAACCACGGCGGTGTTGGATCAGGGGTTGAACTTGATGATCTTGGAGGTCTTTTCCAACCTGGTTGATTCTATGATTCCCTTATTTATGTAAATTTAAGCACACAAACTTGAACCATTCATCCAAAAAACCTCAATACTAAATGAAATCCCTAGGCTTTGCAGCCCTTCTCTTAACCAATGTGCTATAAGTTGTTCTGTCCTGAGACAAAAGTGAAGACTACAAGAACTCCCTCTTTAAAACTCTGCTAAAGGCAGGCACAGCAGCACACTCAGAATCTCCTATCTTAGGCACTTTCAATGTCAGCCCTCTTATTGTAGGGTGTAGGTGAGTGCAGCACAACCATCACCTCTTGATGTGTAAGGTTAAAATGGCAGAAAGCAAAGAACTATTCTTATTCCCTGACAGAGTGGATGGGAGAGGGAACTCTGCAATACACAGAAATAGTAAGCCTGGCAGTACTGCCACTGCTGCAATTAGTTTTCCTCAGTGCTGGACTAACTAAATATAGGGCTGACAGTTGCATGGGAGAGTTATGCATGAAATATAAAGTGCATGGAGGCTTTATAAAATGTCCTTGCCAAGACTTGCCTGGTAACCTCTAACTACGTGTGTACAGCAATGCCTCGTTACACAGGGAAAATTATATATGTGAAAATCCCCAACTCTACCTTAAAAAAATTGTTGCCAAAGGGAATATGGAATAGTTAAGAAAAGCTCAGTCAGGACTACTGAGCATGTCTCACAGGCGAGCTCCCCTTCTGTTCATACCTCCTTCCCTCCCTTCTGTTGGACCAGCAAAATCATTCTGCCTCTCTGTATGTTTGGATAAATATTGTTAAAAATTAATTGGAAGTTGCAGTTACAGCTGTCTGAATAGGATGTATTTTTTTATTATTTTTCCCTTTTCTGGTAAATGTTTTCTTTAATTTATTACTTGAAAAAAAATATAGCTGTATATAACCACGGGTGCAGACTGCAATGGTAACTCCATCTGCTGCATTTGTATCAGTTACCTAGAGCCTGACACTGCCTTAAGGAAACAGCAAAGTTTGCATGTGCAAGCAAATAAGAGAAAACTCTTGTAGGCTTATCTAAGATTAATTCCTAGCAGAATGAACATTATGCCGGTAATGAAAGCCTCAGTAATTAAGGAGTCCTTAAGATATTTGTTCAGAAATAGCTTCATTGGCAGATGCATCACTTCAGGTTCTCTATATAGCAGTCATTATACTTCTGAAAATACAGAATCTGGGGTGAGGAGGGCTGGAGGAGAAGGTGAAACAAACTCTGGTGTTTCAATAGTAAATAATACAGTACAGGAATAACATCTAGCCCCCAAGTTAGACCTAGGAGATACAGTTTTCAGAAAACTGTTGCAATTGCAACCTTTCTGAATAGTGCTTTATTTTCTGTGTATTTGAGAAATAAGGGAGTTTATCACTTTGTTTTAAATTAATGGTATTTGGGGTTATTTTTAGGTGTGAGCTATTTAATGTTTTAGACATTGTCTTAGAAGTGTGGAAAAGTTGTTTTTTAAAGGCAGTAATTAATATTTTACTTGAGGAAAAACTTGGAAAGAACATAATGTTGCTCTTATAGGGTAAAAGTCTTGGGATTGGCTTTTTAATTTTACCATAGCAAAAGCAAAATAAAACAGCTGAGATTTTGTTAAGAACAGAACACAGCTGCCAAAATCCGGTTCTGTCCCCTCAACATATATGTGTAGTTTAGAATTGTTAATAAAAAACCTCTGATAATTCGAGTTCTGAAACTTATCCAGTTACCCAATGCTAGTAATGATGATGACTGAAGACATTCATATCTCCCTTTTGTGTATCACATATTATTCAGTTATGACAGATCATCCAACTGTATTTCTTGTAATTTTGGTTATCTGAAAACATGAAATAATGTTGAAAGAATTCAGAATGACAGTGATTCTCACTCTGTTCCACATGGGCTAGGAAACTGATTTACGTCACCAATATTACAAGGGGAGGAAGGAAATTGTATTAAAAGTATGTAAGGGAGAAAGTACATGAAAAGGGAAAATTTTGCCTATGCTTAGAAAGAATGAAAAATCTAATGTACATCTCTCTTTGGGCTGTCACTACTGCAGTCTCAGTAGTACATGAAACATTTTCAGAACTGCAAGGAGTAGAGTTTTATTGGCACCGCTGCACATACACATACAAGGACTCCCTTGTAAATGTCAGTGTCTTTTCTGGGAAATTGGGTACATCTGCAGATGTTTTAAAGAGCGCTGACAGAAAGTTGTTGCTTAAACTTCATTTATAATACGGAAGTGACAAGTTCTGCAATAAGCACAACAGTAGGCAAAATGTTCTAATTCATGCTGTTCCTCTTTTCTTCTTGAATTCAAGGAGGGATGAATGTACTCACAACTTAAAGATGAATCCTGAAATCGAGTTTGTGTCAGACACTGTGACAGGACTAGGGAGATGATTAAGTATTAATGTGCTAATGGACATACAGGATCAAAATTTATAGGTAATTAAAAGAATCCTGTTGCATCTGGTTCTGACTTTAGACATGTTCAAATCTCTCACAGAATATGTTTTCTAAAGTCTAACATAAGACTGTGTTTGTGTTAACAGAGGTACTGCCCTTGTGAGGTGCTGAAAGTCCCTTGGACTTGAAGAGTATCCCAAATCTCCACTATCTTCAGCAAGAGAAGAAAATACCCAGCATCAGGTAGGAAGTAAAAGATACCTGATTTTCCATCTGAAAAAATGAGAAATCTTTAGATATATCAAAGCACCTTGCATTCCAAAGTCTTTCAAGTCCTCGTGAATTCAAAATGAGGTTTCATTGTTCCATAGGTAAAAAATCTTAGAAACATGCTTGTCATCAAGTCCTGAATTAAGTATTTCTTATTATTATCTGATTGTATCCATATTAGATTGCTCTCTTGGCTTTACATGTCTTCAGGGTGGTGCCAAGTATTCCTTTTATTTCCCCTTCATATTTTTAATGTTAGCATAAGTCAGAAGATAGGGGTATAGAGACCTAAAATTACTGAATTTTGCCCTTTCTACTCCTTCTACCCTGTGTATATAGTACATCCAGTCTCACCGCTGACATTTATAGTAGTTATGGTGCACTGCTCCAGATATTGGAAAATCTCCAGCGAGGAAGCTTGCTGCATATCTGCTCCTATTCCTAGCAAAGGATATGGGATCATGCCAACATAAATACTGATACAAGTTCTCTCAAATAAGGGCATCTGACAGACAACAAGTATTTCTTTTATTTGTGGACGGAAGTAAAGCTCAAGTGGCTGTTAGGAGTTCTGAATCTGGGTTTGGCTGTATGTCTTCAAGAATCATCTCTCACAAAGTGTGAACTATGCACCAGGTATAAAGAGTTGCACCAGTCTTTAAGAGTCTGGAATAGACAGTACAAAACACATTTAAAGTGCTGCCAATTAGTCAGCTAATGACAACACACGTTTCATTGCTCACAAAAACCCTTTGGGTTGTGGCCTTGCTAGGATGCAGTTAATCCCCAGTAGTTCTATAGTTTATCTTCACTGTGGAACCAAGTTGTTGAGATCCCAAAGCAGAAATGGATTTTCAGAAAGGTAAGGAGTTAGCTGGACATAAAGCCCAGCAATGCTATGCTGGTGCAAGAAATAAGTGCGTAACCTAACTACCTAAAAAGTGGAAAGTTATATTGTTTAAATTGTTATTCTGTTTGTATCAGAGGGATGTGGTAATTCTTTAGTAGAGCATGGGAACTGGACACAGAGATCTCAGATGGTCTTGACTGACCCTTTAAATTTTGCAAGCCAGAATGGAACTTCATGTGTCATGTCAGTCTTGCAATGAGGCAAGAGCAGAGGGCACAGCAGAACTGAATGATGGTGTATCAAAAAGCTGAAGTCAGACACAGAGGGAGCAAAGAAAGCAGCTGTCTGGCATGGAGGGAAGTTAGTGTTGGTTTCCTCTTTTTTCCTGGCTAGCGTGAATACCTAATGTTAAAGACTGGGAATGAAAGGGTTCTTATCTATGGCCACTCCTATGTTCCTGAATGTGCAAGTAAACACTAATTAAGGATAAATGCTTAAGATCTGAAAGTGAACTAGTGATTCCTTAGTTAGTAGTGATTCTTTTGGCAGTAGCTTTGGTCAGTAGCCTCTTCACAGCAGAGACAGTAGAGGAAATGTTGCTGCCTGTCCTGCAGTCTGGCCTCTCTTAATATTCCTTCCAAACAGTCTGTGAGAACAAAAGGCCAAGCCTGTAAATAGAAAAACTCCTCTTGCATATCATCACTACTTGATAAATATAAATGTAGCCTGTTCACACTTAACTCCTGCAACAAAAGTCTTATGAGTGTTTTCCATATGAGGGAGTTTATAGCACATGTACAGAAAAACATAGCACCTGATTTTTGAAATGCAAGTAGCAGGAAAGAAGTTGGCTCATTTAAGACTATGTGGCTCTAAGACACTTCATAAAGAGTCTCCAGTGAGATAATTTGCAGTAGAATAACAGAAATCCTCCTTCAAAACCCTCAGGGAATTCAAAGCTGCACTGACAGTAGACTTGTATAGCTTCCTATGGGCTGACACTTATTCCTGAGAGATCACTGTCCCTAGGGTCTACTCTCCATGTTTTCCTGGCAAACTTCCATACAATATGTGGTTACTGAAAGCTGTCCTCAGATGATCTTCAGGATTTCCCAGGCAGGAATTCCTGAAACTGAACTGGATTACAGAATAGCTAATTTGAAAGCCCAGCTATGGTTTAAAATAAATTCAGTTCTGTCCTCAGTGCTTCCAATTTTAACTTTTACACTCAAGTGGTACGAATTATTTTACCACAGCCTACCAGCTGAGCCTGTTGCCATGCAACTTTCTGGCTCTTAAAAAAAATAAAGTTAAAAGGTAGCAAAGAACCATCACAGAACAGCAGGAAACTGTGTTTCTCGGAGTTTACAGTGTGCAGATGTGGAAGGGCAGCATACTCTGGCCTGCTGGTGCTAGCTGATGAGGAAGGTGTCCTTGGCATGGGATCTGGACTGCTCTTCTAAATGTAATGGTAGCTAACTGGTCCAAATAAAGTGGACCAAGTCACCTGTTTATTTAAAAGTGAAGATTTGAAGGAGTGCAGCTCTGGGTTGGAGACTAACCCCTACATTACCTGAACGAGGAGAGAGAAACCTGTGTTTATCTATGTTTACATGTGACTACGACAATGGGTAAAATGCAGAACAGGCCTTTTTCACGCTTCCTCCTCTTGCCCACAGTCTTCAAAGGCCAGATGTGGTCTGATCTTTGATCTGTGTGTGGTGTGTCTGGAAGGGAACCAAAAAGAGCAGGAACTCTGGTGTTCTGCTGTCTGGGTTCTGCCATGGGCTGGTAAAGATGTAAACAAGGGTGGGGAAGGAGAGAGCTTTTGTCCGTCTCCAATCTACTCTCAGGAAGGCAGGATGCCCAAAAGCTGAAAACATTGCAGCATTGTCTTTTGGAATAGACTGAACATGTGAAAAATCACTGCTCTAATGATAAACACTGTAATAAATATTGGCAGGACATGACTCCAGCCTCTGTAAAAGCTTCTCTTTTTTTTTGTAATTATAAAAGCAACTTGAATCACATTTTTCTTTAGCACATCTTTTTAAAGTTTGTTATCCTGCACCCCTCTCTAGATTACCTGCCATATGGTGAAAGAAATGACTCTTAAAATTGTTTTCTGTAGAACTGTAGTAGACATGAATACCAAACAACTTTACAAAACCACTAAATATTTGGCAAACTCCTAGTCTACTGTAATTTTAAAAAAATGTTCAAGACAAATGTTTATGTTGAAGGGGCAAAAGTCCCCAGGATAGAGCTGTCAATTAATAGATAATTTCAGCTTTCCTATATAACCCTCTTCTATAAGTCATACTTCATAAAGAGTGAATACTCTTCTAATTAAACTTTTCTAAACCCTGAAAAGCATTTGAATTGCGAATGGATGCTGCTCTGGCTTTTCTGGCATGTTACATGCAGGACGTCTGGCCAATTCTCCAGTCTTCTCTCAGATATGTTACTGGTCCAAAATATTTTCACCAGACACCCTGAAGTGGAATCACAAGTTTGCCAATTTCCATTTTGTGTATCTTCCTTAGGAAACTGAAAATTACAGCTCATGAGCACTGGCAGTTTGATTGCTCGATGTCCAAACTTAACTCACTGGAACAAAATAACAACAAAGGTGCAGAAGATGGTGCCTGGCCTCTCAGAATAAAAAACTCCAAAAGTTACCTTATTTCCAATTCAGGAGTTAGGTCAGGGAAAACTGATGCTCTTAAACCACCTATGAAGTACAAATCAACAATTATGGTAGACCTTCATCAGCAAAGTTATTGCACTGTTGCACTGACATTTCCCTGAACCTACCCGGGTCTCCAAAGCAAAAAAGCAATTCTTGGTATCTTTACATTGTGTAATTTTCAATTTTCTGAATTCTTTGAGGTTCCAGTCAGCACTTTTTTTGAGAAACATATATGTTATAAGAAAAGTTCTCAACAAAGGTCTCATATTCTGATTTCCTTGGACTTTACAGCAAGATTTCAAATGCTGTTGAAACTGCCAAAGAAGAAAAATGTGTGTTATAGTGTTACAGATGATAACATAGTCCAGCCTGGATTTTTTCCTTCTACCCAGTGGTGTGGGAGCTTAAACAATGTTATTTCACTAGGCCAGGAAGTCTAGGCAGAATTACACTAAAATACAGTTGAATGACCTGTTACATGAACTGAGCTCCACAAGAAAGTATTTGGGAGTTTGGCAATGTAATAGTCCTGCAAGTTGGTTCATTATTCACTAGAGCTCTAGCCTATGGCTTGAACATCTCTTGTCCTCTGGAAATGGATAATCTTTCCTAGATGCCCAGTAAGGTCTCTGGTCCTCGTATTGAAAAAATCTACTTTGGTTCAAGTAAAAGGCTTGAACTCCTTACCTATCATCCTCACTCCTGCCTGCCCCCTCCCCGCTCCCCAATTTATTCAAGAAAAATGCTAATCCATCACCCCAGCCCATGTCCTTACTCGTTCCAAGCTGGGGCTATGTGGTCAGACCACTTCTTCTCCTTCCAGAAAATAGTTTGGGTGGAAGGAATACAGAAAATGGAAGAGAGCTGTGGCTTTAGTAGTGAATCCCACAGGATATATAATGCTGTGGTGATCTGGCTTTGGAGGATGAATATCCAGCTGATGTTGCTAGAAGCACTCCAGGAAGCTGGTACAGATTATAGCTAGGCCAGGTCCTGTGCTCCAAGTATGATTGCTCAGAATTACAGGATACTTAGATCTGAAGCCAAGGAGGTTAGCCTTTTAGGAACAAGTTCAGATTTGCAGAACTGGAGAGTGAAATGATAGCTGTTTAGAAGGATACCACAATGCAACCAAAGCTCCTAAGTTCCCTAAATTCAGACTTTGGCTGAGATATTTTGTCCAAACTCATGTTTTGACTTTGAAGGTGGTGCAAATCCCATGTAACTATAGTCAGTGAGAGTTTCTAGGGAAATCCCTGCTAGGCAGACCAGCTGCAATTTGGAGGAAGTGATACAAGAAGATGAAATACACATAAAGCCAAAAGGTGTATCAGATCAGGAGGGCACCATCTGAGTTGGTGTATCGTAGTAGCCTGGCTGACTCTGACATTCCTCAGCTCTTGCACCAACCCAGTTGTTCTCAAAGCCTGAAAACTTTTTTCCATCCTCTCTCAGTGTAATGTAGCCACTCCACCATGAAGCCCAGGAATTGACAGGGAGTGTATGGGCTGTTTCCAGTGAAGGATAACCAAACATGCTGTGAACAGTAAGCTTTACACAGTGAATATTGTACTTGAAGCAGAATAATATGATGTGTTGTGAAGGAGGGACTTCAAGCCCATAGGCAATCATCCAGAATTGTAAAAGAAGGCTATCTTTTATAGTAGTGTATATCAGTTTATAAATATCATCAGAGGGTTAAAGTAACTTCTTACAGACAGGTCATCAAAATAAAGGAGCCCTGAGGGGTTCCAGGAGCAGCTTCAGTGGTAGGAACACAGTGTTTTTATTTGTACTTAGAGACAATCTATCACTAGTTCAGCAGCCTCTTAATTTTGTGCAGTATAAAATGGGAGGGAGCAGTGTAACTTCTGGCTGTGTCATCCCAGCAACTGCTTTGTGTTCAGTAAAGGGCGTCACTCATAAAGACTGCCAGATCAGCACATTTCACTGAGAAAAAATAAGACATTACTTTAAAATGTTAAAAGCTGTCCTGGCCAAAACATGATCTAGGGAGCAGTAACATGCAGAAGCAAGATGGATATCTTGTGTCTGACTCTCTCCCTTTTTTTTCTGCCATCATGAATTTCTGCAAAGTAAGTGACCACCAAATTACGAAAGTAAAGTATGAGCAGTTTGTTCATCCGGTTCCAAGTGGCCTAGTTCTGTTCCAGCCACTGAACTGCTGCTCATTCAGACTGATTCTTTGGCCCATCTACTCTGAGGTGACAGCCTGTACCCCTCTTTGCACAGTTATCAGCGCCTATGTGACAGTCGTGCCATGCTCCTGTCCTGGCCAGCCTCCCAGTCAGAGGTTCCTTCTCCTCACTTGACTGGTGCAGGCAGAATCAGGCTACCCTACAGAAAAAACAGGTGATATGGGGGATTATTACAGAGTGTCCAGCTGGAGGTTTGCAGCTGCTAGTAAGGATTACTGCATCTCAAGAGGCTCACATTGCCTTTGTGAAGGTGTCTCATAAGTAAAAGTATCAGGGAAGTTTTAATTCAAATCAGATTATTCCTCCCCCAAATCACAGAACAGGCAAGTTGTCATTTCATCCTCCTGGATTGTTTCTGTAGAGCTGCCCCCAGGCCTGTGCTGGGGGTGAGTGCCAGCAGAGTGCTGGGACTGGCCTTCTCCAGCTGCCTCCTGAGCTGCCAGTGCTTTGGCTATTCTAGTATTATGCTGCTTGTGTGCTGTCAAAGGGGAAATTACACATTATGGGAAGACCAGAGAGAGTTGGTGACCCTAAACCACCAAACAGAAGATTTGAAAGGGGTTTTTAGAGCCAGAGCTTTCAAGCACACAACCTGAAGTTAAACATTTAAATCTGTGTTTAGGCATCAAAATAAACAGGAGTCTGATTTTAGAGAGTTGTGGAACAATGCGGGTTTTCCACACTGTTCCCCAGAGTCTGTAATTTGTTCATTTCTGGCAACCTCTTTAGATCTTTAGGAATGGAGTTGCAGTCCCGGCAATCTGGGGAAGCCTCAGAGCATCCCTCAAAGCTTCAACGAGTAAGGAACTGAGGACTGAAATCCAATATAAAATGAGGCTCCTAGTCTGAAACACAGCAGGAATCTGGGTACCTGTGCTCAGGAGCAAGACAAAAACAAGCAAGCGAAAAAAGAAATAAAAAGTAGATCCTCTCTATTTACTAACTTCCTGGCTTTGCCAGTCTTGTATGGCTTTCCTAAGCACTGCAGTTTCCACACCACGGCTAGATCCTTGGAGCTGAGATTGCTCCCTTGGGAGAGGACAAAAGTGGGCTCAACCCCCCTGGACCTGTGAGGCTTCTCCTTTATGAGCCTGTGTTCCACTCCTTGTGCTGTGATAGGAAAAAAACCACTGTTCTCGTCTGTGTCCACTTTTTTTTTCTCTAAAGGAAACAATAGCAGGAATGACAGTTGCCAAAAGGGACCAAGCATGCAGCAAAACCTGTGAGATTTCTGCTTTCTCACACAATTATATAAGTGGTGGGACTGTAGCTGCTCTCCTTTTTTGATCATTTCTGTTCATCTGGTTTAGGCAGCTCTTGCTCAAAACACTGTTTTTTCTTGTTTTCCTGTGTGCTTAACTCTTCCCCATTCCCTGAGTAAAGTACTCACTCGGGACTGTGAATTCCTGTCCTGAAAATTCTGCGTCTAAAAATCACGGCAGCAGCTACATTCTCCTGTAGAACAGATCATGTGACCACGAGTCCTAACACCTAGTTGTCATCATCTGAAAGGTGAATGTGTAGTCTAAGATGCTTCCCAACAACCTCTCTGAGATCATTTGAGAGAGACAAAGGCCCCTGGTAAGGGCCATCCTGGCCAGGAATCCCAAATACCTTTGTGATAGAAAGGATAAATTGAACCCAGTTTATCACTCCCACCACTGACAGTAGAGGAAACCTAGATGAGTAAATTGGATTAGATACCTAATGTCAGCCTGAAGATGAATGTCAGTTGTCACAGTGAGTCATTAAATAAGTGATGTATGGATGGAGCTAGGACAAGCATTTCCAATCAATGCAACATCTCTCTTTGCACACTGTTGTAGAAGGCATTAGTGAAGAATTCATCTGCACTCCAGGAAGATGAATTCACACTGGAAGTCATGTAGAGGAGAGTTGGTAAATAATTGGGAAGTGAGGAACCTGTTTTAGGAGGGAAGTTTATAACAATTGTGTTAGTTCAGCCTAGTAAGATTAAATTTGAGAGTGGAATATGGTTATTTTCACATACAGAAGGGGAAGAGTTGCTTAAGTTAAATTAAAACATTGGTAGAAGTACAAATTGATATGAAGAGATCACAAATGCAATGTGTTTCTGCTGACACAGTAAACACAGATAGAAAAATACTGCATCCTCGGGGCCCCTACCATTTAGATGGCCTCCTGGATACTGTTCCCAGTCAAGAAAGAGATCACTAATCCTTGCTAGGCTTCACACTGAAGTGGCTGCAACTTCTGGACACTGTAACTGTTAGCTTGATGTGCTTCAATTCCCTGCTTCCCTTTCTGCATCATCAGTGTCCAGGGATACTGAGTGTTGCACTAAGTCTAGCACCATGGCTTTAACTATTCCCCAAAACTGCAATAAAAATGAAACAATCCAGCCAATACTTTGATGTCTTTTTCTTACTAAATCCATGAAAACATGACCCCTACCAGCACTGGAAATTTTCTCAACAGCCTTTCTGACAAAATGCATTATTTTAGTTGACCAACAATGCCAACTTTTTAAAAACTTTTTCATAAAAATGTGAGAAAGTGAAATGTATGTTCCCACCGGTATAATTAATTTCTAGGTGGCTAGAGATGAGTTTTACCTGCATGGAGCAGGGTCATGAATGGACACCTGAAGAAATGGGGAATTCTTGCATTTATTGATAAAAATATAAAAAACAAGTACTCTTTTCTAATGGGCAAAAAAAAAGCTTGAAAGGAAGACAAAGCAAATAATTCCACTCATTCCTTCAACTCAAAGGATAGGTCAGTGTGCAGACATTGTGATGAACAGAAAGTTCTCCATAAATATTTCAGGTTAATGGTTTTGCAGCATTCTGTCTGGTACAGGCTTCCCAGTGCTCATTGCCTTTATGTTGTAGATTGACACTATGAATTCTTGATAGTTGAAAATTCTATTCTCTATAAGATAACGCACCACAGCCCACAGTTTGGCCAAGTATTTATTTCAGCCTTGAAAGAAAAAGGATCACAGCTCTGGGAGGCTGTACTCTTACAGCCCCAATATACTGGCACATATATATACATATATATATACATATATATATATATATGGGTGTATACATACACCCACAGCTGGCAACACTGAGCTGTGCTGTATCTAGCAATTTATAGAATCTATCCCAAGACATGAAGACAGCAGAGACAGCTCAAGAAATGGGCAGTACTGTGTTGAGGACAAAGCACAATAGACAAGGAAGGTTAGTTGATTCAGCAGATGTCTGAATCCCCCTCCCTTTACAGGTGGGATTCCTTTTTAATCCCCTGGATTCAAATCAGAAAGGCTCGTTTTGTCAGAGCCCCTTGAATAGAGAGCAACTCTACTCACACTTACTTTGTTATGGTACACAACTTTTCTGTTGCTGTTGCTCCTGACTTAATAAGAGTCTGTGTGAAACCTGAACCCATGCAGTGCGACTTCATGACCAGGCCAAATGCTTTTGATCCCATTCAGTAGAATCTCAACTCAGAAATAATTTCCACATCTGTATTGTACATGATCACACTATCTGTTAGATCCATTTTTGCACCTCACAAATGGCTGACATTATGCCACAGGAAAAAAAAATGCAACAAATCTGCATTTAGAGTGGGTGGCTTCTGATCATTACCTTGCTGGTAAGTGGG
This sequence comes from Corapipo altera, assembly GCF_003945725.1. Classification (NCBI taxonomy): domain Eukaryota; kingdom Metazoa; phylum Chordata; class Aves; order Passeriformes; family Pipridae; genus Corapipo; species Corapipo altera. The sequence continues at coordinate 601,811 of NW_020884910.1, read as the reverse complement.
CACTTGAAAACTCAGTAGAGAGAAGGTAGTCATGCAATCACTTCTCTAAACATGTTAAGAAAGTATCTGTACTAAGAGAGCTTGCTAACAGATCTGAAAGTGATGATGTCTTACATGAAACAATCCTGGAAGAAAGAATTTTTCCCTTGGCAATTATTTTCCTCTTGCTGCTTTCAAGCATACCAGTTCTCAATTGGTTTCTGAAAGCCCTCCACAAAAAGTTTTTGTCTTGCAATTTGTGACTTCAATTGTCACTTTGCAAGTATTCAAGAATGAGTGTCTTCTGAATATGAGAATGTGTACTTACATGATGTTAAAATTACAACTAACACTACTGGAACTACTGTTTCTATGGCTGCTACTAAGTAATTTTGTTAAAATACATTGATCAAAAAAGCCATGTCTGCCCATAGTTGATTCCATAAAGGCCAGCTATCACAGAATCACCATCCTAGAAACCCAACTTTGCTGAATGGGAGGCAGGCAGCAATGCACTTTTTGAAGGAGTTCCTGACGTCTGCATGGGCCCTTTTTTCCCCAGAATTGTTTTAGTACAGCCAGCATTTTTCATGTGACAGTTGTCAAATAGCATGCTAGTGCCATCTTAATAGTTTTATATCAACTAAGCAAGGGGGTTATGGGCAGAACACATGGCTTGATGCAGTTTCCACACAAATTCTGGAATACGGCTGAAATTCTGTATTTTCCTATATTAGCTTTAGCTGGTTGTATCAGTCATTAATGAGTCCTCTGTCAAATCTTTATGATTGCTTTCCCTGTTTGTTATCTAGCTTTGTCTTAGGGTATTAGCAATATCTAGCTTGTGTATCATGCTTTAATCAGCAGGTCTTGTGGTCCTTTGCTGAGAGATCAATGTCATTTGCTCTGAGAAGTGGAGGGATTCTGGGAGTGAGGCAGTTGCATATCACATGATGAAAACAGAAATTCAGTATTTTGTTTTAATGAAGTTTGTACTATCCTTTGTGTCCACTGGAAGAAGACAGAGTTTCTGTGTGGAAATTATAATAGATGACCTCTGATTAAAGGTTGCAGTAGAATGTATGCATGCAGGAAGGTCACATTCATGTTGATCAAGCAACAATTGATTCTGATATTCCCTCACATTTTAGTTCCTGATATTATTGTCTTAATAGGGTTATTTCTGGATATTTTCTTTAGTCAAAAGTTGAGCATTCGTATGGTGCCATGTTTTCCTAGTTTAAATCCACTCAAGTGAAATATAACAGCTTAAAACTGGAAAAATAAACAAATCTTTTTGATATGAGTGAATGATAAACCAACACTCAGAGTAAGTTTCAAAATATCATTTGCTTATAAGTGCAAAGTGCCACTGAGACATAGAGACTTCTGGTATTTAGAGATGTAACATTTTCATAGCCTGAAACATCTCTTCATAGAAACTCCAGTTCAGGAAAATGTTACAGCATGTTCTTAAGTCCCACAGAAGACAAAGCACATTCTTTTCTCAACCAGGACCAGAAAAACTGTCTCTTTCCCTCTTACCCTCCCATTCACAATCACATAAAGTCTCTGTACCAACTCAAAACATTGTATACATGGAAAAATATGTGTGTTTCATTACAGGCAGTTATGGATAAGTGGTTCTGTCCGTTCTGAAATAAATGAATCATCCTGTCTGCATTTGTTCTTGATTTCATCTGCTTCTCCCATCTGTTCTCTTCCTCTCTCTCTTCCAGCTCCCTCTGTTTTAGCAGAGTTTCTCAGTTCAACTGAGATCAGAAGTTGGCTCAGCACGTGTTTTCAAATTTTTTTGTATGTGTCTTAGCAAGGTTTTGTTCAGAGGTTTGTGGTTTTTTATTTCTAAAATCTCTTTCTCTAAAAATGGATGCAAGTTCCAGGCCTTACGGTCTCCCTTTTGTGGGAAGTCATAACGTTTTCCCCTATGGGTGGTGAAGTGACAGAGGCAGGGTTAGCAGAAACCTGACTGATGAAGCCTCTCTGAGCTGAGTAATCTGCTCAGCTTCTAGTTTTCTGGACAAGAGCTGCTCAATAGACTGGCACATTTAGGGAGCAGAATGTGGGGTGTTTGTGAGACAGGGCTTGAGGACCTTATGTCCCTCTCACCTCATCCAGAGGGAACTTTGCACCACATCAAGTGGTTTGTATGTACTCCTGAGAGTATGGCCAGGTGTGGCAGTTTTATTTGTTTTACTTAGGTATACATACTCTATTCATGTAGCCCCAAATACCAACACTCATCAAAGGAGATTAAATAGACTAATGCCATCCATATTGAAATAAAGCTTCTAAGTTATTGTTTCAAAGAGGTTTCTAATTCAAACATTTCTGTATGGTTTAACCTGTGCAGTAAACAACTGGTTTGCTTCTTTTCTTCATCTGCTATGAAGTTACCTTCAATATAAAGAAAAATGTAGCAAAGTAAATATATCATTATTCACTTGGGACATGATTTAAAGTTTCTGAAGGGTCATGTATTTCTGCCCTGTTCTTGCTAAAAGAATCCTAGTCTGCTGCACATACATGACATTTGAGAACTGTTGTAGGTTTGTAGAACAACTTGGTGTGTTCCAAAACCTAACACATTCGTTACAGTCGTATGGAAAGCCATAACTCTCACCGGTGCATTTGGAAAGCAGAAAGTTTTCCAGTGCAACTGAAAGATCCAATTCTGCTCTTCATGCTGCCACCAAAAATTGAGAGTAACTCCACTTGAAATCAGCAAAATTCTTACAGTGGAGTAATATAAAAATCAGACATCACTTTCTAGACATAACATTTTTCGGTTTTAACAATAAAACCAAGAAAAAAAAATCCTTGAAATTTGCAACCCTTTTGTTTCTTTCCTGATCCCACTGACCCTGCCTTCAGCCTTTTATCTCTCAGTTTTTTGAGTCTCTCACAGGCACTCAGTACGGATTCCAGTCTGCCACTAGATTCATTACTCTCAACTATTCTTTTTTGTCTCATACTGTCCAGCACACATCACTTCTGAATTTGCTTCTGTGGGTTTCTTCTTCCATGGTGTTAGTTAGTGGCAGTCATGTTATTAACAGAGAGAGAAAGAGGCTCCTTGCTTAAAGTTCTTGTTCTAGAATAATTTTGAGCCACCATTACTGTCCTGACCCTAATAACCTTAGCCTGGCTTGGCAGCACAGCCCATGTAGTAATCACTAGGAGCAAGGAGCAGTCTGACCATGCTCTGTAGGACAAGAGCCTTCAGAGATCATAACTACTAGAAAATCAAGGGGTTTACTAAGTGTGTGTGAAATGCATTTTTAAAAAAGCTTTCACAAAGACAGCAAAAAAGTCTCCTGGCAGGAGTGCCCCTTCCCCTGCTAAATTTTATATACATTCTTTAAAGTATTAAACAAATTGCCAATAAGAAATGGTCTAATTTTTTTATGTGTGGGCAAACCTTACTTTTCTGTAACTTTCTTCTTAGAAACAATTGAACCATGACTCTTGAAATTTAAAAACACTTGAATAACAACAGCCTGAAGCAAACACCAGGCATGGAAAATTTCAACTGAACTTGTAAAAGTTTAACTAAGTTATAACAGCATCTTATAACATGAAATGTCAAAAAATCTCTTAATAACAACAGAATAAAGGTGAAGCAAATCCAGTATTTATTTTTGAAGGGTTAATTAGGGCACATATAGCATCACAGGAAGAATAAATGGAAATAAATGAGTGGCAGGTAGTAATAGGTAGCACGCACAAATTATAAAAGTTGTAGAAAAGTTTAGGAAGCACTTCCAAGTATGTTTTTCTTAATATATTTTTTCCTAATCATAAGAAATGTTAGTGGCAGATTTAATAACAGTAAGAAAAATATAAAACACACCGGAAGGTTGCAAAGTGATGATAAAGCGATGAATGCTTTCAAACATCCAACTGTTTTCATGGGTGAGGAATAATATCTTGGGTGATCTTTTGACTTTGTCATTCCAGTCTGATATTTTTGTAAACCAGGTCAATGTATGGCAGTCTACTCTGTGGCAGCCACTCCCATTGCAGTGATATTAGATCCCATTCCTCCCATCCATGACAAGGAAAACTCTCCATTGCAGGAAACAAAACGACATGTAAATCAACCTTTCCTATGCATTGTAATGTATGGTTGTTAGCTATGGATGACATTACTAGTGTACATCTGGGCCATGCCACAGATGAAGCTTTCTGAAACCCTCTCTTGCACTTGGTTTTCCCACCTATTTCACCCACAATTCATGTACCTCTTTTCTGTTGCTGAAAAATGAAGAACAGCTTTCCTTTCTTTGCTCTCCAAAAGGAGTTTTGCGTCAGAGCAAAAAATAGTTAGTATTCATGAAGATGAACAGGCTCTAGCTGAAGTTCTTTGTCTAGGAGCTTACAGGCAGTCTTTCCTTCTGAGGACCAAAGTGTGTTAGCAACAAAGATGAGGTAACCATCTGCTGTCATGTTCTATACTATACCCACACAATGGCTTATGAAAGGTCATCAGTCCCTGGGGCTGTCAGTCCAGAACCTACAAAACCCACTGAATTACCTGTTTCTTGGGACCTGCTCTTGTGAAGGATTTAGGAGTAACTCTAAACAGTTTTTTGGTCCCTCTTGTTATCTGCATTGGAGGTGATTCATATGGATGTGCATCTGTAAAAATGAGACATTTTGGCCTTCTTATTAGTAATTTCTGGGGTAGAATAAAATTATGTGGGATAGCTATACACCTGCTTTCTCATATATTCTTGGAAGAGCTGTTTGTGTCTTTAGGGGAGGATCAGCTCAGGTTGGTTCCTTCCAGGCATTCTGTTCCATCAGCCAAGTTTGCTCCCCTATCTTATACTATGGGGTTCCCCCCACATCCTAGAGGTTTATTTTACTAGACAAAAAACAGCAGTTACCCAAGACTCTGTGCAATCATATATAAATCCAGTTGGACCTTAGAATAGAGGTGCAACTTTCAGCATTTTCAACATTAATGAGCTAGATGATATAACGATACAAAAAAAATACATGTATTTTCATTTGTTTAAGTAGAAAGGAATAAGTCCCAGCCTGTGCAGGGTACAGTCTTTTGAGCAGCATTGCCTGTCTGAAAGTCTTAATGAAAACTAGAGCTTTGTGGTATGCCAAATACAGAACATTCTGACAAAAGAGTAGAAAAGCATATTCCAAAGAAAGGAATGCAATTATATTTAATTCCCTGAGAATATTACTCTGAGTTTGGGCTTAATTTGTCCTCCAATATATTTTTCCCCAACAGGCTTAATTTAATTTCATACTGTCTCTTTAACATGAAACAGTGGACTGCATCATAATATTTTCTCATTTGCCAATATTTGCTTTTCCAAATATGTGCATTTCTTGAATGAGGTAAAACCAGATTGCTTTCTGGTTAGGCAGCAGACATTGTAGATGTCTTCAGAAATTCCCTGGTAAATGGCTAGGACTCAGTAAATCCTACGTGGTGTAGCATCCAAGGTGTTGCAGGGAGGGACAATGACACTCTAAGGAAAATTTATCGATGGAGAGAACTTCCAGAAAAATGGTTAGTTTTCACTAGATTAATATGATACTGACCTAGCCAGACATGACACAATACATTTCAACTCGTATTCCAGACAAGACATGTTAATTATGTGCTCATTTATTTAGACTATAATTATCAGTCAATGTTGTTATTTTCCACCCTCAACTGGAAAGATGCATTTCTGTGAAATGTTGTGAAATATTTTATTGTCATTTTTAATCCAATCTAATGTTGATGGCAGAGGGATGATATCCTTTTTATAGTGTTTTCTGTTATATAACAAAAAAATATTACACGAATCAGGTAGCCTACACAGTAATGGTTGCACACAGTCATTATTAGTGACAGCTACCATTTCAGGAGTTGATATCCCTAAGGACTATGGTCCATTTCATCATAAAAAATCAGGGGTAGGGGAAAGGACTGTGGACATCAGTTTGAAAAAACCCTTCAAAAGGAAAATATAAAATAGACAAAAATTGTAATCTCAATTTGTAGCTTTAGTTGGTCAAAAATCTCTGTGCTTGTTTCTGCTTATGGAAAAAATGTCTTCTTGCAGGAGAGTTTTTGTGTATATGCATCTTCTGTTTCACATGCTTTTAAAGCCTAAGGCCTTGCTTTTAGTTTCACTTACATTTGGGGTTTACTTTAGCGGGCTAATTTAAACAAATATACATCTGCTGTTAATGGGTCACATTTACTGCTGTGTACCAGGAACAGCAAGCAGCCATTAATCCAAGCTAACTTGTTATTTAACCCAGATTTACAGCTGCATATTGTCAGTGGACTTCCCCTCTCAGCTTGCTTGTGCTACAGCAGTGTTTTTCAAAGTGAAGGTCATGGTCCCTTGAGGGCTTTGGAAAGGATCAAAGAGTGGGTTGGAAGTTGCAGGAGAAATGGTGTTAATCACTAGCAGCCCCAGCTGAGGTTCCACTGGGTTTGCTTTGACTGCAGTGCTGGTGCAAGTATTCCTCCTATCTTTCCTCTCTGCTGTCAGCTCCTCTCCTGCACATCAGCCTCTGGGTGGCTCCCATATGGGTCTATGGGGTCACAGCACCCTGAACCAGATCGAGGGGTCGACCTGGCTGCTGAAATGCTCTGCCACACAAACACACACTGACACAGCCAAATCTGTTTCCAAGCCCAGTTCACCATGCAGACACAAAATACCAAAGTGTCTGTTGGCTTCATGCAGGCTGTGGCACAGGGTAAGAACAAGCTGTGAACACCAGGTTAAGCAACATAGCCACCAGCTGGGAGCATGATGTGTCAGGTCATTCGGGGTCGGGGAAAGAGGAGGCTGTAAATACTTGCTACAGTTTTTAACTAGCCAGGAAACTACAAATTGACTTTAATTGCAGACAGTTTGTCTGCATGGAAGATGTGATTATTTAACTAATACAACATATATGAGCAACCATTCTGAATCAGAGCAATGTTCTTATTAGCACTGTATCCTGCCTTCAACATCAGCCAAGAAGTGCACAAAGAATGCAGGCATACACAGTACTTTCCCCAGATACCCTCCTTGCTGCCAGCCACTTGCAGCTCAGGCATTTCTGAGCTGCATATGGTTGAATTTAGCAATCCTCAGTAGATTTCTCTTCTATGAATTTCTATTTCCCCTTAAACCCATGTAAAATTTTAGTCTCCACAACATCCAAAGACAGTTTATGCCTTCATATAATAGTGATCACAGCAAGTCCTTGTTTCTCTGCCTTGGAGAAAGTTACCTACAGGTCATACATGGAGTCACACCAAGACAGATGAGCCAAAAGGAGTGGATGGGATTACCACAGTTTCAAGAGGTTAAAGAAAACTCTTTTTATTAAAAAGAGCTAATTTGATCACTGTGTACATAAGTAGTCTCTTCTAGAACTTAAGAGACCAATCCTTTAGCTGGTGAGCGTGGGTTTATCTTTATAGACTTCAACAGCAGCAAATTTCAGTTGAGCCATCATCAGGCTTGTAACATCTGCTTTTGCTGTTGAGGGTGTTCTGGGCAAGGGAGTTGAAAGCAGTACTCCATGCATAGCCATTACAAATCAGAAAGTGAATAGCTTAGATTGGCATACAATGAATCATTGGTTAGCTAAACAGCGACAGAGCTCTCTGGTCATTGATCAAACATTTCAATATCCAGAATTCAATGTTTGATTTTTGTTCATTGGATCAAAGCCCTGCCAACTTAATTTCTGCCAAGGATCAATCAAGCTTTTGTGCTGACCACATGTTGCAAACACGCTGTACAAATTCTCCCTGCTGAAGCATTTGTCTCTTTCTAACAATGAGTATCAAATGGATAGGTGTACAGTCCCAGCATAAAACCTGTCTCATTGGGCTTTCAGTTTCAGTAGGTTGTTCATTTGGTTTATCGGATATTGGTTGAGGTAGAATCAGAGAAGCATTAGGATTGGAAAAGGTACCTCTTAAGTACACAAATGTATACTAGCTTTCCTTTTGGTAAATTCGCATTACAGCCTCAATTCCGAGCTCACAGTAGCAAAAATGTGCCCTTCAGAGACTCATTTACTTTCTTTAATGTGTATCTAAGACTGTGAAAAACAGCATTATCTGACATGTCACCCATGTGGACAGAAGGTGGGATAGCTCAGAAATACCAAGCTGATGACTTCTAAGCACATCTGAGCTATGACATGGTAGATGTGCATGTACAGTGAGTACCAGAGAATAAACGTCTACTGTAACATGCATGTTAGAAGGTGTTGTGAGTTAGCCCTGGCAGGCAGCTCATTCCTACCCAGATGCTCACTCACTCTCTCCCAGCAGGAGAGAACTGGGAGGAATAAAGTAAGAAAACCTGTGCTTTGCAGTAAAGACAGCTTAATAATAAAGGCATTTGTGTGCCCAAGCAAAGTAAAATAGCAAATTCATTCACTACTTCCCATGGACAGGCCGGTATTCAACCACCTCCATGAAAGCTGTGCTCCATCAGGCATATTGGTGGCTTGGGAAGACAAATGCCATCCCTCCAGATGTCCCCTCTCATTCTTCTCTCCCTAGCTTTTATCGTTAAGCACATCACATTTTGGTGTGTATATCCCCATGGTCAGTTGGGGTCAGCTGTCCTATCTGTGTCCCCTCCCAACCTCTTGTGTACCCTCAACCTTCTCGTTGGTGGGGTGGTGTAAGAAACAGGCTGTGTAAGCACTGCTCAGCAGTAGTTAAAACTTCCTTGTGTTCTCAACACTGTTTTCGTTACAATTCCAATACATGGCATCACAGGAGTTGCTATGAAGAATATTAACTCTATCCTATCCAAAAGCAGTACAAAGTCTGTATTTTCTCCATACACTGGGCTGGGAATGCATTGATTAGCTTAGCAGTTCTAGAATTTTACCACCGGGAGGTCAGTACATCCTAAACATTAAAGAGAAAGAGAAAATAAAACAAAAAATCCAGCAACTGTGTCGAGTAAAAGCCATGGAAGTATTAAGATGTTATCTTCACCAGTTATCTTTTATCATGCAGGTTAATTAGCTGCTTCCTTAGTTTCATTAGTACTTCCTATCAGTATTCAGAGAAAGGCTCCCAGAGGGATTGATCCAGAGCACTAATGTTCTGAATTGCTTTCAGAAGAGCTGCACTGTCTGTTCTCACCAGAGGGAGGACCTGGGAATGCCTTTGGCCTGCTATTTTAGATGCACAGAGCTGGGTGACTTTATTCCCCCTTTTTCAGAGGGTCTAAGTGACTGAAAATCACTTTAAGCATTTTCAAAATTGTATGTGTGTTTCCAGTACAGTATATTTGAATTTAGTCTGTATTACATTACATACGTCTGTAAACAATGGCTCTCCAGTCTCTTTGTGTAATTAATATATGACACACTTCATCACAGTACCTCAGAGTCCTGCAGTAGCACACCTAATTTATGCAATGATAAGGCTGCCAGTGGGCTAGGGCGCTGGAATAGAACCAAAAAGATATAAGTTCTCTTTCCATCTCTGTTGCTGGAGGATAGCAGAAGTGTTGCTCTCCTCCCGCTGCTCATTTGGCTTTCTGGTCTGTGGAATTCAGATAAGAAGAGTGTATCCATAACCCTCATTGAAAAGTATTAATGGAAAATTGAGATAATAAATTTTGCTGTAAGGTTTAACATTGCATACTATTTGTGTAGGTGCTCTCTCATCAGTCAGAACTAGAATAACTTCTCAGCTCTGTGCCCTGTGTACATGCTCTGGCTGCATCCTGACTCTCAGGGATACACACTGTCCTCCTCCTTGTCAAAAATTCAGGGAACTGTGGCTGCAAGAGGATCAGAGCCAGGTCACCAGGCTGAGCAGTCAAGGTATGAGGACTGTGAAGAGTCCTACAGAATGGCCCTGATACTGACATTGACTGCAGTGAGCATGCATGCTAACTGCAAGCACATCCACACATCCACACTGAGCGTACACACATATTAACACTCTGCTTTTCTTAGTAGTTGGGTCCAGAGATCAAGACCCCTGCATTTTCACCACTGCCTTTACTAAAGGATCTAGAGAAGGGATGCAATTATACTTGTCTTTTTTTCCTTGATGGCTGTAAGTGGCACTTTGTTACTGTTGTAGTATACCTGTGGCACAGAGAATGTGTTTGGCAAATATCTGATGTACTATCTTTAGGGTGGCAGCATTTGAAGTCAGCTTAAAGTCTTGCAGACATAAATGATACAGCTATAGCACAGCTGCTGTGAGCAGCCCTTTGCCTGTCGGACTACACAAAAAAAATGCCAGCATCCCCTGTGCTGTAGAAAACAGCTGTCCTTTTGGTAAGGATCACATGCTAGGAGAAGTTCTCATAACTTCTGGGGCCTGAGTTGTGCAGATTGTGGACTCTGAAGAGCAGTGCATTTGAGAGGGCACAAACATTTTGGATGCTGAAAAATAATGTGTCTGTGCTGAAGGTAAATGTAATTTCATATTTTAACTGCCCTTGGTCCTCACAGGACCAAGTTATCTTTTAATCATAGGGCTTTTTTTTTGTCGTACCAACCTGGGATACTTCCCATGTGTTCTTTTGCTCTAATCTCTAAGGTAAGACAGGCAATAAGCAAATCTGAACTAATGGCAGATTTCATATGCAGTGTCTCACCAGAGCTAGACATGGAAGCTTTCCAGTACTCTGTGAGATATTTAATAGACTGAGAAATCTCCAAGAACTTAAAGAATGAGTCTATGAAAAAAAATAAATTATTTCTCAATGTTTTTTTAAAAAGTTTCCAAGCTGTGGTAACTGGATTCTACCTCTGTTTGAGATCCATTGTATCTCTAGATAGGAGAATAAGAAAATTTTAAATCCTCAACATACTTCTTTTAAAATGCAGAATAATCCTTTGTTTATTTTCCTTCAAAATGCAGAATAATCTTTGTTCGATCATACAGAATACTTGATATTTAGCCCGATAAGTTGTAGATTTTATCTGTACCTGTTAACTCACATATCTCACGTAAGGTTGACAACTTCTAAATACAGTTGGGAGCATAATGGCATTTTTACTTGGTGCTTAGGTGGAAAAAGTTGAAGAAATATTATTTAGATTCAATTTGGAGGGCTCAGGAATATAGAAACAACAGACAGGTGTTTTTGGACAACTCCAAATATTTCATTTATTCTAAAATAAAACATTTTAATTCATTTTTTCATCATCATCATTGCTTCTTAATAAGCTTTTTGTGCTTCCTTTCTTATAAGGTAGGTCTTTCTAATGGAAAAAAGACATTTTAAAACCAGAAGTAAAAATGTCAAAGGAGACCACTCTGGCTCTCCCTAGACAAATATTTCATACGAAGAGAACTGGGGAAATTGCCTTTTAGTCTTCAAATTCTTTTAGTTGATCTTGGAACAAATTTTGGTCTGTTTCCTTGCCTCCAGAGCTCCATTTCTTCTACCACATCTACTGCTCACCGCAAAAAAAAAAAAAAAAAAAAAAAAAAAGGGGAGGGGAAGTGTTAGTGCCTAACTATTCAAAATAAACCCATCCAAATTCATGCCAGGAAAACCTTCTTGCCTTAGCACTATCTTCTGAAAATCTTCTCATACAGGTACTACGTGCTATAATGATGCAGATTCTCTACAGCAGTTGTTAAAATTGCTTCATCTTGGTCTAGAGTCCAGGCAACCTTTGAGCAAAGCTGCAGCACTCGTGCATGCACAAGGAACCTGCCCCATGGGGTGACCCAAGGGATATAACCATCTTCTCTGAAACTCCTGAAGTGTTTGTGTGGGAGCAGGCAGCTGCTGCCTTGAGCACAGGGTACACAAAGCAGCTTAACCAGAGCTTTGCATCATGACTCAGAGCACCAGCTAGTCTGATCCAATACCTATCTACCCACTGAAGTCAATGACTTTGAATTAAATGTGGTGAAGAGAAGCACAGTAACACAATAACATGCTCCAAAAGAAGCTGGCCTTGGACTAAAGGCAACAGTGAATGTTTTGCCTAAGGAATACAGCAGCACTTTTGGGAAGATCCATTCCACAGGAAAATTCTAGGGTGACTTACCCAGCCCACTAGGATCACTGTCTGTCTGAAATAAGACAGAATGCAGCCCATACAGCTATGTCTATTATGGCTGAAACAAAGAAATTTGCTGTCACTACATACTGCATCATAAATATTTCTTCAATTCTGATCTTTCAGGTGCAGATCCTAAAATTGCATGACATCTTGAGCTACTTCTTGTGGGAAATAGGAGGTGTCAGATAGACTTGCCGTATTCATGCTCTCTCATTTGAGGAGGTTGCTCCACGTGTGCGGAAGGGAGGAACTGGATAGGAAAGATGGTGTTTTCTAGAATACTTGCTACTTTCTTGAACCCTTATTAAGACTGTGCAAGTGGTGCATCTTCTTCACTCTTTCCCCAAGATGTGGGTTTTATGCTTCGCTTGCAAAGCACTGAAGAAAGCCCTAGAGAATCAAAAAAGCAGACATGCAGTTCTACTGAAAGAACTGGGAAACAATAATCCTTTTTCTCGAGTCTGATTATCGTCATTTTACTCACCTAATGAAATGAGAAAACATGTTTTCAAGTGGAATTATTTGGAATCAGACTAGATGTGGGATATATATCATTCATCTGAGATGTAGAAACTTCTGGACTTATTTAGGAAAACATTGCTTTAAAGGGAGTTCCTCAGGAGAAAGCAATTAAATGTCATTTAGGAAAAAAATGCATATTGCAGCATAAATGATGAAATACGATTGCAAAATGTATATCTTTCTCTCCTAGATTTATTTTTTCTGGTTGGACCTTCTCCACAGACCTGGATGTGTCCTGAACAGCAATAGCTAATCTTACTGAAATGTGGGAAAGTTTTTGGTGGTTTTGGGTGTGGGAAAATACCTGCCAAAAGGACAACTTCTTGTTGCTCAGATCAGACTTACAAAGTTCTGATCTGACTCAAATTCCCAAGGGTAAAAAACAAGTGCATTGGGAGCCCATAAAAATCAATGCCAGTCTTTCTTTTTATTTCTCTGACCTTTAAAAATGACTCTGAGGTTGAAATCCTGCCCTCACAAACTACAGTGGTTCTTGGATGACATCCACATAAAGTGTTTACTACCTTCAGACCATTTCTTCAAAAAGTGGGGAGCTTCCCTGTGCTTGCTACATACTAACCCCACTGGCAAAGTGGAACCAGAACTTGGACAACTTTACATTAATTCAAATGTATTTATTGATGAAAGTACTTTGAGCAGTCCTTGTGAATATCTTCATCTTTTCTATCAAAATCATGCAGACACTGATGGGTTTTTCCCCGTGCTTGATTCCACCTAAGCAATTTCTGCCTTCTTCCTCCATGGGGCTCTGTGCAGGTACAGCAATCCCCATGGCTCTCTGCTCCTCAAAGGTCAGGGCTCCTGACTGTGGGTTGGAAAGGTATTGTGATGATTTGAAAGATTTAGTGACCTGCTTTTTCTCCCCTAGGGGTGGGGGTGAAAACCTGGATACTTTTCATAATATCCAGTTATCATATAGAAAACCCCAAGAGACTGAAGACTGCATTTTCCCCTTAGATTTAAGTAAAGTACTGTCTACCCAGAAACAACTAAAGAGGCAAACATAAAAAAAAAAAATCTGTCTGTACACTTCTATTAGGTTGATTCCCTATGACTTTCGTGGCTACTACAGAGAATGGTATTTGTCTGGTTTCAATATTGAAGCTTTGAAAATGTATTAAGGTACTAAATATGAAAGAAGAAATGTGTCAGCCTCAGCCCTCCATTCACTTGATCACCACTAGCTGGGACAGCAGTTCATAAGCTTCAAGTGGTTGTGGTTAAAAACGCTTTTATGTCTATCTAAAGTTACCACCAATAATGCAGGCCCTCTACCAGCACTGTAGCAGGGTACAAGTTCTTGGAAGCTGTAATAATAGGATTATTTATCTTCCTGCATGTATGATCATTTTAACCTTAATTGTAGCTGTTCATTTATTAAAATAAATAGCTCAGGAATATAACAAGTTTTAAATTCCAGCTGTTCAAACAGTCTTTTTATTTTCTTTGTGCACACAGTTTGGTGGGCAACTTATTGTATCCATTTTCTTCCTTTTTTTTTTTTTTAAACTAAGAAATGTGCAATATATTTTCCAGATATACTTGGGAACTATGTATGGAATCACCACTGGTTCAACACAAGGCCATAACAAAAACTTTGCTCTTTTTTCAATAGCATAAGTGACCTATGATATTCATTGATTTCTGATTAAGATGGTTTACAAAGTCTGCTTGAGATTGCTGCTGTGCAGCTTAATATTCCACCCGTCCCTTCACTTTTCCCTTTGTGAACTACCTGCTTGCTCCTTTTTCCTGATCTTCACTTAAATGCTTATTAGCATCCATTATGCCTTCTTCCAAAAGGATACTATTATTTGTCCTTGAGATATACACCACGCTCCATTTAATAGCCTTCTTTGGCATGAGAAGCTCTACTTCCTCCATCAGAAAGTTTACAGGGCATATACAGGTGTAGATTCAAGGCCAGTTTTCCCCATGCTCCTCCAGTGAAGCCAAAGAAGGGCTTGCTCATTTCCATCTTTTAAAAGAAGAGGTAAGAAGGCAGAGAGGATCTGGCCTTGAACTGTCCTCCCACACTCTGTCAGTCCTGAGGAGATGCAGGGAAGGGGAGGCAACTTGTAGCAGCAGAGAGAATCAACAGTGTTGGCTGGCATCCAGGCATGATTCAGAGCAGAAGTTACAAAAATGTGCTTAGGAGCTGGTTATGCTTTTAAACCTTTTATATGCATTATTAAGTCAGAATGGAAGGGCAATAGAATCCCTGAATCCGAATGGGGTCTTCAAAAGGGAATTCTCTTTCTTTTGTACTTTTGTATTCTTGTTATCACACCATCTCACACATCAAACCAAGCTGGTGACTTTCTTGCATTCTGTAATGCGAAACATAATGAATCATAGTCCCACTCCTAGGAAGATAAAAGATAAAGGAAACAATATTTTGCATCTACTAGGGAAATAGGACACACAAATATGAATGCCTTGATTTTCATTAGCATTTAAAGTTGGCAATGTATTTGTCTGGTCTTAAAGTGGATAGAGATCACTTTAAAACCCCACTTTAGTACTGGAATACTGTAAAACGTCCTTGTAAATCAAACAAAGGACAGGGTCTTCTGACCATTTATCTTCCGACCACAGACACCATAAAATTCTAATGTGGTCAAGAAAGCTTGCAGCTTTCCTGCATGTCAACAGGTTTAAATAATCAGGAAGAGTGCATGTAAGGTCTGCTTCAGCTAGCTTATACGTGTGTATGCCAGTTGCCTAATTCTGGCATATAAATGCTTCCCATATCCTAAAAATGGCAAAACCTATATAATTCACCTCAAAGCACCCTGAAATTCTGAATCCAGTTTGTGAAAGGAGCCAACGAGTTCTGCTTCAGAACTTATTTCCTTTCAAAAGCAAAAAGAAAATCTTTGTGAAGGAGTGGTTGTTCACAGGACTACTATGCCTTGATTTTCTCTGCATAATGTTCTCCTTCACACAGACTAATTGTCAGCACATTCTGAGTGTGTCATCCAGCTTCCAGCATACTGTAAGATGCTCATAGAGGAAAACATACTATTACTATGAAAGATAATGTCCTGTCCCACAGGAGACACTTGGCAGAAGGAAGGAAATAAAGTCAGTTTGAAAGTATAGCTGAACATTTGCAGACTCTGTTACAGAGCCTGAAAAACAGGAGAAATCCCAGAATGTTTCAGTTATATTCGCTCTCCTATATTACGCGCCCCATGGTCTAGGCAGGTCTGTTTCATAGTTCACAAAAAGTAATAGTGGGAGAGAATAGATTAAAGTCAAAGAACAAAAAGAGGCAAAGAGAATAGAAGCAGATTTCCTAGCTTTTAATGAGAAATGTCTAATATGGATTGTAAAATCTGACCTGTCTTCAGAAATGTTTGCTTGAAGTTCCAAATCCTAATAATGCTTCAGGAAAAGTATTTTAAGCCTTCTATTTAAAGGCAAGTGTGTGTACACATGCATGCATGTGTGTGTTGTTATAGGGTCTGCATTTTAATCCTTCACTTTGGAACAGAAGCTCTTTTTTCTGCTTATGAAGAACTACTTGTAAGGAAATGATACTGAATTTGTAAGCAACGTACTGAAATGCTTAGAATCTATAAGAGAAGCTAAAATGTCCAGATACCAAGATAGGCAGAGGGCTTGTCTGGAAAAAATTTGGAAAGTTGCTCTGAATAATGTCTAACAAAAGATCCCCTTTCCACTTGGACAGTAAATAAACTAGAAGGAAAATAACTACTGTCCACAGGTATGACAAAAATAGCTGATTTCTGTGACAACCATGAACAGATGCATGAGGAAACCTTTCTAGGGTTTGCAAAACATTGCTTTGGGGCATCAGAAAGCTTTGTAGACCAGGCTGACTGCTGATGTTCTACTGAATACCACACACATGGGAACCACCAGGGAAGTCAGAGATAAAGTGATTTTGTCTGAATCCCTTCCCCTCACTGCTTTGCACACATCAGCACACACCCAGTCCCATGCAGAACTTTCCAAATTGAAATCACACATTGTGCTTTCCCTGAAATCTGCAAGCCATCTGCCACAACTCTGGTGTTGAGCCATTTCTTTGTGAATTGGTGCTTATCAGTTTCGCTTGTTATTATTTGTACTTTGAGGTAGGTGATGAGGGAGTTGAAGACCACCAACACTGTCTTCATTTGACCAGATGCATCCAGAATTATTTTCTATAAATAATGGATGAAGTTTCTGAAAACTGTGTTCCTATTTATACTTCTGGTGAATTTTTCATTAGTTCTGGCTTGTATGTTTATGATTTTTAATGTGTCAATAAAGAAGAATAGCCAAGTATTGTATTATGACAGAAATGCTAATAACTTCAAAGGAAATAATCTGTTTTATAAAAAATGGTGAAGGCAGAGTTTATGATTCACTATAAATATATGCTAGTGTTTGAGAGCCAATGTTTTTAGCAAGTGTCATGAAGTATGTGAAGTACTAGTAAGCAGTATTTGTTTCCCCCTGTGAATAGCTGAGATGGGCATCATTGATACATGGGAGGCAAAAGAACAGTTTTGTTTTGCTTTCTTTTGGTTTGGTTTTGAAGGAAATCCTCCTGAAGAAGTGGCCTTTTTGTTGCTTTGACCTGCATGAGCTTAGGATTTGGTTTGCTATCCCATAAAGAATTCCATAGCCAGGAATTCTAATCCCCAAAATACTCCCCTGAAACACTGTCTAAAAGTTCAAAACATGTTTTTTTTTTTTTTTTTTTTTTTTTTACATATTGCCTCAGTGGAGCACAGCTACTCTGTGGGTTGTGGACAGAAATGTGATCTGATGCACACTTTCTTGAGCATGCATATGAATATATATGCATCTATACTACTTTTTTTTAACAGTACTGAACATAGTAGAAAAATAAATATGTTATTCTCTCACAAAATGGAAAAGGTCTCAATAATTTGATAACCTGGATTATTAGTTTGACAGAAGTGTCTCTTGCTTCCTTTTGCAGGTTGCAGGTTTATGTATATGTGTAAAAATAAGATGAAAAATCAAAGAATCACAAAATAATTTGGGGTTAAAAGGGACCTGTGGAGCAGGACTGCTTTTAAAGTTTTTTCTTTTTGCTCATAGCCTCATCTAGTCCAATTTTAAATACCTCCAAAGAAAGAGAACCCACAACCTCCTTGGGCATGAAATATAATTTCTTCATATACTTCCATATTTGAAATGGGAATCTCCATGGCCAGCTTAGTGTTTTTGTAGTGATTCTAACCTTTCATATCCATTATAGGAAAAGCATAGTTCAGCTCCTTGTATCATTAATTTAGGTTTTCTTTTTTCAGATGACTTTAGAGCAAGCAAACATGTCAGGTATACCAGTTTTTATTAAACATAGCACACAGATAGGAAGGCAACAGACACAACCTGTAATCTTAAGTACCAATAGTCAGATAGACGAGAAAAGTCTTCCAAAAGCTTGTGGAATTTTTAAAGGAAATCATAATTTGATTTTCACAAAAGAAAAATTGAAGGTGTTCAGTCCATTTGGGACACACTTGCCAGAAATATTTTAGTAAATGAATTTATTTTGTAAAGAAAAGAAAATTATTCACAGGAAATTAATTTAGAAGTTTTATCCAGAAACCTGAACCTGAGTTTTAGGTTTATCCCATGACCATAACTCTCTGTCCAAAGAAATAAAATGTTGTATGCTTGCACCAGACAGCAGAGCAAACAACTGACAAACCAAGGCTCAGTAAGTAATGGGTAAGTTCAAGAAGATGGCATCCTTCCTGCAAATACCTTTTGAGCAGAAAAAACAGCAGTGTATGCCAGGCTCAATACATGTAACAGTTTTTCATACACTGCGTACATTGGTGCAATGTGCAGAACATGTTATTTTAGAAATTTACAAAACCAGGTTGGCTGCTTGATAAAAGGATAATCTAGTTTCTCAGCGTTTCATAGCCTTTGTCATTTGCAGCACTTCTAACAACAATCTCTAGGAAAATTACCTCTATATACACAAAATCTGCAGTGATCTTGACCCAAATGGAGGCAATTCCTTCAACAGTGTCCAGAAAATAAGTGAGTTTTACCCAATGACCAATCTCAAATGCAGGCTGCTCTGCTGTACCAAACCACCGTTGTTCACTTTATTCCAAATGGTTTACAGGGGAAAAAAATTGCTTGTGAGTGTTTGGCAGCACTTTAAAATCACTAAGGTCAATTCTTTTAAAATATATGTCTACCCATAAAGCCAGAAGCTTTGGGATCGTGAATGAAGTTTATGGATGTCTGAGACACAAGAGGAGAGTGTAATTGATACTTTGTTTCCCCATCCCATCTGAAATGTTGGTTTTGCTTCTCCAAAGTATGGTATCATTTAAGGAAGAAAGGAAGCACCTTGGTTGAACTCAATGCTCTCAGGGGCCTTTTCCAACCTTAATGGTTCTCTGACCTCTCCTGCTGTGGAGAGTGCCACTCCATCAAATAGTCCCGGAAGTGGGTATAAAGTATTGGATTTTTAACTTGTTAGATATCTAGGAGTAAATGCTCCTTTTTCTCCTTGGATAAGTGTTTTTCTTTCTTGGGAAGATAAAAGAGAAGAATTTTCTGACAGATTGCTTTTTAGTTGGTTCTGAATTGAGATCTTAAAAGATTGCAAATACTGGGTAGAGTATAGACAGGGGACTGATAAAGTTACATTAACACAAAGTTCTGGACTGTATCATGCAGTGTCACCACCTGGACTTGGCTCTGCTTTCTTTCCAGATGGAGCTGACAGTACATGTAGAACTCATCACCCAGTAAAGAGTAAAGTAAAGATTTTGGCAATGAGAAAGTATACAATGGATGGAATTACCCACGCTGGCATCCACCCAGCACATTGAAGCTACGAAATCCGTGGTAGCGTGATGTAGCTTGTTTTATCTAGATGATATAGAATGACACAGAATGTGTTATCTAGATGTGATACAGATGATACAGTATGGGAGCATGGGAGAGTTTGGAGCTTTCTGTCTTATCCCTAAAGATGCATGTAAATTTGAAAAAAATAGTGATATTTAAATAATGCCGAAGCCTCGCTGTTGTTTCCTCTTTCACAAGTGGACAGATGTACTAAAACCTGCAAGAGGAGCAATCAAAATCAGATAAATTTCCACAGGTGTTTTGCCAGAGGCTGGTGTGCCTCAACTCCATCTGTTTCTCTAATCTGAAACGACAATGTCCTCCTTAATAATCTGAAATAAAAAACAGAGTGGCAGGCAGGAGAAAAGTAACATGGGCCACATTTAGATGCTGACCTTAAATCTGTGAACTACTCTCTTAATGAGGACCTCATAATTAACAAATGTTTCATGGACAGCATTTCTATGAATTTTCATTCTTTATCCTGTAAAATTCCCCACAATAACCTCAGCTCTGCCCATACTATCTTTGATATTTCCCCTTGGGAAGAGGTTGCTGCAGTTAAATTGTATTTCTAAGGACAGAGTTCTGCCTGAATTCCCTCTGACTCTCTCTTCTACCCAGCAGTGTTTGATACCAGTTGAAGGAACTTCATTACCTACCTCTCTTTGAAATCAGTTCACAAAACTCAAGTGATTGAGCTGGGCAGACAGACTCATAGACTACACTTTTATGTTAGGCTCATTTCCTTGCAAAACTCCCACATTTTGTCAATTTCTGGGCTGAAGGCATGACTTGGCATCAGTGTATGTATAAAAAGTGGTCTTATTTACAGTGATCTCAAAAGTTATAATGCTGACCTCATAAATATCCTTTCACACTGTCATGACTCTCCTCTTTTAATATGAAATTTCCCTGCCTGTGAAATTAGAACAATATAGAGGAGCAGCAGCTCAAGATTGTGACAGCAAAGATATTATGGATTTTCTTACTGGTGAGGCATGTATGGGCAAATTAATTCTTTAAGAATGTCCAGTAAACATTTAGTATGTGGTGATATAATTTAGACAGGAAGAACTTCGAGGCTTTTTCATCAATATAATTTTACCACTCTAGAAAAATCTAGTCTGATACTCTAGACTAGAAAAATGAGTGTCCTTACACACCTTGAGTTTGGGTGCCCTGTGTCCAAACTACAAAGCTTGGAGTCTGTTGGAAGCCTCATGCAGCTTCCACTTTTTCCTCATGCCAAAAAATTTAGGTAAATTCAGAAAAACTTCGGGTCTCCAAAAGTGAAGATCTTCAAATTTCATGTTTACATGTCTTGTTTTGAATCCTACTGCTATATCCTGTAAAACATACTTGGACTGATGTTAATTCCTTATTGGCTTGTAAAACTTCATCATCTCTCCCAAATCGACATGGGCACTGTTTACTAAGGTACTAGTTTCCCAAAAGATGCCAGACACCTATAGGGAAAATTTAGTCTAGGAATCAATGTTTGTCAGCTTTTTCTGAAGTTTTGGATTGAAAGATGATGGCAAAGATGCTGTTAGCCCCGAAATCACAGCACTGTAACTGCAAATTAAGAAACCAGTGGCAAGTGGTTTTCAAGCACCACCTCCATTCACGCTGCCCGCTGGTATGTACTGAAACAGTCTCTTTTGTAATGAGGGGATCGCCATAAATTTGATTACCTAAGGACTGCTAGTGTTCTTCTAATGGTTTGTATGTGTAACGGAGGGCAAGGTTCAAGCTAGCACAAGCTTCCCTAATAATTGGTAGGGATTTTGACGACTGATAAATCCAGGCCAGCTAACATCATATACCTTCCCTGGGTTTAACTAACAAGTGCAAGCTTTCAGGGCACTAAAACACTCATGTGACAACTGCCAAATTCACTAGTGCTGGTGGATGCATTGGAAAACAGGAAATTCCTTGGTCAAGGAGGTGAGATACAGCTCCCAGAAGGGGCACTAAAGGATCAGTCAGCAGAACAGGATGTATCAGCCTGACAGCTTACATAGCCCGTGGGTTGGTTCTAAACAGCAAATGCGATCAAAAGCAGGCAGAAGTTTAAATTAGTTAGTGGGGTAAAGGGGATTGCTGTTGGTGATCAGTTGTACAGTGGCGGGTAGTTTGGGATTTATCAACCAATTTGCTAACTTGTTAAATTTTCACCTGTTGCCTTCTTTTGGGCTACACTGTCAACCTTTGAA
This sequence comes from Corapipo altera, assembly GCF_003945725.1. NCBI lineage: Eukaryota > Metazoa > Chordata > Aves > Passeriformes > Pipridae > Corapipo > Corapipo altera. Next base: position 580,140 of record NW_020884910.1, on the reverse strand, counting down.
AATGGTCCTTGCTGCAGTTTCAAGGAAGCTGCAGGAAGCAGAACATAGGCTGAACATATTAGCAGTAGAGGGATGTGAAAAAGTGTGGGTTCTTTTGCCAAACTTCAGCTTTTCTGTGGTGAATTTGACTAATTTTTCTGTTCTGACCTTTAGCACTGTTCTTTAAGGGCTTTTGTATTTCATATGTTTGAGTTGCTGAACACTCAGACAGTCACAGCAAAGACCTAATGGCTTATTCATCATGGATACCAGGTTTTCAAGACACAACTTGTTTTTTAGCAAACAGCACCTTTCTTAGCTGCAACTGTGCATCTCTTGGGCCTGTTGTACAGAGGAAGCAAATATTCTCATGAAATGAATGTTCCATTCTTTTCCATGTGGATAGAAACGGTGAATAGACTTATTAAACTTCTAATTCTCCCAGTCTTCTTTATAGCATGATTCTCATTAAAATGTCATGAAAGTTCTACCAAAAATAATAATGGTAATTTTTATTCCTTTTAACACCTTTCTTCCCATAGTCCTTCAGAGACTGACAAACTAGATGTAACAAGTAACCACAACTGAAATGCAGCCAATTCTGAGGTGAAACAGAGCAGCTATAAAATGGCAAACAATAACATTTCAAAACAGGTTAGGAGAGGACAAAAGTAGTAATAGTATACGCAAGCGAAAATTCAGAGGGAATGTAAGAATACACAGCAGGAATTTGGTCAGTACATACTGTATTTAAAGCTCATACTAAAAATAAGAATTGCAGAGTAGAGTTAGCAGCTGAATATTCTTTTGATTCTGCATTCAGCTTGTTGCCAAGCACTTACAGTGTGTGATAAAAAGCAATTGAAATGTTTGATCAAAATGTGAAACATTAGGATTTTGTTTAACACCATTTCTATTATTAGGAAATTATAATTATTTTTACCTGTGAGAGCTATTCTATGGAAAATAAGTAGCCACCCAGGAAAAGAAATAGGTGTGAGGAGTATCCACTGAGTTTAAGCCAAGGAGCGCTCTGTGTTGGTTGACACTTTTGCTCCTCATCACAGCTTGTCCACAGAAGGATATGACACTTATTGACACTAGGGCACACAGTATATTGATGGCTTTCTGTATTATCCCTCAGTATTCTGTAAGGAAAATGAAGTGTCCAACCACCCAGAGTTTAATTTGCAAGTAATATTGTAAGAGACCCTGGAGCTGAAGTGTATCTCAGTAAATTTTGCCTTGTCTGTATTCTCTTATACACACTCGGGATTTCCCTGCAGTACCTCTCAGGCAACATAAACAGCTCTCTATTCAGCCTGTGAAAGCTCCCATTTGCTCAACCGCCTGATGGAAGTGCATTGGTTTTAATTACTTTCATCAAGGTAATATTGGGGTTTGGAGAATGTAGACCCAACTGTGTCATTAGTCTTTTCCTGGCAATTTTTCCTTATTCACTTTTTGCATTTTTGAGGGAATGCTTAGTGGGCCCTGGTGCAGAGGCCCACAGAGCCAGCCACTGCACAAATGTCTAGCTCACAAGCCCTGTTGTTCAGTTGGTCTGTTCCAGTGGATACAGTAAACTTTCCACACTGGTGAAGAAAGCTGGTAATGGCAGCTAAAGGATGCAAAAATGAAATGAAGCAGAATCTTGACTTCAGGTTGAGAAGACACACCAGGGTGGTGCATCTATCTCAGCCTAGGTCTGGTTCAGCAGTAGAAGCAGACCTGTACCCCAAGTATTTTTCCCTAAGCTGCTCAGGGCATTAAACCCAAGTGAAGGCACAGCCCCAGGGAGAGCTGCTTCCTAGCAACATTGGGTCCCCACCTTCCTCTTTTTTTGGGGGGATCCCAGTAGGCATCATATTACTGGGAGAATATCACCAATTCTTACAGTTAATTTCTCTCCATCTCCTGTTTCCTGGGCTGACATTGTCTTTGGAAGCTGGAGGAAACACCTTAAGAGCTTCTCAGGGAGAAAGGGTGAAGAGGGGAACTGCTCTACTGCTGATGCACGGTTGAATTTTGCCACATCAAGACTGCAGACAGGAAAGGGATTTTTGGCTTTGTTCCTGTCCTCCATCATTAGAACAACAAAATTGGATTTTTGTGTATGTTGTTAGGAAGTCTGGAACTAACTTTCAACAGCAAGTAAAGTTTTATGTCTTTTAAAGTCCCTGATACTGTTTAGCTCTCATGAAAAAGCTGGCTTAGTGCAGAGCCTGAAATTCAGTTAAAATTGTTTTGCTGTTAGTCCAGCTAAAATGTGATGAAGCACTCTGACACATATTAGACCTTACTGATAGCCATTATAACCTCCAAATCCAGATGTTTCCGGCCAAATTGTTTAGCAGATGAACATGCATTTCACAGGAAAAGCATGTTGCTAAGTCTGAGTAGTAGGTGTGATGGAAAATATGCTGTGTTGGCGTCCAGCTAACACAAAGGCCAACTTCATTCTCTTTGCTGCGTTGACATTCTTCAGCTTCTTTTCGACATTTTTTCTGTTTGTTCAGACAACCTGAATCTTGAGATGATGGAAGGATGCCTGCAGCCTCCTGGGTAAACTGGTGCTGTTCGCAGTTCAGCCAAATGCTGTAGCTTAAGACTCTACCAGAAATCCAAAGAACTCAAATGTCCGTACACTCCAGCCCAAGCAGACAATGTGTAAATGTTTAGTCTGAGACATTTTATTCTCTTGTTTCTCTTCTATTTGAGAATGAACATCTAACCTGTCCTGGATTTTTAATATTTTTTTCTGCAATGGTTGAAAAATATAGTGAAGTCAGTTTGCTGAACCTGCATCCTCCAAGTCTCAGTGAAAGAATAAAAAATTAAAAATTCTCTAGGTTGAGGGGGTGGGAAGTTATTGCTATGGACCCTCCTGTGAAATTCATGATTTATGTAAAAAAAAAAAAAAGAAAATGCCCTCAGGCAAAATATTTTCAGAAAGAGATTTTTTTTAAAATTGTTGAAAATTTTATTCAATACGGATGAGAGAAAACATTCTTCCATGAAATGCTGGAGAGGTTTCAATGTATTGGACAGCTGGGAAACATTATAGATCAAATTAAAACCTTCTGAATTGAATTTTTCATGGTGATTGGTGATTATTACTTATTACAGTACATGTTAAATTGCCTTTGCTTGCTCTTGATGAGTTAGCTTACATATTCACTCTTGAGTAGCTGAAAGATTTGAGTAGTGGAATTAATTCTGCTTCGAAAGAAGCTCCCAGACTTCAGCATAAGATATATCTTTCTGGTCAAATATTTCCTGCCTTTCCTGGCTGGAAGTTTTTCTTACAATGAGATGGCTTACAATGGAAGATCTCACTGTTATTTCTTGCAGAGATGTGTGGGTGCTATTTTTTAGTTTTACTAGGTGACATAATGATGTCTATCTTAAAATAAATGCTTTTTGAGAACTTCATTTTCACAGACATTTCATTTCAGATGAAATCCAGCTGAATCACTGGGCCAGCAGCCACCCCAAATAATTGAGGCCATTAATTTCAGAAGAATGACATCAATGTTCAGTTTGCCCAGGAAGCAAAAAACTCAAGATTAGTTACCTAAGTTAGGATGTTGAGTTGCTATTTAGGTTATTCAATTCACTTAAGGTAATTTAATTATGGAGTAACCACATACCAGGGATCCAGTGAACAAACTCTCATTTATACATAGAAACATCAGTTCATTCTCGTATTTTATGGTTGTGGTGATCTGTGGTACCAAAGCTTAAGAGCCTTCTGACTTATTTGAAGGTATATATTGTCAAGAGATCAAGGAAGAGGAGCAAATTCCTCGTTTAGTAGATTGCTGTGCTATAGGTGCTAGTGAAAAGAAAGGATTTTCAGCAGCATATATTGTTATGATGTTCACCAAGTCATTTATTCAGTAGTGATTTTGGGACTAGAGACCTGCAATTTGAATCACTGATAGCCTTTCTCCTGCTCTTTATCCCTCCAAGTTCATTTTGCTCATTTGTGAGGTAAGATTTAACAAATTTTTTTTAACAAATTAACAAATATTTCAGCAGCAACAGTTAAGTCTGTATTTAATAAGTTGGGCAGAACTGCAATGACTTGTAACAAAGAAGTCTTAGAACCAACATGAAAATATTTTAAAGCTTCAACCAAGGCAGGAATAAGAACATGAACTTTTTACCTTTATGTTTATCAGTAAGAAAGTTCTTCCTTGTTGCTCAGAACCTTTAACCCTCCAAACCTTACTACTCTTGTCTTTGTACAAAGCTATCTCCATTACTTGCATTAGCAGAAACACAGGGGTGGCTTTGTGACACAGGGCTGTTTTTCAGTCAGGGTAGGAAAATTCACAGGCAAAATACTGCTCTGTTGAGTTGAAAGAGAAAGCCATTTAACTCTGTTGCCATGTCACGTAATGGAGGAGCCTTTCTTGTTACCCTCACTAAGTAAATCCATTGTGCTTGCTTCTACTGTCAAGATGGATTACGTTGCTTAATTGTACTTATTTAGGTATTGACCCAAAGGTCTATTAAAAACAGCATGTTCTCCATGTAGCCTTCAAGAGAAGGAAAACTTAAAAAAAAAATGTAAAATTTGTTAAAATTTTAAAAAATGAGAATTTTCTCTTTTTTATTCCCCCCCCCAAACTTGAGCAAATATTGCAAGATAGGTGTTGTGAATTTGCATTCAAAATTTTAACTTGATGCTTAATACAAAAGCCATAAAGATAGTTCTCTGCCTTTTCTACCTGACATATGGACAAACTCAGTATAAAATAATACTTTGTTTTTCCTACCTTTATAGTCATGTAATAGCTTCAAAAATTGAATTTCCCCCCTTGCTCCCTTAGTTGTAATGGTTTTCCTCATGATCTGAGAGTTAGGCTATATGGCTGTGCATCTGGAAACTTTTTATACTTATCTCCAAGATCTTAGTACAAATGTTACTAACAGGCGACCAACCAAGGAAATTATGATGCTTGGATTGTGTCTTTGAAAAGGATGTTTTGAGTGATGTGTGGTTATAATTTTCCGGATTGCATTCACATGTCAGAACTGGCAATTGCTTCCTGAAACAGCAGGTGTTCAGTCTGACAGACAAGATGGTAATAATAACCAGCAGAAAAATTTACAACAAATTCTATATAGCACAATATCTGTGTTTGACTACATGCAGAGTCATTAGGCAGTGGAAGTTTTATTAAATCTACAAACTGATAATAGCAGAGACTGAATTCAGCTACTGAGTTTGAGGAAAGTCAGTGAGCGATATGCTCCTTTATTCCTTATTAAGATGACAAAGGCTTTTCCAGTGCAATCCCCATATATTTACTCCACATTTCTTCCGTGTGAGCACCCCTGTAAACATCCCTGAGACACTTACCTGTCATAGCTCCTTGAGTTGTCTCACTGCAAACTGAAGCAAACAGAATTATCAGTAACATATGAACGATGCCCCCGACAAGTTCTGAGGCATAGACATGGGTGCTGGAGGAAAATTTACAGTTTGATATATTCTTAACCAGAGTAAGGCTACATCGATGTTTTTAAAACCTTTTGTATTGCAGCTCACATAGAAATGTCATGGGATAGTTTAGAAAGAATAAACACAGCATTTCAATACAAACTTGTCAGAACAACCATAAAAGAACCGTTTAAAAAAAAAATCAGGGGAAAAAAAAAGAAAGAAAGAGTCTGGGTTTAGGATGTCTCTGTTTTTAGGCTATAGAAAAGACACGGAACTTATTCTGAACTGCTGGATGATCCTTCTGACAGACCTATGCTCCTATTCTGACACGGACATATTCTCTTAAAATATACATTGTTAAAATTTCTTCCAGGACAACATTAAGCTGAAAAGGCGGGTGATCCAAAGAAAATGTGCTTGCTATCCAAAATGCCTGTTGTTCCCTCATTTCAAATATTGACATTTGTCTGGGTGCTTCTCGTTGTTTAGGTTGTCCACAGACCAATTTAACTGAGGCCAGCCTGCCAAGAAATAAGATTTTTCTCAGTAGGAAACTTCATAATCATTACCACTGTTTAGTGCACACTTCTTGTCTCATTAATTTTCTTTTGCTGTAATCAATCAATTTAACTTACAAATTTATGAAGTTTGCTACCTGAAAGTCACCATACCATGCTGTTCTACCTTCACAGTAATGTTAAGTGTACCGGTTTTTTCTACATTTATTTTTAATTAATGTTTAGATGTAAATTAATAGGTCAGTGTTGTCCAAAGATCTGTTTACTGGTAAGTTATTTGAGGATTTTAATTAACTGCTATGAGCTTGGTGTCAAAGAAAGGCATTAAAAGAAACATGTCACACATGATTACAGACCTGCAGTCAGACAGAAAATAGTTTTCATTCTATAAAAGTGTTTCTAGAATGGCTGAAAGATCTCCAGAGAAGGCAAACTCTTGTGAAGACTTGGTAGCCTTGAGGTGTGCCTTCATCTGTCCTTATTGTGTTGTAACTTTTGCTTTATAATTCTTACAGTTATGTTGTCATTTCAAGGGACAATTTAATGGCACAGGACAATAGAGATAGCAAGTGAAAAACTGATTTGATTCTAGAAAATGGAATTCACAGCAAAAGAGATCAAACACTAGAACAAGGTGCCAAAGAAATATTAAAATCTTCATCCTTGGAAATATTCTAGATTTGACTGGATATGACCCTGAGCAACCTGCTCTAACTTCAAAGAAGGATTTGCTTTTAGCAGGAACTTGGACTAGATGACCTCCAGAGGTCCTTTCCAACCTAAATCATTCTCAGATTCTGAGAATATTCTGCTCTTTTGTCAATAGTTTGTGAAGCAAGTGCTAGCATACAAAGGCTTGTAAAATCTGAAATTTTAAAGGATAGCAATAAAATTGTAATAGTAAATTTTCTCCTCTGAATATCACAGTGGCATAAAATATTTCACTGAGTTATCGAAGACAGAATTCACCAGCATTTGTATCAGGGAGGCCTCTACCGTCTTGCCCTAGCTAATCGATCTAACTCCTTTTTCTTTTTGATGAAAATAAAGCATCAGCCTCCACCTTTCACTGAGTTTTTATGGCAGTTTGCCAATTAAAATGTCACAGATGAACATTCTAATGAATGGTTCATTCCACCTCCCAGCCCTGGAAGAATCTTCCCTCCTGCATGCAGAAGATGCTTTTCCTTGTCTCGCTTTAAATCTCCCAAATGACAGGGTTTCCACTACTGCATTTGCCAATCCAATTGTTAAACAACAAACAGAGCTCAATATCATTAAGTTTTCCTTAATATCAACCTCAGTTTTCTCATCTTATCTTTTCCTGTTAATTGTATCTCGCATATTATATTAACGTAGCACTCTCACTATATGTGTTTAAATATTTCTCACTCTTTTAGAAGCTTATATGTTATCACCTCCATTTTCCTCTGGATATTGCTCTTCCCAGCCATTTTTTGCTTCTCTGAAGTCTTGCCATGTTTTTGATCACTGGGCATGTGGAACTAAGCATCGCCTTCAAAGCCCACATGTATGGAAGCCAAGAAGAATTTAGGTTATTTTCCCCTTGCTCTGTGATGAGGTACCTCTGCAAAAACAGGACAGAAGTTCATTTAGCTTTCCTTTCCTGAATCTATATTACAGCACAGCTGTAAAAATTTATCATCCACTGTCCCCATCAGGGCTCTTTCAGGATTGCTGCCTCCCAGTGGAATAGCCCCACTGCGTAGGTGAACTCTGGGGTCTAACATATGATCCTTTAAGACAGGTTGTTAAAATCACTGGGTTCATATTTCTCATTGGAAAAAGAGAAACAGAGGATAAATGTAGTGAAATGCTCTATATGCATTGAAACCAGCCAAGCCATGAGATCTGGCTCTAGCCTAGCCTTCCTTTCAACATGTCTAAAATATTAATAGATGCTACCTAGATGCCATGCAGCTCTATGAAAGCACAGCCTATGTGGAGATTTTCATGCAGCTCTTAACTTACATCATGTGTTGTAAACAGGTCATCTGATGGACATGGGACCAAATAAGAAATAGTTCGAGCATGTAAATGAAGCAAACAAGTGGAGAAAGAGAGAAGAGAATCAAACTCAGTGTGGGGAGAAGGAGGAGGGAAATGCCAAGGAAATGGTAATTCCCCAATGTAAATATCCTATATAGCTCTCCCCTTCAGAGTTCACATGATAAACAGAGCTATCCAAATTCTCATTCCCTTTCCTCTTGCCAATCTCTACTCCATTTGACTCCAACCCAGAGGAGTCCTGCTGAGTGTGTGTCTCTGTGTGTGTGCACAGAAGGGCCACTTGTACCTGCTTATCTTTTGGGTATGTTCTTCATTCAACACTACCAGGAATATGTTTCTGTTTAGCTAGAAAAAGAACATGTTCTATTTCACATTGAACCTCCCTTGAGGGAAAAGCAAACAAATGTGTTTAAATTGCAGGAAGAAAAGGTTCACCAATTCAAAATAGTCTGATGGGTCTCTAAACTCAAAACAGAAGCGTGGGAGGCTTGCCCACCGGTATGAATATGTGACTCTCAATCACCAGAGAGGGAGGTCAGCATGCCAGCAGAGCTCTGCCTTCACTATGTCAGGAATAATCAAGGGCCTGGTGTTAACTGAGAATTCATCAGTCTGTAACAGTAGTCTACATTCACATTTCTACATTGTCTGCAGTGAGGCATGCAGGCAGTCTTGCCAACAGATAAATATTCAGCTCACTCCCTGGGGGATATTTCCAGCCAGTCTGACCTGTGAGACATTGAATGCAGGGCCCATCATCTAGGCCCCCTTCTATACCTGCTTCTGTTTATCATGAAACCTGACTGTAGAACCTATTAGATAAAACAGCCTCTGTCAAGCCTCTGAATAATAGCTGTGCTGCAGTAACAAGCCAGTCACATCTGTCAAAAGCTTGGGAAAAGTTGTACTCAGTTCAAAACAGTTCTTTTATTTCCAACTTTTTAACAGAGACCAGCTTCTAAATATGATATCTTTTTGCTAGTCTTTCTGGAAGTCAACCTTTCTGACTGTTTTTCTTTGGCATCTACTATTCCAGCAAAGAATGATCTTAATAATTTTATAGAGAGATGGTTGGATTTTTCATCACACAGTTATTAGAAAAGCAAAGCTTATGAATTGGTCAGTGTTTCCAATATATTACAGTTTGCATCTCCAAAGTCGAAACAATAATGATTTTATTTTTTTCATTTGAGCATACCTTAGGAACAACACAAATTTTCGCATTAGCCTGCCTGTAGGCTTTGTCCTGCCCTGTTTGCACTGGCTTCTCTTCTTGTTCTTTGTGCTCAGTGATAGCAAAATGGCTTCCTCTCAGTGGGAAAAAGGGTTATGAGGTTTTCTTTTTCCATCTGGCATCTGTTCACAAAATAAAACCCCACAAAATTGAGTGAATGATTTCATAGAGATGTACCAGAACTCTAAACTGGGCTACTGGACTTGCAAGAGAAAATGCACTGAGAAAGATTTTTGGAAAAACGTTTGCTGATGCTGCATCTCTCAGTTTGGGGGGGCAGGAACAGCACCATTATGTACCCTAAACTAACCTGATTTTCAGGAAAAACAGTTTCTGAAAAGGGGTTCCCTTTAAAAGTACATCAGAGTAAGGAATTCCATTCAAACATTTTTTTGGACAACCATTGTTTTTCTCTACCTCTTTTGTCTGTACCCATTAAATATTACCAATCCTTTTCTTCAGCTGTGTAATTTCCACGCATAAGAGATAAACATCAAGTGAAAAGTTGCTGCTATCTTAAAAGGATCCTAAAAAGATGCTTCCCTCTTTACATCTAATTTCTCTGTGATGCAGGCATAGGCCTAGTCATTGACATAGATATGAATTGACATATATTTTATTTGCGAAACAGTAATCTGAAAATGCTCATTAGATTTTTATAAAGGAGTTATTTTTATTTCCTTGAGCAAATTTTTTTACCAAAATGATAATTATATAGAGTTAAAAATCCTAGTAAAGCAGCGTTTTCCCATGGGATGTATGCTCTATTTTATTTTTTACTAATTTTTTCATTTTACCAAAGGAAAATCTGCTGTTCAAGGAGCAACAGGGATTGTCTGCTCCCAAAGGGCTGGGTTGCTGGGAGTGGCAGGGGCTCCCCAGGACAACAGGGCAGGACCTCATCAGGCTTTGGTCCATCCCACTGCCCCTAGCCGTGGAGAAGGTCAGTGGTCACCAATCGTGGTGGGCAGACACAAAGTCAGCCTGTGGGTCAGGGTCTGGATCAGTGGGGTCTGCAGGCAGGCACAGGCTGCCATAGTTCAGGCTGGGGCCAAGCAGAGCCTCAGCTTGAAGCAGCTCCCACAGGAAGAGGAGTCAGCCCTGCCTGAGCCCTCCTCACAATCAACAAACGAAGGAGCCAAACCTCAGTTGCCAGTCCTCAGTTGCCAGTCCTCAGTTGCCAGTCCTCAGTTGCCTCTAAGTCAGTCCTGGGCCCCAGCAGCCAAACCTACAGGACAAAGGATGCTGTCACAGTACTTACGGGGGGTTTTATAGAGATTTGAAAGTAATGTTTTTAGAAACCATGAAGATGTCTGTTTCTAGTGAGAATGTTTAATAAGATCTAAGACTAGGTAGCCACCTTCGTGGTTTCTTCAAGTGACAAAATTCAAATAAAAGACTTTCAGTTGCCTACAGTGCTTCTCTGTGCAGTACTAAGAGATATAACATGCAGGGACTGTGCTGTCCTAAGAATAGCTAATGCTGCACATTCCATAGATCTTTTAAAGAAAAGGTATCTGAGGGATCAGAGGGAGAGGATGAGAGGGGATGAGTGATGTGGTCAGGCTACAAGTATAGAGATTGTTCAAAATTGATCATAAGGAAGATACTGAGATGCTAATTTACTGAAGTTTAGTGACCTCAGCATAACACATTAAATATAGCAGTCCCCTTTCTCCTCTGTCTCTGCACTGAAATCCCAATTACAGCCTTTCATGGATAAAACAGTCAGAACAGTATTAGTGATCTGATGATTTGATTTCCTATTGTCGACATAAGGACATATGTAAATAACATAAGGGACAAGCTGAGAAGCCCCACCTTGTTCATAATTTCTTAGTCCAACCATCAATCACTATAACCATGGAACAGGGATTTCACTGACAGATATTGAACTTGAATGGATATTGATAATTTGTGACATTAGCAACTCAGTGCTTGTTGCAGCACCTGGCTCTTTGCTATATGCTGAACACCTACCATTAAAATTTCCTCAAATACTGAAACAGAGGTCAGGCCCTAAAATAAAACAGAAATCTAACTGTGCTGTCCCAGTCAGCCTCTGTTCTGCCCTTAGAAATGAACTTTTTCTTTCTCAAATTATGCTTTCTTACTTCTCTCTGTTGAAAACTTTTCCATTGTGAACTCAGGCAATTAGTTTAAAATTGCCTCTTTTGCCTGGCAATGACGTGTCATGGACAGTTTGGCTGTAACACAGGAAGAAAAATTTCTCTTTCTGGAACAGCAAATATGATCTTTTATCACCCAATCCCATTTATTTTTTAGCCAAGGTGGGGGTGGGGGTGGAATAGAAAGAAAACTATTTCTGCATTTGCATTGTGTTATCAATATAGCAAGGATCCTGGAAAGTTTTAATTCCTGAGAGGTTTGCGAAAAGTATCCTTAAAGAAAGAACTAATTAAGTTGCATCCTTCTGGAAATAAAGAGGTTCTGTAATATGGCAACTGTATAGACCTGGAGATAGTATTATTTATAGTATTAAAATCTAGCTCTTATTTGGCATTTTTTCTGACTTGGTCTCCAAGTGTTTCACAAAGTTTCTCATCTCCATTTTGCAGATGAAGTAACTGAGATACTGACTGTAAACTGCCTGCAAAGCATTGCCCCAAATGCTAGCAGGAGAGCCAGGATCAGGATTTGAGATTTGTGGGCTTAACCCTTTGCATGGAGCAGAAAGCCAAGCAAGGGCACTGGCACCATCATGTGAGAGCACCAAATGATTGGGGCAATTTCTTTGGGGTAGATTTTGGAGGACCACTCTGCTCTCCTTCCAGTCAGCCACAGTTCTAGGACTGGAGTCAGAGGGAGATGAGTTCTAGATTGTGAGTTTTTAAAGAAATCTTATTTGGAGCAGCATCTATTATTAGAGAATCTGTTTGCCTTATTCACCACGAGTCAGTCCCACATGATTACATCTCTGCGGCTGAAAGCCTCTTCTAAACTCCAGTTTGAGATGAAGTAGCTGCTCTGCAGGTGTTAGACTCTCCACACTTAGAGATAACACACCAAATCTATTACACTAGCAATTATGGCTTACTTACAGAGCCATAATCTTCTTGAGTAAATAATCAGTCAAGATTTGGTCTGTTCGGGTTTTTTCCTGCTTCCAAAAGAGCAAGTGGTTAGCTTCAGAGTGCCTAGTTTTTCTCTCTGGCTGCAAAGTAGCCGGAATCTTCACTAACATGGGAAACCCAGAGGCTCAGTGGAGTACGAACATCAGATTTCAAAATGAAGGCCTGCGAAGGTCTTAAACATCTTATATCTTGTTGACAACATCCAATACGTCCTTTCTTCTCTGCTAAAAAGAAGTTGTCCCCAGTATGTCCTTTAAAAATAGGGATAACAAGAGTATTCAATGCAAATAATTGTTATGATAAGAAATTCTATCTGTTTTATTCACTGTGGTTTGAACATCTGCAACCTTCTTTTCACTCTTGAAGGAGGTAATTTTTAAATTCCCTCTATCCTGACATTTTGCATTTTGTGTCATATATCGAAAGATGAACGGCTGTATGAGATATAATAGAATTGAACTCTAGGATCCTGCAACCAAGAAGTGAGTAGAAACAGATGCCTGAATAAGAGCATCAGAAAAGGGCAAGTTCACACTAATACATGTCAGCATAGTCATGTTTTCTGGTGATCTGCAATTCAGAGACTATCTGAAGCAGAAATGATGTTGTGTTTAAGTTCTGTCAGGAAAAAGAGAGTATCAGTTCAGGAGACATTGTGTCTGGCTCTGGTGCAATCATGTGACAATTACATTTTAATGCCATATTGCTTTCTGTTTAATTCACTTTTTTTTCTGCAGTTTGCAGCACTTTGTGAATTACTTTTGAAAAAGCCTATTCTTGCTAATTGGCCGCAGTGGAAAATTTTTAGTATAGAATGAAGAATTGCTCTGATCTGATGTTACCTGACTTAGAAGTATTTTCCACTTCGCCACAGGTCTACCCATTAGCACTGCTTCCAAAAGATGCCAGAATCAAATTCTGTATGTTCCATATTTAAGTCATTATCAAACAATTCTTGAAAAGGACAAATCTTAACATGAAATAAACCCAAATGGGAAACAAACATCTTCTTTTATTTTAAGTTCTTAGCTGTGTGTTCAGATTTCTTTCAGGAGGACACCGGCATGTTTTGCCAATTATGTACTACAATCTGTAATCCTATAGGACTTCTCCTTTTTTTTCTTCATAGAAAGACCTACTTCTCCAAGTTGCTGAACAACTAATCCGCTAAAATTGAGACAGCATGTTAAAGTTAATGATGTGCTATATAAAAGTCTAGTGGTAGCGTGTCTCCTATCCAAAAATCTTTAGACTAGTGGCATTCCTTAGAGGAAAATCTCCATTTAGCTTACATCTATAAGAGTGGTATGTATTACAAGCTTAATGTTAAGAAGGAAGTGGAATTATATTTATGATATAGAAGTTACAATTCTGATTATCAGCATGTTAATTTATTGTGATTTCAGGTAATAAATTGTGCTCATACACTGTCATGGTGAAGTTTTCTCCTATATGCTCCAGTGGGCTAGTATATAAGTATGCATCACTACTTACCTACATAGTACCAATAAGAAGAATTACACCAAGGCTAAAATGAATAAAATCTGTCAGTCCTGAGTGATGGAAGTCTAAAGCAGACAAACATGTGACAAGACATGGGACCAAAGAGTTGGCATCATGAATGTATGGGGAGTTACTGTAGAACATGACTGAAGAAAGAATAACTTTAATGAAGTAGATTTTCCACTCCATGAAAATGTGTATTTTGAAGAGCCTCAGAAAGCAATTATTGCTGGGAATTATAGAAAAGATTTGGATTTCTCTGAGAGAGCTTGTGTTGCAGGATACCTAAATGAGTAAATGTGTTTTTCATTAATGCTAAAGAAACAGTGTCTGTTCTAATGTATATACAGAAAGGTTGTATCCTCTTTGTGCTGTCCTAAGTTAACTGAAGACAGTAAAGGACTAAGGTGTACAATGAGCAGGTTCTGTCTAACCCAATGGCAATCCCACTGTTCCTCCGCCGCTATAGACCTCATCTCAGGCTTTCATATGTATGTAAAATACACATGGATCTTTCTTATCATTTTGCTATGTGAAAATCTCCCCTATGTCTACCCAGTGAAAGTCCTTTGCAGTGAAATTCGAGTTCTTGCATATTTATTTGTTGCATCTCCTGAGACACGTGGCACAGGAAGTGAGAACTGAAAATGTCTGTGCTAATACGGCTTAACACCTCAAGGCAGCTGTTGGAGCTGAAACATCCTCTTGTTTGTATTTCTGCCTTATGCTGCTTTGTACACCCATGCTGCTGATTAGCAGCACAGTGAAATTAGATATAGCGGGACCACATTTCATCGTCATGACTGGGCTTTGCGAATGAAGATTTGGGGAGGGCTCTACCCACGTTTGTTGCAAGCACGTTGGTGGCTGAAAAGGCCAATACAAGATAGGCATGTCCGGTTGAAAAAGGCACAGCAGAAAGATTCCTTAGGTGGTATATTCTGCAAGGCATGATTCTTTCTGCGTTGTCTTTTCTCCTCAAGGATGATCCTACGTGCTTTCTCAAAAGCATCCGCAGCGTTATAGATGGTGTGTCTCCAGGCCTCCCGATTGGAGGCCAGAGTAGACCAGTTATGGTGATCAATATGGCCAAGGCTGAGATGTTGTTTCAGGGAGTCCTTGTATCTTCTCTTTGGGGCTCCTCTCTTGCAGCAGCCGGTGGTAAGTTCACCATAAAGCAAGATCTTAGGGAGGTGGTGGTCTTTCATCCTGGAGACGTGCCCTGCCCAACGCAGCTCTGTTCTCAGTAACATGTCTCCTGCCTTGGCTGCACACAGGATATGCTGAACTCTGAACCCAGAGAGAAACATTTATGTACTGTGCTGAAACTCGAGCTGTGCATCCCAGCCTGGCTTCTTGCCTCATCATCACTAATCCCTACTCCTTTTCCATGGCACAGCACAGGCAGTGGCACTGCAGCACATGGATGCACAGCTCTGGCAACAGTGAGAGACTGAGGCAGGACCCACACAGGTCCCTTTATTTTGACAATGACTTCACATTTCTCCTGTTTTCCCTTTGGAATCACCACCATCCTAGGAAGAGTAAAGACCTTTCTCAGGACAGTCATGGTCTTCTCTAAGATTCATTCATCTTTCTACTTTAGAAGATGTTACTTTCCTTGCCACAGGGTTCCTCCCAGGCTGCCTCATTTTTTGGCTCCATATGTAGAACTTAGAGATGTCCTGCTGCTACAGCTCAGGAAGACTAATGTCCTAATGACAACTGAAAATGTTAAAAACACAAATGTAATTATTCTTTCAGTTCTCATTTGGGTGCTTTGATTTCAAAAATATTATTTTCATAGCTGCCTTTTTAATATTACTCATTACCTTCATGGCTGCTTTGCACAATGTTTTCCTTTTCACTTAAGATGTATTTCTTATGCTGGGAGAAGTGCGGCCAATGGTTTGAGAACAAGGCCAAGTGGCAGGAGTTCCCACATCCAACATCCAGTTCACCACTGATACTACATATTGCCCTGGGCAAATTGTCTAGTAGTCCTGCATATCTCAGAGTCACAGAATTGTTAGAGTTGGAAGGGACCTCTGGAGATCATCCAGTCCAACCTGCTTGCCAAGGCAGGGTCACCTAGAGCAGGTGACACAGGAACATGTTCAAGTGGGTTTTGAATGTCTCTAGAAAGGAAGACTCCACGATCTCCTTGGGCAGCCTGTTCTAGTGCTCTGCCATGCTCAGTGTAAAGAAGTTCTTCCTCATGTTGAGGTAAAACTTCTTGTGTTTTATTTTATGGCCATTGCTCCTCATCCTGTCACTGGGCACCACTGAAAAGAGCCTGGCACCATCTCTTGGCACCTACCTTGGAGATATTTATATATATTAAATATCAGGTCCCCTATGGATTTTTAAAAGGAGTAGATCTACCCTACCCTATGGTAATATTCTGACTGTGATCACTGCCTCACCAGGGCAGTTGTGTTTGCACACCCCAGCAGACCTACCGACCTCTGTGCTGTCAGTGGATTTGATCTGAAAATATAGCATGGAAAAGAGGGTGTAAAAAGAAAGTCGAGCAAGTAGGATGTAAGGAGAATGCTGGCCCACTTCTCACCAGCATCATTGTCCCTAGAGGAAATCAAAGAAACATGAGTTTTGCAGACACTAGCCTCTTAGTTCACATGCCTTCTGTGGTAAGCTTGATTACAGCTGTTGTTGGATACCTGTGCTTAGGCTTCACATAATTTTTTCCAGTGGAATAATTCTGTAAGTATAAAATTAGAAATGTTTGTTATTTTTCTTGGAAGATTTTTTTTTCATAATAGAACTAAAAGGTTTTCTAACTGCAACAAAACCAGAAGCCAGATTGGTCTATATAGTCCTACTGAATTTTTTTCACTGCAGTTGGCTTCAAACATGAAGAGAGTGGTGGGGAGCTGGTCAGTGTTTGGCAAGTTCTGCCAAGTGCTTACTGCTTAAACACAGCAGGTTTTTAACCTGAAGCACAATGTTTTCCATTGTGTATTATCCCAAAGCTCAAGTGATTCACAGAAACGAGCAGATCATTCTACATATAGAGAACTAGTATGCAAAGATTATTAAGACACTTCTGTTTTGTCGTCAGTCAAGAAAGTATATTTTTTCTTTTGGTTGTAAACTGTCCCACAGGAATCAGATCTTCATAGCTGCTACTAAAAGTCACAGAGTAAATTTAAGTTTCTCAGCACAAGGGTGGCTCAAATATTAGGTTTACAGCTGAATTATTTTCCAAAAGAACCAGTTAGCCATTCCCCCAAAGTGTAGGTTGCAGTCCATGAAGTTTTAATAAAACATTTAACTTGTTCAAAAATAGTAAACTTGCTATTTCTATTTGAAGCTAAAGAAGAGTTATGAATATCTATAGGTGAGATTTTTTAAGGATAGTTTCCTTCAAATGTGATTATCAAAAAATAGTTTAGGAAAACATTTTCTGCTGTTACTTAATGCAAAGTAATGTATTAAGGCTGGTTTTATTAAACATTGATCAGAAGGATGAGCCAGGGAGTCAGGGAATTCTCTGTGATAGCTTTCCTACAGCCTGTTTGCTGTAGGTGTAGGAAAGACAGTGCTGACGTTTCAAAACCACAGTTCCCTAACTGTTTCAGAAAGAACCAAAAAACCAGTAGTTACATTAGGTCCCTCTGCTCAAATTGGTTATTCTCCTGTAGAAACACCTGTATTTGAAATCCACTTTGTGTATTATCTTCGTGGTGAAGCTGGGAGAATTATTACTGGCAACATTTTCAAGTCTTAAATGCCTAGATTTAAGCATCTAAATATGTGGCTTCATTTTTGAAGTACTAAACACATGCGCACATGCACAGAGACATACACACATATTTTATTGAAGTCAGCTGGAGCAGCTGGGTCAGAGGCATTTTTGAAAATCAGACCACTTATCTAACTGGCTAAATATGGATTTATGAGCCTAATTTCAGACACACCCAAGTCTAGTTGTAGCTCTCACAGATAATAGTGTATTGTCCCAGCTCTGTGTGTCCTACACACTTCAGACTAATTTTTAGGTCCTGTTCCAGAGTCACACTTCCTTAAATAAAGCTGAATTAAAAGAAAGTTTTTTGGGATAATTATTTCCATAAATTAAAAACAGGTATTATTATTCTTTTAATTCTAGGAGGGAAAGCATATTATTCTTCCTCTGCAGTAACAGGAACATAAATACAGTAGCCCTACTGTTAACTTCTAAGAATTAGAAAATCAGACTAATTTATTGCTCAGTTTTCCTTTTTTTTTCTTTCAAATATCACAGTGTTTACTGAATCAGTGGTGCAGATTGTGATTACTGCTTACAAACAGGAAGAGGAACCCCAGATAGCCCTTGCTGTGCCACTGCAGCATTGTGATTGCATACTGCTTTCTGCTCCAGACTTGGGACAAAAATGCAACCTTACCCCAGGGGCATTAAAACTGAGCAAATATACCAATTTTACTAAAATTTTCCTCTGAAAGTGGATATCAACGAAGTGCAGTTCTGTTGATTAGCACATGAGTACTGCTTGTCTATGATGTGAGTTCATGGAGACCTTGGGAGGCTGAACCTTTCTGAAGATTCCATTTGTACATGGAATGGAATCATGTGCTTCACATTTCCCTGAACCAGGCACATATTCTACTGTCATGACTAATTCAGCTGAAGTCTGTTTGTTCTCTCCTTTTCTCTCTCCTCTTCCCATTAATCAGAGAAGCTGATTAATGCAGAGGGCACTGCAGGGCTGAAGCCAGCTGGGCTAGAACCTTTGATCAGATCTGAAATGGTTCTTCCCCCTGCCCCAAGACAACTTTGTTTCCTCTGCCTTTTCAGCCCGTAACTTGTAAAGCATGGTCTAAAATTACGTGAGTGCTAAAAAAAAAGTTAAAATGCAAACCAAAGAAAGATTTCCAATGGTTGAGTCCACACAGAAAAACATATAAAATGAATGTCAACAGTGGGTTTTGGACAAACTCCTTAAAATATCCTAATTCGCTTTATAAAAGAGTTTGTGCAGTGTCAATTCCGTTTTTGTTTCTAAAGATTCCCAGAAATGTACATTTAATATAGAATTTCCACTGACACTCATTTTGTCCACTGCAGGACGGGTTTCTCTGCTATTTCTATTGTCTAGCTTTACCTTTCTCAACCTCTTCTGCAGTATCTCATTTCCTAGAGGCTCCTTACCAACTCCATAAACAATGAGTGACAAATTAAATGGAGATAGATTAGTAGCCACTTTAGTATCAGAAAAGAAACTGCAGGAGAAACTAAATTTAGCTCTGAGAATAAGAAGTAGGAAAATAAAAAAGGAACAGTTCCAGGTGAAGACTGAAATGTGCATGCC
The DNA here is from genome assembly GCF_003945725.1 of Corapipo altera. Taxonomy (NCBI): domain Eukaryota; kingdom Metazoa; phylum Chordata; class Aves; order Passeriformes; family Pipridae; genus Corapipo; species Corapipo altera. Next base: position 560,989 of record NW_020884910.1, on the reverse strand, counting down.
AGACTACAAAGGAACAGACACCCAGCAACAAAAGCTTCAGTCAACACCAGTGGGACATTCCAGTTCACTTAAACAGTAATATCATCAGAGCCCAACGTTCTGGGCAAAATATCATAGCAGCGTAACAAGGTGCTTTTCACAAGTAGAGCAATTGTTCCTCTCTTACAGATCTTCATAGTCTTGAAAACAAAGGATGAGAGAGAGAAAGCTGTAATATGTAATAAAGGGACCGGGGCACCAGCAGATTTTTGGCTGGCTGGCTAATAATGACTTCTTGCTTCATGCTGCAAAAATGCCCTCTCCCTTAGCTTCCTACCATGATTCAGTTCCTTTTTTTTTTTGCTTACGTCAGTTCACTCTCCATTCAGTGTCATCAGCCTACTAATTCTAATTGTCCTGTCTTGTCCACAAGAATATTGAGTATGCCAGCTGCTTAGCTCCTTACTTATAAAGTCAGAGATCTTCAAGAAAGTAATGTAGTCTGTACAGGGAATATACACCACAGTAAAGAGGTGAAGGGGAAGAAGTGAACTTGACAGAGTGATGCTCAGAACAGGAAACCAAGGATGATACAATCAGACAGAAGCATGGGAACATGAAAGTATGAAAGTCAAATTACTTTGTTTTTTTTTCACTCATGTAAACAATTAGCCTATCAGTGTAAGGTTACCTCTGGTACTTTCCATCACATAAACAGGCTGTCTCACAGTCTGGGAATGATCTGGGAATCATCTGAAAACCAGATCATTTGAAATAATTGTGCCAACCCTGGACAGTGAAGCACTAAGAAAATTTAGATTTGTGAGGAAGGGAAGGTTTTGAGCTAGTCACACTACAAAAAGATATTAAACAATGACCCAAAAATGCATAGAAATTGGAGAATGTGTCAGAAGATGAGATGTAAGACAGGCCATTTGAGGTGAGAAACAAATCAACATGTTTCTAAGATCTGGAAGGATACAATAAGCAAAGTATGTTGCTGTCTTAACCACAGCAGGATTTTAAGTTCCTGGCTACCTTCATCAATAAGGATTCTACTAAAAGGAAAGAAAATTACTCATCAGATGTTTTTGGCAGCAGGACAGAGGTTACTCAGTCATAGGGTCACGTGCAGTACAAAGCCATTTATGACATCTGCAGGACAAGGATTTTATTGTGGTTTTCTTATTGATTGCTCTAAAAAATACAAAATTGAGTGTAACTTTTATTTAGAGAGTAGCACATACATGCACACAAGCAGACTGATGTGGTGTAATTCAGGATTTGGGTTAAGGTTGGTTACATGTTTCCATATTTGTTATTAGGAAAAGTAAGTGCCACTTAAGGACACACTAGGTTTGATACAAAGACAGAGAAAAAAATTTCTTCTCCAAAAAGCATTAAAGCTTTGGGGTTTGTCCAGTTATAATACAGAACTTTTTTTAACACATTTAAAGTTAGACAAGCTGAAGCTTGTTTCTCACAGGCTTAGCAGCCTGAAATTTCTAAAGGAATCCTGGACAGAGTGTAAATGTACATTTACCCTACTTCACTCCCCTCTTATACAGTGATGGGGGAGAATGATCATTAAAACCTAGGTACATAAAATTGTCTGCCTGTCCATGTATACAGAAGAGCATGCTCTGATTTCTCTCCTCATCTAGTCTCCCCTGGATCCTCAGCAGCACACTTTAGCATTGTCATTTTTTTCTCTGTTATTTTCTAGCAAATATATTTCCCAAAGTCTGGTCTTCAGCAAGATAGTATTGATTTGAATCCTGAATGCAGATACGGGTAAATTGAACTCATTTTTCTTAGACATGTGAAGAAAATAAGAAACCTTTAAATTAAGCTATGTATAACAATAGACCAAGTGAGCCTGTATTGCTTTGCTGAACCACTTCATTTAGATTGTACTAAAACTTTGGGATTCATTCTTGTATGTATTTGGTTTTCCAAAGAACACCTGGACTGCTCTTATCCAGAGGCTTTAACTCATACAGTGCTTGGTCCTTTACAGAAGTCATGAATCTTAATTATCTTTAGTTTCCATAATAGTAGCAACCAAAAATCTCAGAAATTGCTAAGGGCACTAGTTCTCATCTTTTTATCATCATCTGTGATCTGATGTCATCATGTGAGATGGTAGTGAGGAAAGAATTTTCTCTATCCCATAACGCAGCCTACTGTGTTAGGGTTGAGGTGAGATGTATTTAGGTCCCTTTTAATACTGGACCATCATCTGCCCTTGGAATAATTTAGTAAAGGGATTTGCTTGATACATTTTCATAAAATGGAGTGTTTCAAGAATCAAATTCATTTGGGGGGAACAGTGATAACAATTTTCAGCACGGACACTGCAGAAGATGGCATGCAGAAATCAGATATGTGGCAGACGGATGTTGCACATGCCAGCCAAAAATGCATCTATTTGACTGATGAAAAGAGACCTCACTCCTTCTGTGTGTGCTTTGTCAGTAAAACAACCGTTTGTGTTGTTGATGCTATATGAAAATGTGAAGTTACTGCCTGTAAAATGCCAAAGTTAGTGCCTGTCTGAGAGGACATCAGAAAATCCATATGTTTTCATCTCAGGCTTTATATAATCTGTTGTCAAATTTGTAAAACACACTGCTGATGGCATTTTGTCAGCTGTGAATCCTGTAGATATAGAATTACATCCTAGCCCCACTAAAGTTGGGTTTTGTCCTTATTTACAGTTGATCAAGCCTAGTAGATAGACTACACTTGAGCTACACCACACTCCAGTAAAGCCAGTGAAGTTGCATCAGTGTAGCTGAGAAATGAATGTTCATTTATCATTCCAGCACGGGCTGTCTCCAGCCATTGTTTTCATCTGCTGCTGCCTCTGAGCCACCAGATCTTTGTGCCTGAGAATGTTTGAATCCTTTGTTTTCCTCCCCACCTAAACCGTATCCAATGGGCAGCATATTTTCCCTCAGATCTTTAATATTGATTAGGTAACTGAATTTAAATTTTAGAACTATGAAAGTTTGGAAACATCTGCAGACATTGAATAAAGTCTGTTTTCTCTTCCACAGTCTGCGAACAGCTGGAATCCTCAGCCTGAAAAGCCGCCTTTGTTTCCCAGGTTTCCATTACACATTTTTGTACCACACATGCAAACTATCCAGGCCTGTGCAGGAGGGACAATTCTTATTTTTGTGAAAGATGTTTGCCATTTTCCATTCTGCACTCTTCAGACCTCTCCTTGTCCAATAAATGTTAAGTTGTTAAAAATGTCCCATTTTTCCCTCTACAGTTATATTTTTAGTGCAGATATTAGGCCAAAGTTTGATTTTGCACCAAATTTAGTCTGTCACACACAATTAAGTTCAGCAAAGTTTCTCTATATTTGTATTGAGGCATGACATAAACTTGTTGTTAATCTCTTCCTCCAAAGCTTTAGAACAAGTAGGGCATGTATTAACCATGATACCCACAAATAATATCAGTGGCATTGGTGAAGAGCTGTATGTTCCTTTTTTTCCCCTCAGATTTGTATACATAAAGTATGCTAGGTGAAGATTTATAGACCTCACTCTGCAGTCTTTTATTGAGCATAATTCTTGTCTTGATATATGACTTTACTGATGTTCCTTTAGTTTTCCATGATTAGGTCTATCAAAAACTGGGTTTAGGTATTAGGGATTAAGAATCAAAAACTGCATGCTGGGCATGTTGTTAGTGTATGAAATTATCCTGTAATTAAAATGCTACATAGATAACATTTGGTTTGAGTCAGTAGTCTAACCCTAAATCCTTGGAATACTAGCAGTGTCTGATCAATGTCTACCTTACTTTGTCCTAGGTAACAGAATTCTTTTCAGCATTTAGTACCTGGTTAAGGAATCCTTGAATACAGATAGAAATGTCTATGAAACTGAGTGATCCCCACTTCCTAGTGGGACAGTATGGCAACATTTTCAAACCTGGTACTAAAACCAAAAGACTGAGGTACAATATGTACAATATGTAGACATTCTTTGTCCTTGCAGTTCCACACTCAAAAGAAAAGGACTGCAGAAGATTGCTTAGTCTACCCTTTACCAAGGGCATGATGAAGTACACTGTACTGCACTGTATTGTACCATACTTCTAGCTATGGCTGATAGAAAAAAATCCAGCTTGTACTAAAAATATGCCATGGAAACTGTTGCTTTCCAGTATTGTGTATTCCAGGCTGAAATAACTTGATGCTTTGAAAAGTTTTTCAGTGTCTTCTCTGAATCTCTGTATTTTTTCTTGCTACAGTGCACTGTGGAGAACAACATACACAGGTCTGCTCTTTGCAAAGACTTCTCACATTTTGGAGATTGTGCCTTCAAAACATTTTGAAGTGGCAGAAAAAGAGTTTGTAATAGTCAAGGCATTTTGACTGAAATGAAGAGAAACCTGAATTCGAAGAACTGCCTTTTGGTGATCGTGTCCAATGATACTTGAAAAGACCTGGAACAAATGTAAGTAGAGCATTTGTCTGTGCCGTGCTTTTAGTCTGTCTTCTGCAGAGTCTGGAGAAGTTACCAATTCTAGATTGACTAGAAGGATTAGGGATAGACAGAATCACATGAACAGCAATGTGCAAAACTGGTATTGAAAACTGCCTTAGAATCATGCATCTGATGAATAAGAGTGAGCTGAAAAGTAGTCCTACAACTAGGAATATTGATTAATAAGGTATGTCAATTTTTTTAATTATACCACCAAAAGGAAAATGAGAATAGCATTCACTAATAGCCAAACTAGAAAAAAGACAAGTTTTCTAGGTTTTAAATCTACTTCCACTGAGGGACCACGTAAAGGACAGGGTACTGAGATTTTTAAATCAGTATTGAACTAATTTTTGCAGAAACACATTTCCAGTAAACCCTCACCTTTCAATCTGTATACACAAACCATTAATGAAATTGACTGCTCACAGAATATGTTCGAGCACAGATTTAAAAAGCAAAACTGCTTCATTATTAAGTGTATTTGTCATATTAATATCTCATTTGTCCTGCCCTTTCAAGTGTATGAGATCCCTGATTTTAAAGAGACCTTTTCAAAAAGACTCCCGTGTTAGCTATTTACATAAATTTAATTTCCTAAAACTTCCTCCTGTTATTTCTAGGTATTCTGCCCTCTCTACCTCTCTACGTTGATGGTATTTTTCATAAACAGATTTGGATGTCTCTGGATTTTATTTTATTCCAGTCAAGACGAGTGCAGGAGCTCAAATAAATTATAACTTTGAATAACACTAGTTATAAAAGAATGGCAAAGCTTCTTGGCAACACATTTGTGAGCCAGAGCCAGAGAACCAGAGACTAATGTCTAGTAAAAGATGTCAGATTCAATTTTTGCTGCCAATGTCTGGCAAGAAAAATCTGCTCAATACATGGTTTACCTCATATGACCCAGTTGGCCCTCAGAGAAAGGATGCCTAATTGTCATAAAGATAGTGCAGGTAAATTATAAGGAAAGCATGTAGTGCTTCCCTTACATCCTATTTCTTGCATATTATTGATTTCTGGATTTTAATACTAGGCATTTGTCCATAACAGTACTGTTAGGGGCTTATAGGAACTTCAGTCTGCTTAAAATAGTGAAATATTTGGGATTTGAATCATTGCTGGCAGTGGGTGCTAACCCAGTGGATTCAAGAGAGCTTCTGCTCTTCTTCACTGACACTATATCTCTTTGACCTCATTTTCATAAGGGGGGGGGGGGAATTGCAAAGTCCTTGTGTTTCTGTGAAAAGAGTACACTTCCTTTCCCTTTGGCTTCCCCCAGTGGCATCAAAACCATATATTGAATCATACGGTGTTATTTTAAGGGACAGAACACATGAAGCAGAGCTAGCCACGTTTCAGCTCTTGTTCCAGAAAGTTGGGAGATTGTATGCAGGATTTTGATGGCCTGTTGCTCAGCCCAGAAGCAGCTGTGAGAAGGTACTAACCTGTACTAACTGTGGTGGAACAGCATGGGAGCAAAAATCATCATGGCCAGTCTTCGCGAACAAAGATTAGGGAAAGGTCTCTACCCACATTTGTTACAAGCGTGCCGGTGATACAGGGCTTTGCAAATGCAGGTAAGGCCTTCGAGCCTGTGCAGTGGATTTTTTAGGTGAGACACAGTGTGTGCTGAACTGAGCCCACCCTTTAAACCTAAGGTTCATCTGCTGGGGCCGAGCAAGCTTGGACAGTGGCAGCGAGGCCCTCAGGATGTAGGTTGGGAGCCAAAATGGCTAGCAAGTTTATCTGACTGGGGCAAATTGGCAGTAACAGCAGCTCATATCCCAGAACTGTGACACCAGCACTGAAGTGACATTTCTCAGTATATGCCTTAGATATCCCAATAAATTAGAGATGGTATTTTTAAAATGCCATTTCTCTCAGGCTGTATAGAAGCTGTTCCCTCTGCAGTAAGCTCAGTGTGCACAAACTCTGACAGCTTGGCAAAGGCATGCTCTCCAAAATAGTCTGAAAACAATATGAAGTCCCATCTTTGCTACTTATTCCTGAATGGATCTCCATTAGGCACTTCATTATCTTGATAGCTTGATCCTAGAGAGGTCAATCCAATGACTATTTTTAAAAATGAGATACCAGAACACCTGTCTTGCCCTCCTTGACAAAAGGAGGAAGAAAAAGTGCAAAGAAAAATTCCGGGTCAAAGGCAAGACATCAGGTTGAAATTATACCTACTTACCATAGAAATCTCAAATAATGTGAACACCACTTGAATTCCCTGAATATCATTTCATTAACATGACAAGACAACTCTACAAAGCCAAGAGATCAAATCAAAGCATGAAAAGCATGCCCAAAATGAAGCAGAACTAAAGTTTAACCAGCTAACATTGACTGGCAAAATGTTAATCAAGACCAAGTTGCTCAGTGCTCACATTGGTCAGCAGATTACCATTCAACAGATCATCTCTCTATGATGCCCAAAATGTGTTCTGCTTTGGTATCAGCAGTTTCTATGGTCATCAGTGATACCAGTCCACGTTAGGGCTACTCAGCACATTTAGTCCAGCTGGTTGGAGACACACCATTTGAAAAGAAAACCAACACAAAACAAACAAAAAACAAACAAAAAACCCCCAATAACAACAAAAATAAGAACCAAAATAATCTAAAGTTGTTTTCAGTGCTGCTTGCAGTATTCATGCCTGACAAGATTTCTGACTGACTATGCAACTCCCCAATAGCAAAGACACAATTTTCAGTATATAAAATCTGATGAATAAGCTGTCCCCTGGGGTTTGGCAAGACTTAGCAACTGCCTGAGATCTGCTGTAATTTTCTCCACTTGGACTAAATCTTTCATCATATGGGATGCTTAAAAGTTACACAACAAAAAGCCATCTTTAACCACTCAAAAAAACAGGCTTGTTTTAGAGACTGAAAACTACAATTACATTAGGAGCATATGGGAACACTTGCTGTGAAAATCAGGTCGTTGTCATAAATGAGTGCTTTAGGCACACAAGTCTGGAATAAAAAGGCCAATAAACTGAACGGTATCATTAGTGAATGACCCACCAGCAGCATTCAGTCAAAAGCTTGGAGATAACATTTTGGATTTCATTCATTAAGATTTGCATGCAATTAGTTTGCACAGCTGCTATTTAAGGTACATTATAGAGCAACAGTGAGAACTTTTTCAGTTTGGGTTCTGTACTTTGAGTGCATATTTTATGAAGCATGTGTTTGGCTCATTTCATCTTAGCAACCTCTTTGATGACATGCATTTTTGAAACAGATGCTTATGCTGATGGAGTGACATGTTCCAGGGTTAAGTGGGTCCTCCAAGACGTAGCTCTGACTGCTTGCTGCTGAGGTCACTGAACTACTTCAGTGGTTTTATTTTAGCTCCCTGAAAGACATCACTTCTCATTGCTTTAGCTTTTAGCAACATTCTTTTGCTTCCTAAAGACATTTTCTGACTTTAGCATGAATGCAGAGGACACTGTTCTAACAATTCAATCCTGACTAGTTTTCTTATTTTCAGGGCCATTGTAATTAACCATGTCGTTGGGTTACATATTGGTTCGTATGCCAAAAACCAATACATAGCATCAAGTGAATATTGTTAGTCAAATTTTTACAAGCCAGAGCAACCTCCCAGTTTGCAGCCATCTCTCATGAAGAGACACACACATGTCTATTCAGCACTTAAGAAAGTTTGTAAGAGAAGAGAAGTCCAGCTGCCTACTGAAAATTGCCAGGGACTGATATTCAACTCACAGTTTAGTAATATTCTTATGTTTCTCGCTTTGTCATTTGATCTCTCAGTGTTTCAGATCCCTCTCTGTCTAATGAGAATCCTACAGCTCTTTCATCCTACAGTCTGTTGTTTTAACGTGTAACTTTTCAAGGACTGGGAGACACTCTAATAATATGGTAGGATTTTACTTCTGTCTACAAACTGGTCTGTCTTTGCCTATGTATCTCCACTAGAGAGTCATGCTCCCTATTGAACATGACATTTTGAATAGCTATTTATTACAAGATCAGCAAACTTGCTCCTAAGGAGTCAAAATTGTCGTTCAGAATCAGCCCTTGTCTCCCTTCAAGGCTACAAGGAAACTTTACTATTTGCCTTCCAGGTATTTATCTATTCCTCTTCAAGTTCACCTCTTCAGGTTATGTTGTGTGAGAATAAGAGCAGATCCAAGTAAGTCTGAGGTCCTTGTCATAGTCCCCTTTGTCACAGTATACAAATAGGATAGCTATCCTTTCTTCACTAATGTGAAGTAGGTCACAGATAGTACCCCTCTCACAAGTGACACTCCCTACCTTTTATAAGGTGGTTTCTGGCAGTAGATCTAGAGGAGCACTACAAAACAGTTTCCACATTTTTCAAAAAAAACAAATAAAAGAATACAGATCAAATGCATAATGTCCTTTTTTAGCTCTGAAGTGAGATTTAAATAGATTTTAGGTACCAAGTCCAGGTGTGGACTCTGACTTTGTTAAGCATTCGCATCCTCTAGCTTTGCCAAAAAAGGATCTCCCAAGTACTAAACCCGTGTTTCTGCATATGCTCAGGACAGCTTCTGATTTGGCAAGGCTCATCCACCCCTACATCTGCTGTTCAAGTGTTTAATCTGATGTCTCTGGTAATTCCTATCCCAGCCTTCTATTACAATCTAATTTGGGGATAATTTGCAAACTGGCATTGGTAGGATTTATTTATTGCAGATCAAGCCAATTTATAGTGTTAATAATGCTACTGTAAGAACATTAGCAGATCTCCAGAGTTTCTTCCTGAGCAGTTAATCTGGTTTATGTGAAATTCCTGAAAAAACATGTATTTCTTCTACTCATAGTTGATGTCCAGACATAATTTTGGCTAAAACAAAGCATCTGGATATCCTGAGCATGTTTCTATTATCGTCTCACCAGATAGGCTTTACTTTCTGTAGAGCGAAAATGCTGCAGAATAATTTGTCCTTATGCAAGTCAACAAGTATTTACTGAATCAGAAACCACCCAGCTACATCAGAGAAGACATAGGTAGAAAACACTTGGAAAAGAAGGAGCATACAGTCGTAGAAATGGCAGGTTTTCTGATCTAGAAGGCATGGAGCTTTGTGTCAGTTCTTCAGGAGATGAAAATGAAGGGTCAGAAAAGAAACAGAGGCATTATATTCCCATTTCCTGCAAAAACCAATAAATAAGTAATATCTGACATTCAGTTTACCCTATATTTGTTAAGTATAATGATTATTAAACTAAAGCTATAGATTAAAGACTGGTAGTTTGAAATACACTCCATTAATTTAGAGAATAACTGGAAAATGTTCTTAGTCCCAGCACCTGCTGTTGAATTCCCCTGCTTTTCTGTGGTTTTACTATTACATTTTCCAATTTAAAAAAAAAAGAAAAAAGCAAAGCAGACTAGACAGAAGATACTGACAAATGCCCAAGGTAAATAAACTGGAAAAATGGTAAGAAAATTATATATAACTTTCTATAATAGTAAAGGGAATATAAAGTGAATAATATTAAGTTAAGAGACAATTCTGATGAAAAAGGTAAAAAATGGAATGGTGTTCCTTTTAAACAAATATCCAAAATGTCCCCTGAATCCTAATGGGTGAAAGCTTCCTGTGTTGCTTCAATACAGAATATGGAATATGAATCAATCAATTTATGCAGTAGATTAATTACACATTTTTAATGTGAATCAGATCTCTCAGGTTCTGAACTTATAAATATCACCTTTATTGGCCCCGTATGAGAGCTTGGTGCCAAGACCACCCAGTGACATGGCTTTACTTTGAAGGATGGAGGAAACTGTATAGTCTTAAATTCTCGTGCAAATGCTGATTCTCAAATTCCTAACTTAAAGAATAGGAAGATGGAAACTCATAGCACATTACAACAAAAACACCCTTTGCACCTGGAAGAGAAAAAGTCACTTGTGAAGTTCCCTTCTGGCTTTCCCTGTGCTTCCCTAGGATGTCTCCAAAAGAGAAAAAAAAGCTTTTATCTTAAAGGCAATTATCAAAAATCCATTACTTCCAGTTCAGGGCATTCTGTAGGTGCTTGAGACACTGCATCGTTAAATCCCTTCTGCTGTTCTAAAAGGGAAAGATCTAAAATGGGAAAGAAGGCCAGTACCATGTTAAACTACTTAAGAGGTCAAACAAAATCTGACTGCAGCCAGCAATGTTTGGATTCTTCCTTTGGCTCAGAGAACAAGCTGTACATTATCCAGTAAATGTGTACTCTACAAGGGGTCACAGGAAAAAACATCTGCCCATATTGGGCAGCTTCTTCAGTCCCCTCTTGTTGCCAAGTTCCTAAAAAATGCCCAGAAACATCCAGTCTGATGCATCAGATCCCTGCCCCTTCCTGGACTGGTGGGTTCATGTCCACCCCAGACCCCTGTGCATTAAACATGACATGGAATATGCAGAAAGATGGGCAAGAGCACTCATGAAGTGTTTGCTTGTCTTTCTCCTGACAAGGCTGCACCTCTTAAGTTTTTTATCCCAGCTTGAAGGGGATTGTGGAAACCCTGAGAGGGAGAGAGAGCTCCTCATTCCTTTGTTTGTTTGCCTCCAGTCCACAGACTTAAAAATCAAGTATGTTCCAGCCTTACCCTGATGACAATTTGTCTACTTGCAAGAAAGGAGATAAGATTCTCATCTCAATTGAGAGCATAAAACCAGCCTGCTTCCACTGCATTGACTCTCAATAGAAAACCAGCAAAGCAGGAGGTGGTGAAACCTCCGTGGAGAGAGCATAGCAGCACAGGAAAAGTACGTGGCATAGGGAGGGATAGTTGCAGTAACATTTTCTGACCCATGTTTTTCCTGTGAATATATATTAAAATACATACATAGGCTTGTGTCTGTGTATTTGTCAGTCTCCAAAGGCACAAAATGTACAGCTTTTGTCAGTAACAACAGGGATGGACTTTCAAAAAAATCAGCTGTTCTGAGACACTGAAGAGTCACATCATAAATGTGGGGAAAAATCTTTTTCGCTTTCATATACCTGTAGCTTTACAGCGTCTAGGGCTGATTTTTGGCAGGGTAAAGCAAACAAATATAAGGAGAACTCCGCAATGCACCAAACATGGTGAACTTTATAGATGCCTGCACTCAAGATTCATTTTTAGTGTTTCAATATCGTCTAGGATAGCAGTAATCTGCAAAAGGGATGGAAATTATGTCTCTCTTCTTTTTCTGAACGTGCTATCTACCATCCCGACTTTACTAAAAAAATTTAGATTGGAGCCGGCCTAGGTATTTGGCTAACACGCTGGCTTCCTGCCTTCACCTTGAGCTTTTTTCTTTCCTCTAGGCATAGAAAAACTCAGCGGTCTGCTTAAAAATGAAGAAGCCATGACACCTAGCGGTGAGTCAAACAGCAAAACTTCTATTTCCTACAGGACTCGCACGTGTTTTCCGTAGGCAAATTGTTCTCGGGCAGACTGTAACGCAAGAGATGTGGGCATTACCCTCATAGCTCCAGACATCAAGGCAGCTCCTCATTTCTTTTGCAGTCCCCTGCATCTGTGTGTGTATGTGTGTGTGTCCCTTGTTGCATCAGACTGCTGTGCCTCTCCACAGAGGCCGTATCACTAAGGCCCGCTGTGCAGCCCCTGGTCATGCTCCATATTGAACATGACATTTTGAATAGCCATTTATTTCGATATCAGGTTAAGTGCCTTGAATTTGGAGAGAAAGGGAGCATGGCAGAATCTTGGCGTAAGACCAACTGGGAATTTCAGACTCATTTTCTTGTTGAGTACTTATTCATCGAGGCTGTTTTTAGATGGTGACTCAAAAATGTATTGTATGGCATGCTGCGAATTCCTGGCAGGCAGCTTAAACTGACTCAGTTGCTGGCAAATTCTTTTGCTTTTGAAGACTACTTGGAGTCTGCCTTGGTCAGCAACAGTCAAAAAGTACATACTGGCTGTGAGACCATGACAAGAAGTCACACTGAAAAGCAGTAAACCAGTCTAGACATGTGCAAAAAAATTATAGGTTCTTTCCAAACAGTGGCAAGCCTTGGAGATTTTTTTTTATTTATTTTTTTAGGGAAGCAGAACAGTGTAGAGTTGTGCTAGCAGTAACCAGGCTGCAATCACCAAGTGGCAAGATTTCTTGGCTTGTTGAGCTAACTGGCTGGGGACTGGCCATTTTTTATCACAGGAATGAGCTTCAGTGCAAGAAATTTCAAGTCAAAACATCACTGTAGGTTGTTCAGGATTCTGGGTGCATAGCAGTGCAGCCTGGCAGTTTCATGTCCATATTTGTTCATGCTATATCAAGCATACTTTCCATTGCCTTCAATAAGACAAACTCCTTCCTCCTCCTCTGTCTTTCAGAAGAGATGCGAGATAAAATCACATGTTCTAACCAAGAAACGGAAACTAAATTCCTTGAATATACATGATTTGCTTTATCTTAATATTTATTTTACCGCATGTCCACATGTATTAGTACCTGTAACTTCCCCAGTTTGCTGTCTTGGGTATAATTAACACTTCTACCACCTGAGTGTCTGAATATAAGGCAAGTGAATATAAAAACATCAGTTCTGTCCAAAATGTTCCAGTTTCCATCCCTTGAATCATCAGCATGTGACCTATTCCGTGCCAATATTAATAACCATTGCTCATGGCTTTCAAGCAACTCAAACTATTTAAAAATTAATTCTGTTTACAGTGCCTTCTAGAGGAAGTATTTTGTAAGAGTGAATAACTCAAACTGACTAGTGGCTACCCACAAAATATGACTATCCAGTAACAAAATGAATCATTTAGAACTTGTTGGCAAGGAAAGAGCATATTGTTGGAGAAAATATCAAGCGGAGATCAGATCCAGGAACTGGGAGTCCTGGGTTCTCTTTCCACCATACCATACATTTCCCATGCTGCTCTGACAAGGGCAGGCCTAACTGTAGTAGTGTAGGCAGCTTTTAGCCCCTACCACCCCAAATCACACTGTTTACTTTTTTTATGCTGAGCTGTAGGCTGCAGGGCCCTGTTCAGCTGCAGCTCCTAGAAACACTTGTAGTCATGGGTTGGAGCCCATAGGCAAGCCAGGTTATGCTTTGCATTTGGTTTTCCCTCTGTAAAATGAAGATGGCCACCAAGTGATGCATGACAAGTTGTTTGAAGTCCCTGTTAGGGGCCAAAGGCTAGTATTACTTCAATCTTCACTAATGCTGACAGCTCTAGAACCTGAAATAGGTAATGCAGCCATGGACAGAACCAGTGCAGGCAAAGTTTTTGAGGTGCCAAATAGAGAACATGACTTTGGGCTGTAGGTCCAACAACAATGATGTGTTTGATCATTCTCATGCCAGGCAGGACAGTCCGTGTTACATGGGTACACACCAGAACCTTTTCTATCTGTTGCTCTCGCATTTTCATGATTTTCCTACTAACAGATAGGACAGAGATAGCCATAAAGTATAAAGTAGCTGTCAAAGATGCACTGAGGAGCAAATATCTGGATGATATTCACTCACATAGGAGTTTGAATGCTCTTCTAGGATGTGTTTTTTAAGTTACTCTCTGTAGTGAGTGCAGAGGTGATATGGACACTGAATCCCCAGGGTATCACACTCCCTTGCATGGCTAAGCACTGGACCCAGCGATATGGTCTCATCAGTCTGAGTGGAGGGGAAGATCATCTTCTCTGACCTACTGGCCACGCTCCTCCTTACGCAGTCACAGAAGCTGTTGGCTGCCTTCGCTGCAGAAGCACATCGCTAGTTCATGTTCAACTTGTTGTCTATCAGGACATCCATCTGATGTCTAGTTCCACATTAATGGCTAGTTCCAGCTGTAGCTTTCTTCAGCTTCCTTGATTTAATGGCTTGAGTTTCTTTTTAATACATAGATAAACAATCCTGGTCTGTTGCATGGGCTCTTTCTGCATCAATGCTATTTAATTATCCAGTAGCACCAGGACTTCTAAAAAGGCCTCCGGGCTGTTGACCAGTTTAGCAGAATAGAGGCATACTTAACTGCCTAGAGCCAACAGAACCAGCTGCATGTTACTGTGTTTTCTGTTGAACCAGAGTAATATCAAAGCTCTTGCTATGCCATAAACTTTAATGGCATCCTAACAACTGCAGAATAGCTTGAATTGAGGGAGGAGATGCTTTTCCTGGTTGTTGTCTTTGTTGTGGACAAAACAATGACATGTTCTTTACATATATATTTGGGACACCTCTCAAGTCTACATCTCTTTGTCCTACAGCAGGAAGGAAAATTCGCCCTTCCCCTAGTGATTGAGTGAAATTCTCCTACAAAACCCACAACCACTGTCTCCAAAGAGCAACGAAAATGAACACAGCGGGTTAACACTCCAAAACCAGAAATACCCATAACCAACACTCTGTCTCATCACATAACCTAGATTTCAGTTGAGGATTTGGGTGTTGTTTTAGATAACAAAATACAACATGTGTTCATCATTAATCGTCTTGAACATTTGTTTGGCCAGAAACTTTCTCTGATCAACTCACTTATGTAAACAGGTCTATGCTTCGGATTGCAGTGGTAAGATATTATTCCAAGTACTTGCATTATAAGGAATGTCTCCATAACTCTAGTGAGATACAGTTGCTGACAGCCTCAGTGTTGGTGTCTGTACCCCAAAGACTTACATGTCCAGTTTAGATTTCAAAATTTAATAAAAATTTATCTTGCCTTAAAGGGGAAAAGCATTACCTCTAAAAAAATCTACCGTTTGTCCCTACTCTATCTGCAGTTTCAATATCAAACACTTTTGCATCTGCTGTTTCTTCTTTCATTATCAAAAGGCAGATGTATTCATTGCAGCTGAACACCCTTTCATCATGTAACTTGATACCATTCATCATGTAGTTCTTTTTACAGGTACAGGACCATATGAAAAAAAAGAAAGAAAGAATGAGAAAAATAAGCTTTTTTTATTTAAGGAAAATAAATGTTACATTTTGGTTATGTCAGCTAGTTCTGGGCATAACTGGTGCATATTTTTTATGTTTGAAAATGTAGGCACATAAACTATCAAAAATTTTACTTGCAGAATATTGGTGGACTAAATTAAAACATGCAATTTCCTACAAGCTCTTGCTCCCCATAGTTGGTTGGTCTCTTCATGTCTTTTTGTTTCGGACCAAAACAAGAACATGCAAACATGTTCTTTAGCTGTGTGTGAGCGGGGAGCAAGGCTCTCCTGGAGTTGTTATCATTGCAGCTACTTACTGACTGTGAACCTTGCCCAAACTTCTTTGACTCTCTTTCTGCGTTTGTAAAAAGTAAAATATATCTAAGAACTAGCCAAGAGCCATACATACTTACTTGTTAGTGGGAAAGTTAGTTCTTCACAACCAGAAGAGTTAAGACTTTGATTGCTTGAAGGTTAATCTAAGGCTTTAAACAGTCTAATAGCAATTCATGTCCAAATAGAAGGAGCCCCAAGTTTGCAACAAACACAGCCATTAGAAATATTTATCATTGAGTCAAAGCATTGAAGAGGATTAATCTCAACTGCGCCAATTCTAGAACACAGTATCTTAACTGCATTGCATATCTTGGACGTTGTCCTGAAACGCTTCCGAAGATTGTAGAGATAAAGAACTCTTGAGATATGGTTTTGTTTTGCTTTTAAATCTGTAATTCAATTTACCCAGGACAATTGTTTTAATAATTTCTTTCAAAGTCCTGCATTCAGTAGCTGGGAAAATGGTACAGAAAAGACTGTGTTAAGTGGCATATAGAGTAATAAGGAAAGTACAGAAACTAGAAAGGACAGAGTAAGGGGAAAAAAGACAACTACACTGGCTCTTAATATTTTTATTATAATAATAATTATGAGAAGAAAATAGAGTTACTTTTGTAAGTGGAAAGTGAATTTGGTAGCTTTAGAAAGGTGACAGCTGGTATAAATGACATGGCTGCTGCTCCCTCCTTTTTGGCAGAAATGTACCCCTCAGGAAACATGCTGCCATTCAGCTGCATTTTACTGCTTTTAAATGCATTTTAAAGCTATATCTGCAATTCTGCAGAGTTTGAAACTAGACAATCAGAAATGCTGATGAACGAAATTAACCGGTCAGGTGTCCCCTTCCAAATCCAAGAGTACTAATGCAACCCTTTTTCCATTTGGATTTCTGTCCTAGTATACTGAACTAACAGTTGTAAGTCTTCAATATACTGAGGGGTTTTTTCTGCCAAGTATTGCTCTCCAGCCCCTCCATTTATGCAGCTTGGCCTGACACAACCCTGTCATGACAAAGTTTCATCCAGAGATATTATCCAATTAGTATCTACAAGTGATTGAGATCCATAGAAGTCTAGATTGGGTGTTTGGAGTTGTTGGAAATTACGAAAATCCATTTTAGCCTGTTACATAAACTTGTTTTGAAAGCAAAAAGAAATTAGAAGCAGATAGGTTGGCTCACATAAAACAGATAGTTAAAACAATTGCAATAGTGAATATTTGCAGCTATTTGGTCATGCAAAGATTACGACAATGAGAAAAATAGGAGGAAATTTTTGTAGCTGAAGTCACCAAAATGTACTGTAAGTAATGGTCATGGAATGTGGTTGTCAGCTTTCATGTTGTTTATCTGAACAGAGGCAGAGGAAAACTGATTGGGAAGAGCTAATGTCATCATAGCTGTCATCCGAATCCCTCAGAGGGATCCATCATTACACTAACACACTTCTAATAGATCTGTGCTCTGGTGCTAAACCTGGATTTTGGCTGGATATGTCCAGGGAGAAAAACTCATTTGGGAGCCCTCATTTCCTGAGTCACAGCTTTGGAGTACATTCACTATCTGAATAGCTTTGGGGACAAGCATGTTAAAGGTGCAGCAAGTAAGGTCTTGAGCTATTCTTTTTCAGAATCTGGACAGCTTCAAGGCTCCTTCTTACAATTTGAAAACTCAGTCTTCCAGATTTCATTATTCCTGGACTTCAAATATATGTAGAAGTTTAAGAATGCAAACAGAGCCAAACACCTCCCAGTCTGCTGTCAAGATAATTTTGTTTTGATACTGCCAAAATGTAACGTTTAGATTCTGGAGGTTTTATACTTTTGCTTCCAAAACCAACTTCAGATTTCCTGTCTTTCCTTCTGAGGTGGTATAATTTCCTTTCTCCTCTTCATTCCATCACTCTCCAGTTTCCATCCTGAAGAAAATTATGACTCTGAAAAGCTCCATAGTTCAGCAACACAGAATCAATAGAATGTTAAGTGTTGAAAGGGACCTTAAAGATCATCTAGTCCCAACCTCTATCATGGGAAGAGTGAAACTGTCACAAGAGGCCCAGTAAACTGATGTTGTAGAAATGGTCTGAACGTACCTGGATAATTTGGAAATAGGATTTTAGCCATGAAAAAACTTCTCTCTAATGGAAGGAAAAGAAAGCTGGGCAATGACCAGTTTAAATATTCTTGGTTTTCTCTTACACATGATACATTTTCTTCATATTCTACTCTGCTATGGCCAAAGTTAAAACTACTATGATCTTCATACCAAGCCTATATCTGGAGGATTGTGTAAGTCTTCTGGTTGCTCTGGATGTTACTATTTCAGTAAGTGGAGATTTACAACAGTTTTATTAAACTTCTGTTAGTTTCTGTCTAAGTTATGAAGGAACCAAAGAGTTACATAATTTCAGAAAGTGATTGGATAGAATATTTACCTAAGGAGCTACTGACTGTTATGCGAAACACTGAAGTGATGTCAAATGCAGATTGAACAAACTGGTCCTGTTACTGAAACTGTTTGCAAATGACTGCAATTCAGGTTTAAAATGGTCAGTGCTCAAAGTGGTCTTGGTATGAGACACACAGCGTGGGAAAGGAATCAGTTTCCTCTTTTGTAATGGGGGTTGTCTGAGTTTATTTCACATTTATTCTGTATAAAGTACTGGTACTAAAATTTAAAACTACTTGATGCTGCATTTCTAAGAACCTAAATGGTTGCCCATTTCTGAGTATCTTCTGGGTGTTAAAGGTGCCTGCAATCTGACTGCATCCAGCTTTTGCAAAGGGGCCTGTTTCTCCAGTTGGCCTCTCTCTTAGTGATCCAAACCTACTCCAGAGGTCCCTGTTTTGAGGACATTTCCATGTTAATATCTGAATTTTGCTGCATGATCTTGCCCACAGAGGCAGACAGCAATGTCTGTCTACTGCTCACAGTAACCATTTTTTCAGTTTCCAGGAGCTGTGTCTGTGCTCACAGGGAGCAGCCAGACTGTTCTCAAACTATGTTCAGGGTCACACAGAGGAGACACCCTCTTGGAAGCTGCCTAGCTCTTTATTCCTTCCATCAGTCTAAAATGAGTGCCATTGAAAAGGTCTCATTCCTCTTTGTGTACGCAAAGACCATGGGAACACTTACAAGTCAATCTCTTTCAGATACTGCATACAAAATCAGAGGAAATAACAATGTTTGGATCTTTCAAGAAAATCTGAAGTGTCCAGATTTCTTTGGCAGAAATTCCCACTTTGTTTTTCCAAGCTGAGAAGCATGGAAGTGCCCCTTTCACCTCTTTCCACCTCCCTGTCACTCTTAAGTTTAAGGCTGATGATACTTGAACTGAGAGATAAAATTTAAAAGTGAATGGAAAAACACATCCAGCTGACCCAAAGGGGAACTGCGTCCTCTACCTGCTGCTGCCTTCTTCCACATGTTTTACCTTCTTTCTGCAGGTTGACTCACTACATTGTTCTGCCATTTACTTATCTTCTGTTTTCTCTGTGCGCACAGCAAATCTCTGATGCTCGTGGGGCTGTTCCAAGTTCAATAAAATTTCATTTTCTGAAGATTATAAGATTCCTCCAACTCCAGTCAAGATCTTGAGCCAGAGGGAGGTCCAGTTTGCATAAAACTAAAGCTCTGCCACAGGCAAGTGACACATATATCTCATCAATAAAGTTTTCAATCTGAAAGTGTTATTGTCCATGTGGGAAAAGTCAGCTTAAGTGACTATAAACTGTTGCTGAAATTTTAACTGGAATTATGCACACAGTCCTGGCTGGCATAAGCAGAAAATATTTGCACAGACATCCACTGTCCTGACCCACAGATAGAGTTCAAACAAACACTGATGGGAAAATTAAATTAGAAGTACAGGATATTGTCCTTCATTCTCTGCATTCAGGCTACTCAGATGGCAGAATCTGAAATTTATATGGCATTTTAATTGGTCATAAACAAACTCAAACTGATTCCAAGGTTGGATCTGAACAGATTTCATACATGAATATTTAATATTCATAATGTTTGCCAGAAGGACTATTCTGAATGTTGAAACTTTGCATTCATCTGCAAAACAAGGAAAGCAATAGAGGTAAACAGTGGAAACTTAGGCAGAATATCCTATTAACATGTTTCTCATGCTATTCTGTGCTGGGCTATGGTGATACAGAAAACAGCTTTTTACTCCAGAAATCCTTTATGAGGGTCTTGTGGTGATAACATATTGACAGTGAATCAGCCCCTGATATTTTGACAGTAGAACAGCACTCAATTTTTAAAGATACTGCCCATCTGTGGGCTTATTAAATCTAAATAAACTGCATGTCTAAGGCAATTTTATTCCTTGCATGACAAACCTAGGTTGCTTTTAATCTGATCCCTAAATAGACCTCTTCCATTTGCATTTAGCCAAATATTTTGTTGTAAAACTTTAACAAAGGGAATGATGATTCACCTGAATTATAGGTATACATTTGCAGTAACTCTTTGCAAGGATGCTTGGATGTTCAACACGCCCATGGGACAGCTTGCAAAATAATCCACAGGAATGTACATTAGAAAAACACAGCCATAAACATAGCAAGATGAAGGTTTGACCAGGAATTAGTCAGTTAAAGCAAATATTTTTGCATTGAGTGATTAGAATCACAATTAAAAGGTGTGCTCTTCACTATGTGGTAGATGGATACGGCTCACATAAAAGAAATTGTTAGCTCTTAGGTCAGTAAGTGTATTCTTAACAATTCTTAACAAGTGCAAGCAGAAAGGGCAGATAAAGAGCCCGAGACCAGGTTGGCCTTGTATCACACATGAAGATTGACTGAGGCAGAGCAAGTGCAATAACAAGCATTTCAATCATGCCCTAGGCCTTGCTAGAAAAGAGCTTTTAAAAGGCAACAATAGAGACACTACTGCTGATACAGGAAAACCCCAGTGTGTATCATCTGGATCTCCCAGATGCAAGGCTGTGAACTCATGATGGATTGACTCATCTATGCCATGAGAGCACGTGGGGAGCATTTCATTGTTCTGTTCTTCTGCCACTATCCTTTGGACTTAGCCCCCACAGTAACTGGGCACTGGGCTGCACAGGGCCTTAATGGCATCACATTGCTTCTCTCCTGAACTATCATCACCATGCCCTGGTTATTACTTTTCTTCCAGAAAAAATTGTACAAGTTCTACTTTTCATTGCTCAGAAAGCAGCAGAAAATGAAGACGATAAGCCTTAACAGCCCTAGCAGACACAACCTATTTGATATGCTATTTTTATTCTGCTCTCATGTTGCAATTAAAAGGAAATATTTGCCACTTCCTTCTTCCCAATTAAAAATCTCCATATGGAATTTGACTGGGCATGCCAGATAGCACTCAAAAAAAACCCAAAAAACTATAACAAATTGTAGAGGGACTTCATCTACTATTGTCAAGAAGTCAAGTTGTGTGGAAATAAAGAGTGACATTATCCAGGAAGACAGCAATACTGTTTGTCTACAGCACCAAAGCAGTACTCTACAGCAGCACAATTGGAATTTAAGGGATTCAACAATGGTTTTATATGAAAGAGTTATATTTTAGATGGGAAATATAACAGAAAGAGGATGCACTCATTTGGTCAATGATCAGAGAGATCCCAGCTCTACAAATCACTGAACAAGTGATGCGACAGCTTTGCAGCACAGGAGTTATATTGGTCTTTGAGGATATCCAGATTGCCTGAGCTGTTTCCATTCTGTGTTGTGGATGGATTCTATCTGCCATGGAGTTGCTGCCATAATTCCTATTTATTCTGGCTATAGAATAATAAAACACTGGACATTTGTGGGACTGGGTCTCATTTTATGGAAGAAAATGAAGAAAAAACTGACCAAGTCATAAAATAGTAAAGTTGATTTGGAAGAGGAGAGAGTAGAAAAAGCAATTTTTTATAGAAAAGGATTTTGGAGCACTGGAAAACTGCTGTAGCAAAAAAAAAAAATTACCTGAGTGGAAACTAGACCTTTGATAGATGAACAAGAGAGAGGATGGGCTCCTCAGAGTTGCATGATGAAGAGTTCTGCTTCTTCTGCTACATCATCCATTCATGTCGTCTCCTAGTGCAGACAGCAGAGTCTCAGGGTCGCTGCTGATTTAAAAATAGATCTGCTAACCTGTGGTTTAATAACTATAAGCAAAGAGTATACAATTTGTTAAGTTTCAGGCAAAGTTTAGTCATATTTCCACAGTACAGCAAATCCACCTACCCCTCTGGCAAGACAGTGAGACATCATAGAATCAAGAACAAACATGTCCTACTGGAGGACAAACATTACATTTTTAAGCTCAAACACTTGAAAGTTTTCACTATAGAGCAGTTAATGATTGGCCAAAACCCAAATGTTTTTTATCCTCCTTCACCAGCTGTCAGCTTCAGCTGCAGATAAACCAGGATCCTAATATAAGCTTCATAGATAAAGCCAGCAAAACATGCAAAGTTTAGATCATTCCCACAGACCCTGGTAAATTCCTTACACACAAGACCACGGTGCTTCTCAGTGTTCATTTTCCTTTTCTTCTGTTTGACAAATAGCAAAAGCATCAAATTTTTTATATTTGTGCCTGGGAAATATAGTTGTCTCTATAAACCTGTGAACTTGGTCCGAGAGTCAAACTTTTATACCACACAGCCCTCTTATCTCTGCATAAAATCATCATAAGCTTCACTCTGTGTCAAAAACTATGCTAACAATCGCAATATGCAGACGTGTTTTCTCTGACAGAAAGAAAAAAGTAAGAAGAAAAAGGTTTATTGTTTTACTACAATTTATGGAAGAAGCTTCATCATTATAGAAGAGCCTTCATCTTTCATAGCTAGGAAAAAAAAGCATCATGCTCTGCTTTCAGATGCCTCCACTGGGAGGCATCCCTCAAACGCTAGATAACACTGGCAGGCGTAAGACAAGCTCCAGTCTCTGCCAGGAGTGGAATTGGAATTGAAGCTCAGACATTAGGATTTATAAAGTTACTTGACGAAAGCAACGGCAATTAGAAGATTTATGTTTAAAACAAATCTTAGAATTTATGAAAATCTGCAGGACTGAGGCACCTACCTAAGGTTAAATATATGCTCAAGTACTCTACTGATTTAGGACCACAGCTGGGAGGGAAAAGCTTCTTGTGGGAGTCAGCTCAGCCTCTCAAATGTCTGTCAGTGATGAAATTAGAAAGCAGTCACATTTGCTACTATTCAGGTTCTATTCTAAATAACCTGGGCTGACTTGAGGTTTACAGCAAATCTTGCTCAAAATCATGTCTAGCTGGGGAAAGAAAGAAGTCACTAGTATAAAATCAGGGACTCAGCACTAAGAACTCAACTGTGAAAACCTACAGGAAGATACTGCTTCCTTATAGTACTAAACAGATCATTTCTGTAGTTACTGCATTAGAACTCTGCATAGGCTGTTCAGCACTTTGCAAACAGCATAATAATTCCCCACAAGTACTACAAGATGAACTAGATCACACGGAACCATTTACATGCACAGCAGCTGAAATCTCAATGGATATCAAAGCATTTAATAAATTAAAGACTCTGATAAGCAGACAGAATAGATGGTGAATTGTGAGTAACTTCAAAAGAATTTCACAGGCAAGTTGACAAGCAGAGATGTACCTTGGCTAGTGAAATCCACATTTTTCAGTGGCAAAACATTACAAGGGGGGAATGTTCAACTAGCTCTATGTCCCAGCAATTATAAGAACATTACAGATGAGGAAATCTCCAAGCTACCATAAATGTTGTAGGAAAGATTTCCCTCACTGCTCATTCATTGCCTTCCCTGGCAATCCAGGAAACATGTTCAAATCATGCATATGGACACTTTCTAGCATTCATTTATTGTGAAGCAACAATAGCTTTACCTGTCCCTGCACATCACAGCTCATTCTTTCAACAGAAAGCAATGCCAGCACAGCAGGATGCCGAATAGTTCACTGTGACAGCTGTGTGATTGTAGCTAATCCTTTGATTCATAGCACTTCTCAGCCCTTTAATATCAGAGAAACAGACAAATGGTAAAACCTTTAGGCATTCTGTTGTCTCTATACATTGCTGCAGGTAAGAGCTGCAGTCCAGAACACAGTGCTCCTTCAGTGCAAATCCTTCTGTGCATTGCTGCAACTCACCACTTACCTGACCAGGCCACCACCTATCTGTGTGTACTGTTTTCTACATTTCAGATGAAAAATATGTCCAAAAGTGCCAAACACTGAGTAGAAAAATAGTTTTGAAAGTATTTTGCAGCTTCTCCTTTTGTTATCTAATGCACTCAAGATTTGAGTTTGATTCTGGTATGATGAAATATAGGTATAAGAGGTATTAGATTTTGTTAGTAGGAGTAATTTACTCTTCCTATCATTTAAACATATATGAATGAAAAACAAATGGGAATCTTTCTCTCCTGAGAAAGAAAAGCTTACATCAATACTGCTAGAAGAAGGAATACCCAAGAGACCTCATTTCCTCTTCTCTCCCACTTGCAAGTGGTTCTTAAAATAGATTTTCCTGCCCATAAACTATCTGGGGCTTTTGAAAGTTACCTTAGCAGAAGGTAACACTTTCATTCATGCATTACAGGGAGATTTTACACCTAGGACATGTTTGCTACGTGCTCCAAATATTACCATCATTCTTGAGAAAGTGGAACAGAAACATAGAGATCAAATGTTTGTCTGTTCAACCTCTCAAAATTAAATTGACACTTGTGCACAATGTCTAGGATGTTCTGGTCCTGAACACTAAACAACAGTTATTTTTTGCTATTATAAAACAGAAAGCTACTAAATACAGGAACATGTAAGAGCTCATATAGAAACAAAATGTCCCCACCATTGTGGACACATCTCTCTAAAGGACTAAATAAAGATAGAACTTCTGTTTCTCAAAATCTTGAACTAAAGAATCCATTTGGAATTTAGGCTCTGAATTTGACTGGCCAATTCAAAAAGCAGTGGCTGACTGAAGAATCTCGACCACCTAAAAAATTGCCAATTCTGGAACACATTCTCCTTGTTTCAGATTCCACATACTGCAGTTATGAGTGAAAACACACATCATAAGCTTATATACATATTGAAGTGTTAGAAGTTCACTTCAACAATGAGCACATTCCATTCTCTTTCATGATAAGTAGCATTTTTCTGATTTTTCTTTAATTAATATCCTTCAGCTAATTTTTAATTTGCCTGTATATTATGACCAATGGGCAGATGATTCATAAACTGACATAGCATTTCAAAAACTTTTAATCAGTAGTTTGCATTCTTAATTATTTTGAGATTTCTATATTTGTCAAAGCCCATAATACAGTATCTTCATTTGTATTATGCCTGAAAGTTTCAGAGACACTCCATAGTAAGTACTGAAGTTTTGATGGAGCCTGAGAAGCTGTGAATACATTCTGCTTATTTGGTTTTTTTCATGCTTTTGTGTTTAACAAACAGCTGCCTGGTTTGGCATGATGCCTATGGATTGAACTGCTGTGGACAACCCTAGATGGTTAAAAATGTCATTGAATAGGATCTATATATACCTTATATATACATTAAGTAAGCAAGAGGTGAGATTTTAGTCTATAAAAGAGGGATTTTACCTGCACAAATGGAAAACTCTAATACAGAACCACTTACTCAACAATCAGAAAAACAAAATGCCTTTTTACAAGCAATAGTTTGTTGGCTGTCTGGGGTTCTGTACAGAGCAAATGCTTAGGACTGACCTGCCCTATACATTTCAGCATTGAGTTTGAGGTACTGAGCAAAGAGTAAGACAGAAGGAAACAACTTCTATTTGATTCTCATCTCATCTCTCAGTATTGCACACACAATTTACATCAAACAATCATTAGGTAAAAACAAATTAGCCTCAGACCAGAGTCCAGATACAGGAGCTTCCCATTCCAGCCAAGCACCTTGAACACTAGATGCTCACAATGATTTTCATCTGTTTGATCTTCTCTTGGTCCTAGAAATACTGCACAGTAATCCATTTTTTAAACATGGAAAATCAGACTGGCCATGAGATTTCTACCTCCGCTTATAGCCTAATGCTGAGAGATGCTGGAGAAAAACAATGGGAAATTACAGCCATTCAACTCACTAGCAGCAGGTAGGGAACTTTAGAGCATCAACTCTCTTCAGATGCCATAAGGTCCCTAAACAAGGCGAAAGACAGGGACAGCAATCAGCATTTCCTATGGCCTACTTCAAGCCTCTGCATACAGCACATATCTCAGATACCATACTGAATTATACTTTTATTTTGGTATGGCCATTGTCTCTAATTCCCTTGTTCTTTTGTAATGCAACACGCCTCATGCTCACTACATTGCTTCCATAGCCTCGAAAGTTTGTAGTCTCTTTGTGAGCTGTGTTATCCACAAAGCATGAAATCCAAGGGAAAAAAGCCTGAGCAGATCTGTGTGTTGCCCCAGACTTTAAAATCCAAACTGTAAAATCTAGTTCTAATAAGGAATGGATTGTCAATACACAACTGAAATGCTTGTGCAAGACAATGGTTTTGTTTTCAAGTGCATCCACATTTCTTTAAAATGGTGGGATCACAAACTGCTTCAATTCATCTTAGAAGTTCAATTTAGGCATAAATTAGATCTGTTTTTATATTTTTGTTGCTCAAATGCAAAGTTTGAGAAACTGAGGAAACTAGTTGTTAGGGTCATCCAGAGTAATTCAAGTGTGTAAATAATGAAAAAAATTGAATTCCAACCTCAAATGAAAGGAAAACTTGTCAAAATAGACACTTCAATGTGAAGTATGACTAAGTAGAGAGTTTATACAGGAATGGAAAGAGCATTAATTGGCAAAAAGCATTCTGCAGATGTGAAAGGTACAGAAAATCACCCAGAAGGGCCTAGATGGACTTACAAAGAAAAGAGAACCCAGGTTCTTAACTTCCTAACACAGAAAGGCTAAAGCGCAAAGAAGTGAGGCCTCTACCCAGTCACGATGCAATGGAGGCAAAGGACGATTCAGTTTGACCTAGAAATTAAGTACAGCTTTTCTTCTGTTTACAGTAGGGATTATTACATTCATGAGAATAAGAGTAGGGCATCTCATGGTAGTGAAGCATTTACCACATCTTATGTATTACCAAAATTTGGACAATAACAACAAAACTGAAATTAAGGGGTAAATTGTCTCCATCCAAAGGTGTAAAAAAATCACTGGTATAGCAGATAGGATATTTGTTCCTATAATTTGACAGCAATACCCTATGACCCACAGCAAAAAATATGCTGTATGCATTTTTAAAAGGAGCAAGTGAGAGGATAAAATTGCCATTTTACAAGACTTCAGTACCATTACTGTAGAATTAGTAAATCTAGGTTAGAGAGGTAAATGAAAACTGTGATAAAATGCCACATGGTTTAGTCACACTAGATTGTGGTAATCAATAGTGTCTTCAGTAAGATAACTGCTTTTTTAGATATGCTCAGTGTATTGGAACTAATCTCAATAGACTTAAATCAAGAATTGCTTTCACTGCCTCAAGGGAGATTAATTATTAAAGTGGAAAAAATTCAGATTGAAAGAATAACTATTAGATAGGTAAGAAGAGATTACAACTGTTTGTACAGTTGGGAAGAAAAGGAGTGTGCTTTCTGAAGTCTCTGTCAGTCCCAGTTCTGTTTAATATTTTAATAAAAATATTGGTCCAAGGAGAAAATAGTCCAAGAAAGTGCATCATACTGAAGTCTCAGGTAACACAGAATAGAAAGGTAATGCCAATCATGGAGAACAAGTTTTCATGCAAAAAGAATTGCACAGCCCTGTGGTGCAGTTACAGAGACGGAAGGAAATTCAACAATGCAAAGGCCTGCAGTTATAAACAAGTATTTTGTTGCTGGAGTCAAGGCCCTATTACATAAAGTTGACAATAAAGAAAAAGGCAAAAGCTGTATGGTGAATAGTAAGACAATAATATGGTGCCAAAGCAGGGACCACTAGGGACCACCAGGGCTGCTTATAGGTAATGCTCTGCTCTTTACTTCAGAAAAGAAATAAAATGTATGGAAAGTTGTTGGGTTTACACCCCCAGCCCTACCCCTTTTAAAGGGGGAAAGGGATAAGTAATATCAAATTAGAAGTTTGCAAGCTCAAGTACCAGTGACACAGACAGGCATGGACTAAAATCTTGATTTGAAGAATAAACTCATGTTCGTTGGATGAACTTGAACTTTAGGAATGCCTCGGTTTAAGCCCAGATCTCAAACTCAGGAACATTCAGATCTGATGCTGCACTCAAGCCTTGTACATCTGACACTGTTTGTTTCATTTCATAAAATGAGAAGCAACGTAAAACAGGCCTTAAAGGACAAGCTGCTCCATTCCTGCAGCGCATGAACAGTTTATTGATTAAACTTGGAGAAAGGCAAGATTCCTCTCCCAGCTTGACCCGAGAAACAGGCAAGATGAGTCAGTGAGCAGGAGAGGGGTCTATGCAGATACTGCATGCGGGCTCTGAACAGCCTGCAAAGGGATGCCCACTCCCTTTTGAATGAGAAGGTTCTTTATAACCTAGGTGTGCCTTTATCCACACTCTCCCTACCTGGTGAACGCTCTTTCTGGAACAAACACCTGTATATCAGATAGCAATGTTGGAACACTATTCTCCTGGTTTACTTTTTCTTATTTTCTTCATCCTTTTCATGAGATTTGTGTTCTAGTTTAGAAATTGGGAATAGCCTTCTCTGTCATGCTCACCAGAACAAGAGATGAGCAGATTTCTACTTCCAAGCATCTCAGTATAAACAAAAAGTAAGCAGGAAGATTATTACAAATGTTTTGGGATTTTCCTCTGCTTCTAGGCAGGTGATAAAAGCAGAATGCAGAGGCTTCAGTAAAGACTGTGAAAACCTTAAGCAGCTCTAGTCCAATTGGCTACATCCATTCTGGAAAGCATCCAGCTGGGAACAGTGAGAGGAGGAAAGAGGAACCGAAAGTCCATAAATGGAGAAACTACAGTGCCTTTGCCAAGTCCTTTCTTTCAGATGATGGACTTTTTACCACATCGAAGGTGAAGAAGAGCTGACAGAAACGAGCCCTGAAGTACGAACCTGCACTTAACTAAGCTGGTCACCAGATGTCACTGTCAAATGCACCGAACACAGCAGAGGAAGAACTATCCCTGTCAGTAACCGTGGTCAGCCCCGCTCAGCACCCTCAGCTGCGACTGCGTCCTCCATAGAGAAACCTCAAAGCCTGACTTGAAACGGTAAAAAACTTGCAGAATCAGATATCCATTAAAGAGTTTGGACATTGACTGTCCCGGCGTTGAACGCAGATCTCAGACTAGCTGGAATTTCCCCAGCATTAATGGCTGGTGGAAGGTGGTTTATACACATCTTACTAAATGTTTGAGCTTCGCTCTACACGTATAAAACTTTGACCTTTAACCAAGGTTATACCATTCTAAGCACCATAAAAGCCTCTATTGAAGGGGGATCTTTACAAATGTAAATTAAACTGTATCCTAACAGAAATGCTCAGTAGCAGCTACAACAAAATCACTTGGGCCATATGCACTTCATGGGAAATTAGGACAATTAAATTTCTTTCCTCTCTGAGAGAGCATTCTGGACAACTCTCTTGCAAAAGTGAATTTTTAATACCATAACGTTCACAGTTCTTGTTACTGCAGGAACACCAGCTGGGACTTCCATTTTTCCTGGTCCTCCATGTTGTTTTTCATCAATAAAATGCTTTTTCTGTCTCTATGTTTTACAGTTTTGCATACGCAATTTTTCTTTTGTCATGGTCTTATGATTCTACTGTATTTTTTTAACCTTTTCCCCTGCAGGTGCAGGTTCTGATGGTGTTGAGGGGTTTGTCTGTTTACCCTTGGTGGGTCAAGGGGGCATGATGGGGGGTGGGGTTCCTAGGGGGCACTTGGAGGTCCCTGAAAGTCCCTGTAGGGCACTTGGGGGTCTCTATGGGTCAATCGGGGGTCACTTATGGGTCTCTCTGAGATGCTTGGGGTCACTATGGAGCAGGATGTGGGTCTGGTGGTCACTTGTGGGTCCCTGAGGTCTTCTATGGAGCACTTGGGGGGTCCCTATAGGTCACCTGGAGCTCTCTGTGGGGCACTTGGGGGTCTCTAAAGGTCCCTCTAGGCACTTTTGTGGTCACTCTGGGTCACTATGGGCCACTCGGGTAGCTTTGGAGGTCACTATGGGACACCTCCGGGTCTCTATGGGATGTTTTGGGGCATCTGTGGGGTACTGGGGCACCCCTGAGGGGTCCCTGTGGGTCAGCAACAGGACACTAAAAGCCCTCGGCGGTGCCAACAAACCCGGCCCTCTTTTATGCAAAAAACCCACAGATAGGCTGCCTGCCGGTGGGCGGAGCCACGCTCCTTTATGCAAATATAGCCATCTATGGCAAGCGTATGACGTGGTGGTGAAGCCGCGCGCTGAAGACGAAAAGCGGCGGAGGGCGGGAGGCAGCAGCGCTGAAGCTCCTGAGCTTTGGAGCCCCCAAAAATGGCGAGATGTCCTCCTGTGTCTCTCGGTGTCCCCGGCGGTCCCTCCATCTGTCCGCCCAGCCGCCGCTTACCGCCGTTTCTCTGCCTTCCTCCTTCCCGGCCGCCGCACTCTGATTGGCCGCCGGCGTGAGGAGCGCGTTGCTCCCATTGGCTTGGCTCTTCGCGCGCCTCCGCAAAGTCGGGGGCTGATTGGTCGGCGCCACGGCGGCTCCCGGCGCTGTCCAGTTGCTAAGGGCAGCCGCACGCTGATTGGCTGAGCACCGAAAGCCCGGGAAGGCACCTCCCTGCCAGGGGGCGGGGTGTGCGGGGGCGTGCGGCGCGCTGATTGGCCCCGGGCGGAAACGGCAGGGGAGCGACCGAGGTGATATAAAGGGCGGCGCGGCGCGTGCGTCTGCGGTGTGGCGGCGGCGGGCAAGGTACGGAGGAGGTGGCAGAGCTTTAATCAGTCAGTTAGCAAATGTAATTAATTAGTAACGTTAATAAGTTACCGTCGCTCGTGGGGTTGACTGTGATACTCATTAAGGCGTTAGTTGGCGCCGCGGAGGGTTTTGAGGCGGCTTGGGGGCTTAGTCGGGGAAATCCGAAGGGGTTTGGAGCCTGTTTCGAGCCCATGTAGTGACTTAATTCGTTGCCTTGATTTAATCCATTTAGGGAATAATTTAAATACTTAATCGATTAATTAGTTTTAATCGCGGCTGTTTGGGGGAGATTTGAGTCTTTTGAGGGGTTTCAGGTGTTTTCTGAGGGGGTTTAGGGCTAAAAACGCCTTTTAAACCCCGGTTTTCCTCAAGTTAAGGCGAATTGCCTCAAATTTTTTCAATTACGGGCAACTTTTACCTCAGGTTCTTTAATTCTGATTAAATTTGTTCCATTTAAATGCGGGTTTAGGGCTTTTTTGTCCCATTTTGGAGCCAAATTTCTCTTTTAAATGCTTTAACTGAATTTCCACCCTAATTAGTTGAAATGCAGTTATTAGCATTTGGGGGTTTTTTTTTGTGCTTTCTTGAGGCGTTTCAGTGCCCAAAGCACCTTTACCCCACGTTTTTTTAATACCACTGCTTTAATTTATTAATATTAATTCAACATTTATTTAATTTGGGAGGATTTCTATGGGGGTTTGAGGTTTTTTGGAGGCATTTCTGAGGTCTTTCAAGGGCAAAATCGCCTTTTCATCCTCCCCTTTCTTAAATAACTTCAATATTCTAATTTATTTCTATTTATTCCATCTGAGTCAGTTTTATTTAAATTCCGGGGCTTTCTGAGGTGTTTTTGTGGCATTTTGGGTCTTTCCTGAGGCATTTTGGTGCCCAAAACACTTTTTAACCCTTTCTTAAATATCACCTTAATTTTTTCCTATTTATTCCTATTTATTCACACTTAGAGGAGAGAGGGATATTCATATTTACTCAGGGCATTTTAATTCCAAAATCACTTTCCAATCCCCCCTTTTTAAAGTATAACTTAAATATCACCTTACTTACTCATATTTAGTCAAATATAGTTAATTTTATTTGAATTTTGAGGGGGTTTGAATGGATTTTGTGTCTTTTTTGTGGCATTTAGGATGAAAATCACCTTTTCACCCTCTACTTTTGCTCAATAATTTATATATTCCCTTTATTACTCAAGTTTAGTCAATTATAGTCAATTTTATTACATCAGGGTTTTGAGGTGTTTTTGGAGCCTTTTGAGGGTTTCTTGGTCTTTTTTGAGGCATTTTAGAACCAAAATCGCCTTTTCACCCCACCCTGTCTTTAAACAATTTAAATATTTATATTTATCCAAATTTAGGATTCCAGCAAATGAGTCGCAAGTTCTTTTGTGTGTGTGTGTGCATGAAAGTCTGTGAAAGTCTGACTTCTTTATTATTGTAGTGGAATTAAAGTATAAACATACCAAAATTTGCAATAACCCAAATGGCTAGAGCTTTCAGAGTCAAGATAAGAAAAAAACCCCCAAGAATAAAAACCACTAAAAAAAGTGCAGCAGTAATCAACACAAATCCTATTGGGCTAAAGAAATCCCTCAACAGCTCTGGAAAAACTATAATGCCAGACTAAACCAGCTGTTGCAGGGTGGATGTAAAACATACTAATTACTCCAAGTATAAAAATACATTTGTTGCCACTGTCTTCTGAATAATCTAATTTTGGACAAATATCGTACTATTATTTTGGAAGACCAAACTAAAAGTTAAGCAAAAATTTGTGTTTTGTGGATTTTCTTTAAAATTCTCACACAGGGGATGAGTAGTCTTTTAAATAATGAGTGGAAAAGAACCAAATTTTCCTTATGTTTGATCAGTATGTTAAAGATAAGAACATTGCCAGACTGTCAAGAAAATACACACGAAGTTATTATGAATAAATGGTTTCATGGATGACATAACAAGAGGGAATATTTCTTTTTAAAACCTGTAACTAAATTACATGCATAGATCAAAATAGATGAGAAAAGTACCTGCAAGGCCAACCTTGCAGTTGCCACAAGGGTGCAGCGGGGAAGCAGAGAGCACAGATCCTACAGGAATGATGGCAAGGGAAGGCCAGAAAGAGAAGGCATGTTCCAGCACTGTCTCCCTGGTTAGGGATGCCTGGCCAGCACCACTGCTTATTTGTAGCAGATCCCTTGTGTCCTTTGACAGAGAAAAGAGCACTGCTTTTGGATTTGCCATTCACTACATTTCTGCTGCAGATTCAGTCGAATGTAGAGTCTTATATCTTATTATACCATGGCAGTTAAATGCATTAGAATTTTGAGGGCCTGTGTGCGTGTGTGTAGCTGTTTGAGTGCTTTCTGCTGTGATACCATACCAGCCAATCTGAGTGGATTTGGATGAAACAATGAGTATTTCTCTATGTTATCATGCTGGTCCAGGTTTAAACTCATCCTAACTCAGTACTCTGGCTCAGGTGGAGAGCAAACCAACTGCCTCATGACAGTCATCTTCAGTTTGGTAGTGGTTTGTGGCCCAAGAAAGGATTTTCCCACTGACTGAGCTGAAGTAAGAGGGAGGGGCCTGTCCTGAAGCTTATAGTAAGTGAAAAAGCCTCCAGGTGATCTCCATGAAAATGATAGCAGGTTTAGCAGCCAAGGATGACGATGCAATTAACTGATATTGAGTAAAGAGGACTAGCAAAATAGTTCCAGTTCTCTGCTCTGAAATGAAATGTCATACTAATATAGGGCAGCTGGGTAAAGGATCACATTCAGTGTCTAATGACCTATGTCCTGCTTGTCAATACAGTACTTGTTCAAGTAGTAGCTCTGCTTCCTTTGTTGGTTGCAGCTGCTGTGTAGTGCTCACATTGTTGCAGTGATAGCACAACCTTTCAAATTCCCATCATTCCTGGTTTTCTGCTTAGGATTTTTCAGCCCCTTATCCAAATGACTTTGGTAATGATTTGGTTGTTTAGTTGGTGAATTTTTGTGGCTGATTTTATCAAGTTTTTGGATGCATTTTTTATATTCTACACCAGGCTGATGTTAGTAGCCCTTTGTGTAGCAGAGCCTCTATATTCTGGGCTGAAAAACTATTGTATTTAGCAGTACCTTCTTCTGGAGCACAGTTTTCACCTGGCTCACTAATAAACCTCTGAAAGCCTAAACTGTCAAAAACACTCACAGACTTTGAGTTCCAAGGAGGGGACATGCCAGCTCTCATTCTCAGAAGGGTCAAACTCAAAGTACCTCCATTCATAGTCACCTTCAGTCACCCCTATAGGTAGGGTCTGAATCCATTTTCAACATGAGATTGTCACCTGCAGGAGGTTTGTATTTCCTTTATTTTTTTTAACCAAAATTGTATCAGAAAGCATAATACTTTTCAGTTTTGAGACACTGGATTTGTTACACTACACTATAGACCCTCTGCATTTCTTCAACCAGACCTGTACAGTAATTCCCTGATTTTATCAGTTGCACCACTCATATGGTCACCCTCACAAATTAGGCAGCCTGAATAGCTGAAAATCTTAAAAAGTTGCTGTGGAAATGTGAAATGGGAGCTGATTCCTTTCTTCCCTCTTAATGCCTTGAGTATTTTAAGGCAACATCTACTTGTCTGGAAGAAGTAGCTTTAAAGTGATCAATTTTACCTGTAAATATTATACAGATGAAATCCCAGAAAAGAGTCTTGATAATAGTGGAAGAAATGAAGGTGGTATAAAAAGAAAGCCACGAAGATTATCTGAATGCTGGAAAAAAAGCCCTGCTGTGAAGGACAGAGTGAATGCAATTCGCTAAGCTTATCAAAAAAGAGTTTGAAAGGTAACTTGATTGTAGCAGAGAAGTACTAACACACAGAGAACATACCATGTATTAAAAGGCTTTTTAACCTCAGGGAAGAGAATATAAGCAAAAACAAGAAAGGCCCTCTGGGCAAAGGTCCCTCCCTGGCATCCCCGAGGCAGGGATCCCTAAGAGTCCGGTGGGCAGCTTCAGGCTGTGCTGGCCAGCTTGGCACTGGGCGACCTGCCTGTAAGCAGGGCTGGGTCCTTTGCTTGGCGTTGGCCTTTTGCCATCGCGCTCCTGTGGCTGCCCGGAGAGAGGGGGAACAGCCCTGTAAGGAGGGCGAGAGTCCCCGCCTCCGCGCCCGAGGGCGGAAAGGGAGCTCTCCCGACCCCCAGCTGAAACTGTAAGCAGGGCAGGGCTTTTTCCCTTGGCATCTTTGGTGCCTGCTGGCGGCCCTTGGCCAGAGTGACCCCCTGTAGTCGGGGTGTGTCACAGCCTGTGTCCCTTGCCCCTCAGCCCTCGTTCCCAAGGACGGAGTGAAGCCCAATATTGGCCGTGTGGGCACCGCGACCCACCTGTTGGCAGGGCCTGGGCCTGCGCTGCGGGGCTGCCTGTCCTGCTGGTGATGTTCCAGCCTGGGCCCCCATCCTGATATTTTCCAATGGGGAAGCTTAGGCCGTGATATTCTGAGAAGATATAAGACAATCAGACTCTAAAAGAAAGGCAGTGAAAGCTACCAAGGGAGGTGAATTTTTGTTGTATTACAAAAGGGTGTGCTAGTTATTATGGGAAGAAATTCAGGTTATTAAAAAAAAAAAAAAGATATCAGGAAAAAATATTCTGAGACCAAAATACACTACAGTCCAGAGACATCTTCCAAAGGGAATCTTGGAAGCAGAAAAGCCTTGTAGTTTCAAAAGCGGATTTGACAAAGCAATAGAATAGGTCCTGCATTTTTAAGCTGGCTAGCAGAGATTTTTTCCAGCTGTAGCTTCTATGTGTCTGTGTTCCCTACCTTCTCTTTCCCCAACAGATGTTCTACTCCTCATTAAATAAGGAAGTATCAGCACCCTTTACTGGCTGTTCCTGAGTTTTCACTTGTAATTTAACCCCAGATTTAAAGTACTGCTGCACTGCTTTGCATCTATTCCACTGAAATAAATTCTGTGTGTTTTTTCCCTTTGAGGTACTGTTCCTGCCTGTGGCTCAGCAAAGGAGGGGAAGGAAAAAATGCTACCTGCGGTTTAACAGTTCTGTGAATGAAAAACTTACTTTTAATGCACAGCTTGCAACCTGGTAGGACTCAAAACAAGGTGTATTTTATTAATTCTGTTTAATATCACACACTGAAGTTTGAGGCACCAATGGCAGGTGATTGATTATTGTAAAAGTAGTTCCCATATCTCTAATTTCTTTACAATCTTTCTTTGTACATTGTCAGATTTAGATGCAATTCCCCCTCAAACATTAGGCTGGAGTCATTCTTCATCTTCCAGGGTTAACTAATCCATCATTAGGCCCATGCAGATCCACATGAAATGTTTGCTTTTAAAGCCAAGCTTTCTTACATCAGGTTTTGACATTTTATTCACTTGGACAAGCTGATTAATGGTGTCAGCATTGTTCATTTGCTTTGCAGTGTGTACTGAGCAGATGTTCTACTGGCTTGTTGCCTCACGCCGAGCATGAAGAGGTAAATCCTGTGAGACCTTGCTTTTGTTAGCAGGTCAGTTACCAAAAGGTCAAATAACGTCCCTTGGTCTGTTTTATACATAAATATGATATTGATTAATTTTAGATATTTTGATTCAGTTATTCTGGGAGGGGCTTTCTATTAGAAGTACAGGGCCAAAACCTGACATGTCAGACTAGGCGAAACATCTGTTGACTGTAAGGATATTTTCTTCTGTGAGGGTTTCCAGGTTGAAGCAGTTGTGAGTTGCTCTTAATTATAGCTTGCTTTTTTTCTCTCAGGAGGCATGCAGGCAAGGCCTGTAGGGAGACCTAATGTCTTTTCATCAAGCCAATGGGATGTAAAAAAAGAATGTTTCAGGCACACAAATCCCTCTTTAGGTATGAAATGGAAACCACAAACTTCATGCTCAATACAGAATGAGAAGGGAACTTCAGAAATTTACCCACTGAAGTAGGACTACAGCTAGTAGAAGAGAATCAAGTGCATTTATATAAATTTCAGAAATAAGACTTTGCCACAAATTTCGAGTCAGATTTCCCAAAGCTCAGGAAGTATTCCGAACCAGAGTTTTTGGGCTCTTGTCACATAATTTACAAAATGGAGGCTGTAAGCCTACATTGTCTGTTGCCCTGGGACAAAGATTTTGAATATTCTACTCTCACAGAGAGAAACAGAATTATTACCTTTCTACCTTCTGAAAATCCAATGGAATTATTAATTTTATTTAATTAACGAATGTATTAATTTTATATGTATATATGTACAATTGTTAATATATCAATTTGTTAATTCCCATGTGGGGTGTCTGTTGCTTTTTTTCCCTCCAAATTCTTTCTCCATCCTAGCCAGAAAGAAGAAAGAAATTTGAAAACATATACATTAATCCCACACAGGTTAAACTTAATCTATTTCAGTGGATTCAAAATATGAATATTCACAATTTTATCAGGTCTTATAGCCATCTGTAAGGCTTAAGGCCTGGATCCCAACTGAATCTCTATTAATACTCGGTATTAAACCTTAAAAAGAGGTTTTATAAAATAATTTTTAGTATTTGTAGTATTTAAATACCAGAAGTATTATATTATCATTTTTATGTAAACTACTTCAGTTAGAATGACACAATTATATTGAGACAATTCTGCTGGTCTGGAAAACCTCTTCCTTTATAACTGTTCTTGTCCCACAAGTTCCTAGGAGCTTGGTTATTTAGCTTAAGCTGAAGAGAATGGATTCAGCTCTGGAGGTCCACAGTTCACTGTCTGCTTTTGAAGGGCATGATTAATATTTAATTCAATATTTCATTCACATCTCTAAAAAGACTAACATAACTATAGTCTGTATTAAGTATATTTCCCGATAATTACATGTAGGTTGTTTATATTTCTTTACCTAAGCATAGATACCCTAGCTGCTTGCATGTTATTAAAATAAGTCTGTCTTAATAACCAATACGTTGTAAGCCTGTTGCTTTAAACTATTGAGAGTTTATATGCACTAAAAGTAACAAGGCTTTTACTTATTGAACACCTTTAATATCCTCTGTATCTTTCCCTGTGTAAGCTGAGTCTCAGTTGTGACATAAAGTGGTTTCTAACCGAAATTGCCTTCCAGTTCACTGCACCCTTCCCCTTGAATGAGAATTTGCAAGCGAGAAAGCTACTGA
The DNA here is from genome assembly GCF_003945725.1 of Corapipo altera. NCBI lineage: Eukaryota > Metazoa > Chordata > Aves > Passeriformes > Pipridae > Corapipo > Corapipo altera. The sequence goes on along the minus strand of NW_020884910.1, from coordinate 523,121 downwards.
AAGGTCAATGAATAGAGAGAAGAAGCCCCCTGACCAGAATGACGACTGTCCCTTCTGCCACTTCGTTACTGACTCCCTTGCTGTCTCCATGTATTCATTTGCATAACAGAGGTGATCATCTGGCCTTCATTTCGGTGAATTGAATGTAAATCACTACTGAAACATAAAATACATCCAAGAGGACACTCTGCACACTGGCATAAAAATGAAGGGGCTGGTGCTGCCTAGGGATACCTGAGGTGACAAAAGAAAAACATCAGTGTACTGATTGATTCTCGTTGTGACAACTTGCATGAGAGGCTACAGGAGGTTTTCATGGTCTTGGTGAAAGAAGTGCTTCTTTTAGTTTACCTCCTTTCTCCCACTGCTGTAAAATTGTTTAAGAGACTGGACCTCATACCTCAGTATATAACTTGCCACCAAAGCCATGCCCACTTTTGACACCCTCTTGGAGTGGACTCCCAACAGGAAGATTTCTGCTTACACTGAGATATAATCGTGTACTTAGTGGCCACCAAACCTAATGAAAAGACTCTCCTGATCTGCAGCATCTCACTGATCCATTTTGCTTAAAATATATTTCCAGTTTCTCTGGAAAGAAACTATTTTCCTTCTCAGGAAGCAGCTGCAGGATTTATCCCTAATATTTAGAAATAAACCAAAAAGTACAGACTACGCTCCTACTCAACCTTTTTAACAAGGATTCTCTACCTTTTGTTTTTGCTAGAGCAGGCTAGGCTGCCGTGCCTCTCTCTCATTTAAAAGAACTACTGGACATACACACTCATTCCAGTACTTCCCAGGAAAATGGCACATCTGTGTTGCTGTGCCTTGTCCCAGTCACCCTGTCCATTACTGCTCTAACCTCCTAATGTTCAATATGGTAACTCTTTCCCTTTAAGTTTGCCCATAAGATATGATTTAGTGAACCTTTTCCTTCCCATCTGCTGCAACTGGCTGTCCAAATTCTTCATGAGTCTCTCCAAATCAGTGTACACTAACATTTGTATAACTCATACCTCATTCACAGGAGAGACTGGCACTGCTGAGATTGCAATTCATCCAGCAACTCACATCTTTCTCGTGAAGTCTTGTCTGAGGAATACTGGGGCATGTGTCAGCAGAGAAGCTGTGGTGTTGCACTTCAACAGGAGTGTATGTCATTTGTGCCTCATATGTCTGAAAATGGAAAGGGGTTAGGGAACTGAGTATTGCCAGTCACAAAGTTCAAAAAAACTGCTAGGGCTGAAAATGCTGTTTTACAAAGGTGTGGGGTCAGGGAGTGCAAGTCTTTCTTCTGTTTTTTGTTTTCTGGTTGATTTGGGGCATCTTTTAAAATTATTTCAACAACCATGAGGGCCAGAAACTTAGTGTTTTGTAACATCTTTTATGTCTCTCTCTTTTTTTTTTTTTTAGTTTGTATTTTGATTCTTGAAACTCTTCATAAAGCCTGAATTTCATATAGAATAGCGTAATTTCTTCTTTAAATTTGATGATATGCTCTCATTTTCATGTATGTATTAGCAAAGTGTAATATTTCTTTTAAAGCTTTTAATCTTTTCAGGCTTCCTTCCATTTAAAATTATAGTTCTCTGCTATGTCAATTAAATGCTACACCAATTTTCTTGAAGTTGAGTAATTTTTGCCTTCAGTTTTACCTCTGAATTTCATCAGCACCAGTTAGGGCTGTCCATCAGCAGCACATTACTTAAACCTGTACAAAAGATATCCAGCTTTTTATCATTAATCTGGTATTTCTAGAATATATTTCTACATTTCAATTCTTCTCTTTTCACTACAATTCATTTTACTCATCACTAATGTGGTTGCAGCTCAACTCAGCTCAGTTTGCTTTGCTGGGACTACATTTAATCAGGAAAAAAATTCAGGCTTGTCTCCAATTTCTTTATCTGGAGGAGAAAGAGCTGATATCAGCATGTTCATACCCTGATTAACAGTTTTAAGAACAGACAAAGTATAAACACTTGAAATAAATTAATTTATTTGCTAAGGAAATTACCAATCTCATCTGCATCTATTTCTGAAACAGAAGATTTGTTTGAAGTTCTTCCTTTTGGACCTTAGCTTCCAGACATTGTCTTCCCAAATCCCAGGTTGTAACATCATAATCTCCCCTCAAGGTTCTGTTTACATCTGAGGCTCCCCTGCAGACAGCATTAGGTACAAACACATTAGAACTTAACATTAAGTTGTTCTCTGACATTGATGCGTGGACATAGTATTTCTCTTTAGATGGATAGAGAGGCCTGAAATGTGTGACACTTAATTCCTCTCTTTCACCTTCGTAAGGACAAAAGAAAGGGTGCTGTTAATTATTTTCCTAATTTCATAAATATGATCTGGTCTCCACATGTAAAAAGAGAGCTTCATCAAAAATTTTTCTAGTTAGCACTGGTCAATTAGATTGGAAGCAGAAATCAGTGTAAATCAAATCATGACTTAACCTGTTACAGTGACTAAAGTAATTCAGAGGCAAGAACAAATAAGGGTGCAGGCAGAGAAGATGTCTAGAACATTATAGGTAAGATACAGAATTTGGAGGAGGTGCACATCATGAAAGGTTGTTTCAGCTTGGGCTTTGCATAAAAGAAGAAAAGCTAAAAGAGAAAACTTAAATCCTGACAAAAATGCAAAATATTGAAGAGAAGGCAAAGAACAATACATTAACCATAAAACAGAGATAAAATGTATGGAAATAACTGAAGCAGCAGACTCATGATTCCTGATGCATCAAAATAGATACAGACTTAAGTCTGTATTCCGACAGAAGTTAAAGCCATGGTTAAAATTTTGCCTGTGTTTATGTGTTTAATTAATCCTATAGTAATCATAGTCTCCTCCTTCAGCTTTCACTGAGCCGTAGGATTCACTGCATCCTGGGAATTTAGATTGCTCAATACTTCAAAATACTGCTTTTATTTAAGTGTACCAAGCCCACAGTTACGAGATACAATTTGTCTTTAATGTTTTTCTAACAGTTTTTTACTTGAAGGATCTTAGTAGTACTGGGCATTGATCCAATAAACATGAACTTGTTCAAAGGTAGAAGACAGTATATGAGATCCTCCCTAATATTTTCCTTCTTTATTTTTCCCTGTTTAAATAAGCAAAAAATAGCTTAATTTTTTCCCCAGCATCCGTGAATTGTTTCACATATATAATGCAGTCAAACTGTAAAAGAAAATTGCTCTTGGAATTTATGCTACCATTTCCCCCTGATAATGAGTTTAAAAAGTAAAATTAACAGATTTTCTTACCAAAATAACCCAGAAATAAATGTTAAATGTTTATTCTCTTTTAAAAACAGAAACCACCCAGCAACCAAATAACTCTGGAGTGTCAAATAAATGTGCTTTATGTACAGTCATGAGGCTCCTATCTGAAGTGAATTAAAAATTTATCTTAGGTCAGTGTATCATGGTGGTTTTGTAAATGTGTTTCTGAGGACAAGACTAACTACACCCATTGATGTGAATAATATACAATCAATACTCATTTTCCTTTCTAAAATAATGAATTCAAATCCATCTGCAACTAGGACTGTTGTTATTCTTAAAAAAGAAAATCAGCATAACAGGCAATTAAAACTGGAACAAAGAAAAAAGAAAGAGAGGAGGAGTAGAAGGATTTTTACTGAAAGCTATTACAAAAAGCAGAATTCCCAAATGAGATGAAAAAGAGTAGCCAAGAGCAACAAAAGATAGATCTTAAGGTCTAGCTCCTGCAGTCTTTTAGTACTACACATTTAGCTCATGCCACAGAGCAAGCTGCAGGATTCTGAAGTGTTTGCAAGATCAGACACCAACCATTCAGCTTGGCTGTAGGTTAGTAGTAACAACAGTTACTAAAATAACATTTGAAACACCATGTAAACTCCTGAAGTTCCAGAGATGTTTCCATTCTCGAGAACTAGTGATAGCTTAAATTACTCACAATTTTTCATGTATTTTCTTTAGATTTTTAATTTAAAATACTATGGAACCATTTATTAAAACGTGTTTTCCAAGAAGCAGAAGGAAGAACTATAACTTTTTCAATAACAATTTCTGTTTAATTCAAATACTTTTAATAATTAAAAATAATAAGAGAAGGGTGGGGGTTTGTTCGAGTGTTGTTGTAGCTGTTATATTATAAAGCTGTATTTCAGTGAGTAATCCCTTTAAATACTCTGAAGCCTGGACAAATTTAGAGATGGCATATTTTTTCCATGGCACATTTTAAACACACCTGCTGAGCTGGGTTCATGGGCAGGACACTGGGTCTATCTACTCTCAGGTAAAACACCTACCTACCCACAGGGCTTAAAGATTTTGTTTAATATTAAATGATCCTTTTAGAGTGGCATCAAGACATCCCTGTGTTATAGTGAAGAAGTCTGCATGTTCAGTATATCTGCTGGATAGTTCACTGAGTCCAGGAGCATTTAAACCAGCACAGCTTCACAAGAACATAGGAGGAACTGTGAGCAACCTAGTCCTGTGTTTGACCACTCTCATGGTATTTTTCCCCCCTTTTATCTAGAATATGGAATTTACCATGTTGCAACTTGTGTCTGTTGGCTCTTGTGCCATCATCGTGCACCTCTGAGAAGAGGCTACTTCCATTTTCCAGTCCTGTCCTGCAGTCAGGAAGCTGTAAGCAGCAACAAGATCTCCTTTTAGCATTCTCTTCTCCAAGATGAAAATATCCAGCTGTCTCAGCATCTTCATGTGCATTGTGTTCTGCAACCTCTGGCTGTTTTGGAGGCCTTTTGATTGACTCTGTCCCATGTGTCAATATTGTTCTGTACTGGAGGGCGCCCAAAACTGGTCACAGTACTCAGATGAAGTCTCACGAAAAATCACTTCCCTGGCCCTCTTGTTAATACAGTTCAAGACGCTGTTGGCTGCCTTTGCTGCGAGGGCACACTGCTGACTCATATTTGAATTGTCCACTAGGACATCCAAGTTTAATTGTGCAGAGTTGCTTCCAAACAGCTCCCAGCCTGTACTGTTGCATGGGGCTTTTGCTTCCCAGATGCAGGACCTTGGGATTGTTCTTGTGGAGCTCCCTCTGAATAGCAGCCCTGCCCTCCAGCTGAATTCAGCTTTCGAAATGTAATGAAAGAATGTAAAAACCTAAAGAGCTGTGGTGGGAAAGAAGCCCAATTGCTCATAAGCTTCTCAAGGGAAAATGAGAGAACCAGATGGAGATGATAGTTTCAGTTACCTCTAGAAGTTACTCACAATGGGAAGGAAATATTACAGAAATGCTTAGTTGGCAAAACATTCTCCTATCAGCAGTAAGAAGATGGTTTGGTCTTCTGTCTCATTATCTTGAAAAACAGTATTTGTGCTGATTTCTTAATATGTGTTGGCAACTTGCCTTATGAGATTGGTATCATATGTTATTATATTTGTATTTGCTTCCCACAGCATTTTAATTCTGTATCTGTTTTCGTTTGATGACAGGGACAGTTCTAAGTCACAAACTAAAATGGAATCTTTATTACACAGTTCTGTTTCCCCTCGAGGAGATGCCTGGGAACTCTCACAGACCAAAATGTGCAGTACTCTGCCACTGGTGTACCTAAACTCATCCTGTGCTGAAATCTTCTGAGAAGAAGGAAGATTCTGGAAGCCAGGGTGACCATCTGGATTTATGTAGTTCTTCAGATTGTTTTGTTGAATGAAAACCATGTATTAAGACAACTCTTCCAAGCAGTTGCATTGCTAATTCTTTGGCTCTGTAGATTCTATGAATCTTTAAGGCTCTTAGGGTGTATAACCTCTAATAGTTCATCACTGCTGTTGTCAGGATGGTGTTCCCTGTGCAAAATATGCAGCCGAGGGCTCCACAAAAACCATTTCTGGTCAAGGAATGTGGCTTTGGGACAAATTTCGAAGATAGATTAAGCAAATTCTTCCTCTGGCTGCTCTTAGGAATTCTGCAAGTTTTCACATCCCATTTAAAAATCAACCCTCTCACAGATTCAAATACTCCTTTTTTACATGAACAAATCAAAACATTCTCAAATCAAGCCAACAAAACACCTTCACAACACAACATAACACAGGAGGAAACCTCTATCAGGTTCACCAGAGACTGTTACTGAGTTATGTGTAGGATGTTCAGATGTTCCTGTTAATGCACAACACTACTAAGCCACAAATTATTCAAGGAGTGATTTTTCCAGTACACAACAAATACCACTAATGATTAGTGATCTTAGGAATGTGCTCTCTGTAGTATAAAAAGGATATTATTGTAGTGATATAACTACATAGGTCATTCCTTCACGTGACCTATGGCATGAATTTCTGTGTGTGGTGAATGGAAGACAAAGGGACACATATAAATTATTTTTGATTCATCTTTCATTACGTGTTGCACAATGTCTCATTGACTGTCACATCTTACAAGCTGACTTAAACCAGCCTCATCTGTGATATCCTTCCACTGACTTTGCTTTCATAGGGGTCTCTTCCTATATCACTAAAAAGGTTTCAAAAGGGGGAAAATATGAAATGTTCTAAAATCCTCACATTTATCATTCCCTAAATATACGACACTCCACCTCTTGGCAGCTATGGCACAAGTGTGGGCCAAACAAGTAAAAAAATGTGCATCAAAATTTTGCTGTCTTTAGTCTGAGCGACAAAATCTATTCTGGATTCTTCCATGATTCGGCACAAGTGGTATGGTTGATATGCTCGAGGAAGGAGAGATAATGCCCTACATATTTCTTTGGGGTGTGTGTGGGGGAAGCCCTAAGCATAGACTTGGACACAGATCAGTTTTCAGCATCTTAACAAGGAACAGTAATGTTAAAACCTAATCTAAATAGTTCTCCAAGTAACTCTCTGGATTGGCATAAACATGAACCATCCCCAAATGGTTTTTCTGACATTTTGGTGGAGCCTGCACTAGACTACCCTGCCAGAAAAGCAGTATCAGTGTCTTAGAGCTGTTTGAGAGAAGTGGGGAATGATTTCTTCCTTAAGACACTTTTTACAGCGGAACTGTTGCACCTGGATACCACCAAGGTATCCAGCGCTTCCACAGCAGAAAGGATGGACCATGGGGCCTGTAATGGCTGAAAAGTTGGATCTTTGGAACCTGTGGAGTCCAAAGTCCCTTCTCCTTTGTGGTGAGAGAGAATGTGGTCAGTGGAGTGCTGAGTATGTTTAAATCATGAAGCTGAAAGAAATGTTAAATGATATCTGTGTGGGTGTGGCTCCCACCCTTCCTCTTTGCCCTCTGACCTCACTGCTGGGAGGAATCTCGGCTGTGACTGCAGCTGTGGAAGCACGGACATGGCAACATTTCATCAGCATCTGAAAATTACATTCTTTTCATCTACTACTGAAAACCATGTAACAAGCTGTTCCCTTGCATGATGATGGTGGGTGACTCTTTGATGCTACCAGTGCTTAGGGTGCTTTTTTTTCCTCCCAAATATGCTTGACAACATAGGGGTACTAATTCAGTACTGTTACTGTAAATCTGTGCAAATTTGCTATTTTGCCTTCTTGTGACTGTAAGACTTAAAAGTTACTTTTTTTTTTTTTTAAGTGTTTATTCCCCAGGGTTGAATTCAGCCTGCTAAGGCAAGGCTGATTACACATGGTATGTGTTCAAAAGCTAGAGGACTAAAACTGCAATGGCTTGGGACCTTGCAGCCAAGCTGAATTCACATTTGCGTGTGGAGATCTGTGACACCAGATTATCTTCTTCTCTTAACAACAGCAACAGTCGTGTTTCCAAGGGAGTTTTGTTTGGTTTTTTTCCCAGCAATTTTGCCTCACTTAATCTCTGCTTTGGGAGAAAAATCGGAGTACTATCAGCCAACTCGTAAAGGAGGACGGAGGCGGAACGAGGCGGGAATTTAGGGGCTGACTCCCAGGGAGTTTGGGGCCGTGACCCCCGCGCAGGCCGCCCGGGAGGGCGCGGCTCGGGG